>NC_091074.1:98405833-98708863 GCF_032405125.1 Capricornis sumatraensis | reverse complement strand
GCGAAGAGTTGACTCATTGGAAAAGACTGATGCTGGGAGAGATTGGGGGGCAGGAGGAGAAGGGGACGACAGAGGATGAGATGGCTGGATGGCATCACCGACTCATGTGAGTTTGGGTGAACTCTGGGAGATGGTGATGGACAGGGAGGCCTGGTGTGCTGTGATTCATGGGGTTGCAAAGAGTCAGACACGACTGAGCGACTGAACTAAACTGATGCATAGTGTTATGTCATCTTGACAGTTTTACTACTTCTTTAAATTTCTAAAAAAGCTTTGGCTAAAAATGTATTTATTGTTTCTGTCATGATTACTACATAAATATTGAACATTTGAGCCAAGTAATGCAGTATGGTTACTTTTTTTTGGTACATTATGTTTTTCTTGGAGTTTTGTGATTGCCTTATTTTTTTTTCTATTTGTTTAAGTTTCTTTGCAAGTTGGAGTCTCCTAGAACCTCTAACAGCTTTATGAAACTCCTCTCAATATAATTTCCTGCATACCGAATGTAATAGATAATCCATCTGTCCTTGTTTTTCTTAAGAGTTTTTTCTAGCACCTTCTGTCAGTTTCTATTCTGTTGATTATTCTCTCGATCTGATACAACATTGTCATCCTTGGAGTTTCTTTTTCCTCTTTTATATGTTAGATTCTCCTTTCTCTTGGTTGCTGTGCCTTTGTTTCTTAGTGTGTACTGTTGCCTAGCTAAAGCATGTACATCTTTAAAAGTTACATGAATAGGCAGTGGATGAGTTGATTGTTAGAAAGCTACAGGTGTAATGTATAGTGACTCATTCATATTCTTTACTTTTCAGTTCTCAGATTTACTGAAATTGTCTCTAATAAAAATTTTCAAAAACGCACATAAAAAGGGCTTCCTTTGTGGCTCAATGATAAAGAATCCGCCTGTCAGTGCAGGAGACATGGGAAGATCCCACATGCTAAGGGACAGTCAAACCCGTGCGCCACCACTATTGAGCCTGTGCTCCACAACAAGAAAAGCCGCTGCAGTGAGAAGTCTGCACTGCAACTAGAGAAAGCCTACACAGCCAAAAATAAATAATACAGTAAAAGTAAATTTAAAAAAAATGCTGATTATTTTGGAACTTGTGTCTGGATGAGTTTGTTAAAACAGTTTGAGTGTATATAGTTTTTCTTGCCTGTTTCTGTTTAGGACAGTCCAAACGACTGTACTGTTAGGTGAATCATAGAACTGCTTATTTTGTAAATTATGCTTATTTTTCCTCACTTCAATCAACAAATAGATGTAACTGTTGCTACCTAGTGTAGGGTCTTGTTCTGTTTTCTGCTGGAAAATCTGTGATCCTCAGATGGGTGTCATGAAGCCATTGTGAATAACAAACTAATCTTCAGTTCAGTTCAGTCGCTCAGTCATGTCCGACTCTTTGTGACCCCATGAATTGCATCACTCCAGGCCTCCCTGTCCATCACCAACTCCCGGAGTTCACTCAGACTCACGTCCATCAAGTCCGTGATGCCATCCAGCCATCTCATCCTCTGTCGTCCCCTTCTCCTCCTGCCCCCAATCCCTCCCAGCATCAGTCTTTTCCAGTGAGTCAGCGCTTTGCATGAGGTGGCCAAAGTACTGGAGTTTCAGCTTGAGCATCATTCCTTCCAAAGAAATCCCAGGGCTGATCTCCTTCAGAATGGACTGGTTGGCTCTCCTTGCAGTCCAAGGGACTCTCAAGAGTCTTCTCCAACACCACAGTTCAAAAGCATCAATTCTTCAGTGCTCAGCCTTCTTCACAGTCCAACTCTCACATCCATACATGACCACAGGAAAAACCATAGCCTTGACTAGACAGACTTTGTTGGCAAAGTAATGTCTCTGCTTTTGAATATACTGTCTAGGTTGGTCATAACTTTTCTTCCAAGGAATAAGTGTCTTTTAATTTCATGGCTGCAGTCACCATCTGCAGTGATTTTGGAGCCCAAAAAATAAAGTCTGACACTGTTTCCACTGATTTCCCATGAAGTGATGGGACCAGATGCCATGATCTTCGTTTTCTGAATGTTGAGCTTTAGGCCAACTTTTTCACTCTCCACTTTCACTTTCATCAAGAGGCTTTTTAGTTCCTCTTCACTTTCTGCCATAAGGGTGGTGTCATCTGGATATCTGAGGTTATTGATATTTCTCCCGGCAATCTTGATTCCAGCTTGTGTTTCTTCCAGTCCAGCGTTTCTCATGATGTACTCTGCATATAAGTTAAATAAGCCTAGTGCCCAGTTAATATATACATACCTACCTGTTCTTCTGTTACTTGCCTTTTCCACTGAACAGTATGTAGTTGTGACCTCTTAGCAATATATAGAGAAATGGCTCATGGTTCCTTACAACTGAATAGTATTCCGTTGTGTAGAAGTACGAAGTTAGTTTGTAGGGTAGTCATTTATTTGGACATTTGTGTTGTTTCTACTCTCCTACTATTGGAAATAATAACTGAAATGAATAGCCTTGCCCATTTGTCTTACCACTGTCATTGGGATAGATTTCTTGAGGTAGCACTGAATCAGATCTTAAATATATATATATAGTTATGTAAGATACCATCACCTTCCCCTGTATGGGCTTTGTACCACTTTGCATTCCTACCAGCAAGTAATTTGTCAGTGTTTCTTACACAGTCTTGCCAGTGATGTATGTCATCAGCAGTGTAGGTTTTTTTCCATCTGATGGATGAGGAATGGTATCACTGTAGTTTTAAAGGCCTCTTTGGCCTTTTTCTGTTCTTACCTCACCCATTTTTTCTCCCCTGCTTTCTGAAAGTCTTTTAATATCAGAGATAGTAAGTTTGTCTGTGTTGTGACTAATTTATCTACACGCTGTTGTGTGGCATCGGCTTCTTGGAGAAAGCCTGTTTGCATCCTTGTCTCTTGCTCCCAGCTGTGTGGGTCCCAGCCTGCTTCTCAGGAGTTGTGCTGGGGTTCCAACATGGCTTCTTGAGTCCTGTGTGTCTACAGTGCTTTCCTCTCAATTTCTGGAGTATCTTCCAATAATTTTGAGAGATTTATTTAAGCTGTAAATTTTTGAGCCCATACGTGAATGTAAATGCCAGTTGGTAATTTATCTGATTACAGAATTCAGGATTTGAAGTAATTTTACCTCAGGTTTGAAGGCATCACTTAACCTCTTGTTAATCTAGCCCAGTGTTGATGGTCAAAGAATAAGTATTGTACCTCTTTATTTTTTGTAAAGAATTTTTAAGAATTAGACTATTTTGTAGAGCAATTTCAAGTCATAGCAAAATTGAGCCGCAGGTACAATGGTTCCTCATATATTCCCTGTCTCTTCAGTGTTTCCCAGCAGCAGCATCCCACACCCAGTTGTACTTTTGTTAAATAAATGCAGTTGTTACAGTGACGCATCATCATCCTAAGTCTGTAGTTCACCGTAGTGTTCGCTCGTGGTGATGTATGCTCTGTGGGTCTTGACAAATAAGTAATGACACGAATCCACCCTTAGAGTATCATACAGAGTGGCTTCACGGCCCTAAAATTCCTCTTTGCTGCAGCTATTCATCCCTGCCTCCCCCTTAACCTTTCATTGTCTCCATAGTTTTTGACTTTTCCAGAATATCATATAGTTGGAGTCATAAAATATGTAAACTTATCAGGTTAGTATTATGGATTTAAGTTTCCTCCATGTCTTTTCATGGCTTGATGGCTCTTTTTTCTTTCAGTACTGAATAATCTGTTGTCGGGATATAGTACCAAGTGTTTATCCATTCACCTACTGAAGGATGTCTTGTTGATTGCTTCCAAGTTTTGGCACTTATGAATAAAAGTCCTATGAACATCCATGTGTAGGCTTTTATATGGATATAAATTTTCTCCTCCTTTGGGTAAGTGTCAGGGAGCATCATTTCTGGATCATATCGTAAGAGTTTTGTTAGAAACTGCCAGATTCGCATTTCTATCAGCTTTGAATGAGAATTCCAGTTGCTTCACATCCTCTCCAGCATTTGCTGTCAGTTTCACCATTCTAATAGGTATATTAGTGGTGTCTCATTGTTTTGAGCCTGTATTTCTCTGATGACCTATGATACAGAGCATCTTTTCATGTGTTTATTTGCCATCTGTCTTCTTTGATGAGGTGGATATTAAGGTTTTTGGTTCATTTTTTAAAGGATGTTTATAATCAGTTTGTTTTCTTGTTGCTGAATTTTAAAAGTTGTGTATATTATAGATAATAGTACTTTATCAGATATGTCTTTCACAAATATTTTCTTAGCATCTTGACATTGTCTTTCATAGAGCAGAAGTTTTACATTTTAATTAAGTCTGACTTATCAGTTATTTTTTTCATGGATTGTGCCTTTGGCATTGTATTGGGTTGGCCAAAATGTTCCTTTGGTTTTAAAGTAAAAATAAAAGACACTCTTTTCATTTTCTTCAAGAACATATTCATTGTTTTTTGTTCCATTACCTTCTATGATTTTTTAAGGCAACTTTGTAATTCCTTCTTCCCAAAACTTTATATCTTCTTGCACAAAGAACTGTTCCAGGTGCTTTTTACAGTCTTCCAGGGATTTGAAATTGTTTCCATTAAGAGAATTTTGTAAAGACTGAAATAAATGGAATTTTTAAGGTGCAGTGTCTGGTGAAATGGTATATGAATCAGAAGTTCCCAGCAAAGCTTTTACAGTTTTTGCCTGATCATCAAAGAAACATACAATCTTGTGTTACGCTGATGAAAAGATTTTGTGTTTTCTGTTGACTAATTCTGGATACTTGTTGTCAGGTGCTCTAATTGGGAGCAGTACTTGTTGGAATTGTTTGATTTTCCAGAAAGAGCTCTTAATAGAGGACTCCGTTACAAATCCCATCATATATACTATATAAACTTGGGATGAAGACCAGCCTTTGGTGTGGTGGTTCCTTTTGCTTGTCCCACAATCTCTTACAGTTGTTATTCAGTGACTACTTTTCATCACCCGTCACAGTTTGTTTTAAAAACAGAATGTTTTCATGACGTTTAAGTAGAATTGCTTGCAGAAATACTGTTTCTTCATGGGGCTTCCCTGGTGATCCAGTAATCCACCTGCCGTTGCGGTGGACACGGGTTTGGTCCCAGGTCTGGAAAGATCCCACATGTTGTAGGACACCTAAGTTGTGCCGCAAGTACTGAAGCCCACATGCCTAGAGCCTGTGCTCTGCAGTAAGAGAAGCTGCCACAATGAGAAGCCCTTGGCCTGCAGCTGGAGAGCAGCCCCCATTTGCTGCAACTAGAGAAAGCTGCTGTGCAACAGCAAAGACCCAGCACAGCCAAAAACGATTTTTTTTTAATAAAAGAAGGTTTTTCCCACTTATGTGAAACCCAAATACCAAAGTGATTAACATAACCAAGCTGGTGCAAATGATTTTCAGCACTTGATTTGGATGTTTTGAGTATGTTGGCTGTCTCCCACGTGGTATAACATTGATCTTTCTCAGTTAATGTCTGGGTTTAATGGCTATCAACTTCAACTGGTCTACCTGATAAGTCACAGCACCTTCTCCATACCCTGCACAAATCAATTGTGTTTTCTTGAAATAATATTTCTTCTGTCTCTAGTATTAAAATGACTGGAAATGGCTACACAAAATTTCACCAATTTTGATAAGGTTTGTTTGTTTGTTTGTTTGTTTTTGATGCACACTGAGATGACAGCTGTCACAATACAGTCTAACAGAATTGTTTCAAATGAAGTTAAAGACAGCTAAACACTGGTGATGGCACCCCACTCCAGTACTCTTGCCTGGAAAATCCCATGGACAGAGGAGCCTGGTAGGCTGCAGTCCATGGGGTCGCAAAGAGTCGGACATGACTGAGTGACTTCCCTTTCACTTTTCACTTTCATGCATTGGAGAAGGAAATGGCAACCCACTCCAGTGTTCTTGCCTGGAGAATCCCAGGGACGGGGGAGCCTGGTGGGCTGCCGTCTGTGGGGTCACACAGTTGGACATGACTGAAGTGACTTAGCAAGCACTACCGCAGCTATCTTACAGGAAAACTGAATGAACTTTTTGGCAGACTCAGTATCTAAAATGTGTTCAACTAACCAAGGTTATCTAGATTTTCTCCTATTACTACCTTTTAGGGATTTTATATTTTATAGTTTTTAATTTTACATTTAGGTATATGATCTGTTACGAGTTCATTTTTGTGATGGATATAAGGTCTGTGTCTAAATTCACTTTTCTGCATGTAGAAGTCCAGTTGTTCAGCACCATTTGTTGAAAACACTCTGTTCATTTGTATTACCTTTGTTCATTTGTCAAAGGACAGTTGACTGTATTTATGGAGGATCTCTTATGGGCTTTCTATTCTGTTGTTTTTTTTATGATGTATTTGTTCATTCTTTCACCAATTCTTTTACACTGTCATGATTAATGTAG
Source organism: Capricornis sumatraensis (assembly GCF_032405125.1). Taxonomy (NCBI): domain Eukaryota; kingdom Metazoa; phylum Chordata; class Mammalia; order Artiodactyla; family Bovidae; genus Capricornis; species Capricornis sumatraensis. The sequence goes on along the minus strand of NC_091074.1, from coordinate 98,702,467 downwards.
CTATATAGCGGGTCATGAAGTCCAGTAATGTCCTCCAGTTTTGTTTTTCAACTTCAATGTCCTGTTGGTTGTGTCTTTTTGCCTCTCTGTAAAAACTCTAGAATCAGTTTGTTGATATCCTCAAAATAACTTGCTAGGAATTTGATTGCGATTGCGTTTAAAGTCTATGGATCAGGTGGGGAAGAGCTGACATCTTGATGATAATTGAGTCTTCCTGTCTTCAATTTCTTGTAGTTTACCTCATATATATATTTTGTGTGTGGAATCAGTACTGATGTCTTCTTTCATCTTTCGTACTAGTGATTTGTATCTTTTATTCTTAGTTAGCACAGCTAGAGATTTATCAGTTTGGATCTTTTTGAAGAACCAGGTTTTGTTTTTGTTGATTTTTCTCTGTTGACTTGCTAATTTAAATTTTGTTGATTTCTAAGTTTTATAATATCTGCTTACTTGGCATTTAATTTGCTCTTTTTCTGGTTTCCTAAATTGGAAGCGTAGATTTTTGGTTTTAAATCTTTCCTCTTTTCCGACATATGCATTTCATTTAGTCCTATAAATTTTCCTTTAGTTAGTATCAGTCACTCAGTCATGTCCAACTCTTTGCAACCTCATGGACTGTAACCCGCTAGGCTCCTCTGTCTATGGAATTCTCCAGGCAAGGATACTGTAGTGGGTTGCCATTCCCTTTCCCAGGGGATCATCCCCAACCCAGGGGTCATCTCCTGCATTGCAGCCAGATATTTTACCATCTCAGCCACCCGGGAAGCCCAGATACCCCTTTGAGCACTGCTTTATCTGAATCCCACAGATTTTAGTAAATTGTACTTTCATTTTCATTTAGTTCAAAATATTTTTGTCTTAAAATTTCATCTTCAAACCATGTATTTAGAAGTGTGTTATTTAATCTTCGAGTGTTTGGGGATTTTCCAGCTGTCTTTCTATTACTGAGTGTAGATCTCATTGTGGTCTGAGGATATTTCTTTTATCCTCTTTTAAATTTGTTAAAAGTGTGTTTGATGGTTCACAATATAGGCCCTCTTGATGAATACTCCAAGGGATCTTGAGAAGAAGGTATATTCAGTTGTTGGGTAAAGTGCTATATATATGTCAGTTTTATCCATGTGATTAATGGTAGTATTGGGTTCAGCTATGTCTTTTTCTGATTTTCTTAAGGCTGAAGCTGTCCATTTCTGATAGAGATAGTGAAGTGTTTTCAACTGTGATAGTGAATTCATCTATTTCTGCTTGTAGTTCCTATAGGTTTTTGCCTCAACTAGTTTGATGCTCTGTTGTTAGGTACATACACATTAAGGACTGTTATGTCTTCTTGGAGAATTGAGACCATAATCGTTACATAATGCTTTTCTGTATCCCCAGTGAATTTCTTTGCTCTTAAATCTCTCTCAACATTGAGAGAGATTGGCAGCTCAGCTGGTAAAGAATCCACCTGCAATGCAGGAAACCTGGGTTTGATCCCTGGGTTGGGAAGATCCCCTGGAGAAGGGAAAGGCTACCCACTCCAGCAGTCTGGCCTGGAGAATTCCATGGACTGTGTATAGTCCATGGGATCACAAAGAGTCAGATACGACTGAGTGACTTTCACTTTTACTGGGAAACCCAAATACCCCTTTAAGGGCTTTCTTTAGATCTTTGTTACCTTGGTACCTCTTTCTCCATCTGTTTACTTTCACTCTGAATATATCTTTGTTTTTAAAGTGAATTTCTTATAGAACATCTACAATATGGTATTGCTTTTTCATTCAGTATGACAGTCTCTTTATTGGAGTGCTTACTTAGACCACTGGCATTTCAGGAGATTATTGGATTAATGTCTGCCATACTTACTGCTGTATTGCCCTTCTTCTCTGTTCATATTTTTGTCGTCTTCTCTTTTTCTGCCTTTTACGGTTTTTCCTTGCTTATTTACTTATGGTTGCACTGTGCTGTCCTTGCCGTGCATAGCCATCCTTCTAGCTTCTGTGAGTGGGCACTGCTTTCTGGGTGCAGTCCTCAGGCTTCTCATTGTGGTGACTCCTCTTGTCGCAGAGCGCAGGCACTCAGGCATGCAGGCTTCGGGAGCTGCTGTGGACTTCAGGAGTTGTGGCACTTGGGCTCTGGAACAAGCAGGCTTCAGTGGTTTTGGTGGGTTGGCTCAGTAGTTGTGCTCACAGGCTTAGTTAGCTGCCCCTGTGGTACATGTGATCTTCCCAGACAAGGGATAGAACCTGTGTCCCCTCTATTGGTAAGCAGATTCTTAACCACTGGACTACAAGGCAAGTCCCCTTTTATGGTTTTAATTGAGCATGTGCTTGATTCCCTTTACTTTCTTTTCTTACCTTGTCAGTTATACTTTAAAAAAAAAAAAACTTTAAGCTCTAGAGTTTGCAGTATACAACTAATTCTGGTACACTGTCAAATAATGCGGTAGAGCTTCATTGGTAGTGAGAATATCTTCTGACAGCAAAGCATTCTAATTCTTCCACTCTAGTCCTTTGTACTGTTGTCTTTCACTTTCATATAAGCTCCATAATCATCTAGTACGTTGTTGCTAATATTACTGTGAACAAATTTATCAGTTCAATTAAAAATCAAAAAATAAAAGTTTTTATATTACTTTCACTTACTCTGTTTCTAATGTTCTTCCTTTATGCAGATCTGAGTTTCAGAGCTATCTTGTTTTTCTTCTCTTTGAATAATTTCTTCTAGCATTTTTTTGAAGGGCAGATCTACTGGCAACAGATTCCCTCATCTGTGTTTGAGCAAGTCTGTTTCTCTCACTTTGAAGGATACTTTTGCAGAATACAAAATTAAATATTTCGCTCCAGTATCTTTTTGCTTCCATGCTTTCTGAGGAGAAGTAGGATCTAATCCTTAATTTTGCTTTTTTTAAAATTCTGGCTTAAGAGGTTTTTTTTCTTTATCTTTGATTTTTCTCACATTTGAATATGAAAAACCTATTTAGGTTTTATTTTTGTTTCCTTGGCACTTTTCCTGTTTGGTGTTCTCTGCACTTCCTTGTCTGTGGTTTGGTGTCTGACATTAATCTGGGGCAAATTGTCGTTATTACTTTACATATTTTTTTCCTGTTTCTTTCTTGTCTTTCTGATATGCTCATTATGTACATATTACCCTTACGTTGTTATTTAACAGTTCTTGGATATTCTGTTTTTCCCTGCATCTTCATCTATTTTTTTCTCTTTACTTTTCAGTATTGAAAGTTTCTTTTGACATATCTTCAAGCTCAGAAGTTGTTTCCTTAGCTGAGTCTACTCGGTCTACTAATGAGTCTATCAAAGCATTCTTCATCTCTGCTTTGGTGTTTTTGATTTCTGCTGTGTCTTAAATCTCTTTGATCTTTAAAAAATATTATTTTGGTTATTCTGGATCGTCTTGAGAACTTCCCTGGTGGCTCAGACGGTAAAGTGTCTGCCTGCAATGCAGGAGACCCAGGTTTGATCGCTGGGTTGGGAAGATCCTCTGGAGAAGGAAGTGGCACCCCACTCCAGCACTCTTGCCTGGAGAATCCCATGGATGCAGGAGCCTGGTAGGCTACTGTCCATGGGGTCGCAAAGGGTCTTCTCTGCTGTGCAGGCTTTTCAGAGCAGTGGCCTCTCTTGTGTGGAGTCCTGACTCTAGGCCCGTGGGCTCAGTAGTTGCTGTTTCTGGGGTCTGTCTAGAATACAGGCTCAACAGCAGTGGCGTAGGGGCGTAGTTGTTCTGCAGTATGTAGGATCTTCCCCGACCAGGGATCAAACCCATGTTTCCTGCACTGGCAGTGGATTCTTTACCACTGAACCGTCAGGGAAGCCCATCTGCCATGTCTGTCTGTTTTTTCTTAAACATTCCATTTTTCTGCTCATATTACTCATTTGTTCTTATTTATTGTCTGCTTTTTCATTAGAGCTTCTTTGAGGGTGGAGATACTAATATCCTCTGTACTAAGGAGGAACTTTGAGACCAAAAGTGAAGTGTGATTATGAAATTTATTGTGGGTTGACAGGATCAGCTGGACGACCATCCATAGGCATTTGCAGCTGCACTTCATGTGGCTGAAGGGGCTCTTCTAGAGATGCTTCGGGTAGATTCCGTCTCTGTTCAGCCTGTGTCTTCATGTATGAGCTGCCCACTTCATCAGTGTATGTCAGCATGCTGGGTGAAACTGAGGGGGAATGGCTCTTAGCATTTGGGATCATGTTTGGCAGTTTTCATCTGTGAAGTAGAATGGATAGTCCTGTACAGACCAACTGACTATATATATCCTTTTTCTTTTATCTTTTTAGAATTGTTATGTAATTGCAGAAATTTATGTTTAAAAACTGTACATCTTGATGTAATGCCAAGGAGAGAACTTTGTAGATAACCCAGAAGCCTTCTTCCTCCACCCAGGTGGATTATGTTACTTAGAGTGAATTTTGATCAATGTGGTATACATTTTGAAGCACTCTGTAGATATTGATAAGTTGTTGTTTTCTTATTCAAAATATTTGAATTTTCATTGTGACTTTGTGTTTGAAACATGCAGTTTTAGGAGATTGTTTAATTTTCAGATATTGGGGTATTTACAAATATTTATTTCTAATTTAATTCTGATGTAGTCAGAAGACTTATTTTGTATGGTTTCATGTTAAGTGTATTGAGAGTTTGCATTCTGAGTAGCATATGGTGTATCTGGGTTAATGTCCTATGTGAACTTGGAAAAAAGGTTTATTTTGGCATTACTGAATTAACATTCTGTAAATGTCATCTAAGCCTAGTTGGCTGTTTGTGATGTTTAGGTCTCCTATATCCTTTTCTTATGTTTTTACCCACTTGTTATATCAATTACTGAGAAGTGTTTATATTTTTAAATATGAGTATGTCAGTTTTTCTTATTCTGTCAGTTTTTGCTTTATATATTTCAGTATACTATAATTAGGTTTATATACTTTTAAGCTCGTTATAGCTTCCTTTTTTGTTTTGTCTTGTTTATTTTTTGACTGTGCTACACAATTGTGGGATCTTAGTTCCCTGAACAGATACTGAACTCAGGCCCTCAGTAATGAGAACTGAGGGCCCTAACCACAGGACTACCAGCCCTGTTGTGGCTTCTTTTTTTTTTTTTTTTTTTGTCTTTTAAAAATATTTTATTAAGGATCTTTATAGAGCAACATCCAGGCTCCAGACCCAGGGGCCAAGGAAATCTGTCTTGCCTTGGTTACTGGCTAGGGCCTGGCAGGCAGCTCTGGCGTCCCACTTTTCTGTTCATGGTGTCAGTAGGCAGCATTTTCGTCTCTGGGTTCCACAGTGTTCCTGTGATCAAGCAAAGGCTTCTTAGGGCCAGTCTTAGCGGTTGGGTCCCAAGGCAGCATGATCTTTACCTTGATGCCCAGCACACCCTGTCTGAGCAGCACGTGGTGTGCAGAGGTGTCAACATAGTAGTTAACAGGGTCCCCACTGTGGATCATGAGGCCATCCACAAACTTCATGGATTTAGCCCTCTATCCTTGGAGTTTCCCAGACACCACGACCTCACAGCCTTTGGCCCCGTGATAAACCTCAGCACACCATAGTAGGCCCTTTGCAGAGCAAGGCCTCTTAGGAGTCCATAATGCAGAGACTCTGCCTGGACAATGGCACACAGACTTCCTGTGGCTACCTTTCAGCATATAGCCCTACACTGCCCTCAGGGAAGCTGCATCTCTTCTGAACCACAGCAGTCAATTCCCAGATCCGCCAGCCCTCCTCACCAAGAGCATTCTCTGTCCTTGTGGCCATAATAATGATTTCTGTCCTGGTTGGTGTAACTCGGACCTCACCTCCAGAGTACCCATCTTCAGCCATCTCCTGAGTGAGAAACTCATTCAGTTCAGCTTTGAAGATGCCATCTTCTTCAAAGACAAACTTCTCTTCTTGGAAATCTGCACTGCCATCTTACCTCCCACACCCTGGAAAGGAAAGTGTTGGGGCTTCTTAATTGACTCTGTTATTTATCATTTTGGAATATCCTTTTTGATGCCTGATACCTTTGGTTTTAATAATTGTTCCTTCTTTCTTTGTATGGTCTCTTAATTGATGTATTTAAACTATATTTATTGAGATAATATTGTTGGGGTTGGAAAGATTTTTGCTATATATAGTATTCACAAGTAGATTGTTTTCTTTATCTTAGCAGCACCTTAAAGATTTATTCCACTGCTTTTTCTGGCCAGCATTGTTTCTGACAACAAATCTGGAGCCACTGTTTTGTTTCCCTAAATTTAAGATGTCTTTTATTGTTAGGCTGTGTAAAAGTATTTTCTGTGTCACTGGTTTTCAGAAATTGGTTAGAATGTGCCTTGTGGTTTTTCCCTTTGTTTTTTTATCTTACTTTGGCTTCATTGACCTTGTTGGCTCTATGTTTGTGTACTTACCACATCTGAAAACCTTTCTGCCATTATTTTTGTCAGACTTTTTCTTCACCCCTCTGTCCTCTTTGTGGAGTCCATTTCATTTATGCTGGGCCAGTTGCTATTGTCCTAGAAGTCACTGAGGCTGTTTTTTGTTCTATTTTGGATATGTTGTGTTACAGTGTCTCACATTCACTGCTTTTTCATTTGTGGGGTCTGATCTGCTACTAACCACATCTAGTGTATTTTTTTTTCTTTTTCTTCATTTTGGATCATGTATTTTTCATCAGTTTCATTTGTTTCTTCTCCTTCCCCATTCATCTGTTTTAAGTGTTTATGTCTTCCTTTAACTGTTGGAGCATAGTTGTTAATCATTCTTTTAGTGTCTTTGCTTGCTAATTACATTGTTTTGGTTATAACCTGTTTGCTTATGAGGTTACAGTTTGCTGCTTTCCCACAGACCTAGTACTTGTAGTTGGGGTGTTGGACATCTGAAGTGTCCAACCCAATTGTGGAGCATTGGGTTTTACTGGTGTCCTTTACTGAATATTAGAGACTGGTGTCCTTTACTGAATATTAGAGTTTTGTTTTGGCAAGCAAGTTCTGGGATGTGTCTGTAGCAGCTTTCCTTCTTAGGGCTGCTTCATCCTCCTGCCAAGGAATTATCTTTATGGTTTTTTCTGATTGTCCTGTGTGCTCAAAGAGGTGGCTAGATGGAGTTTGAACAGCTCTCATGCCTTTGCAAGTTAGTATCTAGCCAAAGATTGAAGACCACCATACCTTTTCCAGATGTTTGGAGCCCCCTGTGAGATCTCTTTCCTTGCTAGCGCTCTGACCCATGGCTCCCAGCCCACCTCGCCTCCTTAGCTTCCATCCGACTCTCAGTGTAGCACAACCTCAGTGTCCTTGGTTACCCTTCATGCACCATTATCCTCAGTTGGTTCTTGGGATGCACTTGGTTGGTGTAGGGGCCCTTGTGTGGGTTTTCAGCTTCCTGGTTCCATCATCCTGTGCTGCCTGTTGTCCTGATGTCTGCATCCAGATGTTTCATATCTCTTGTCCCATTTTCTAGTTGTTTGTGGCAGGAAAATGAGTTCTTTACCTTTTAGTACTTTATGACTAGGATTGTCACTTTTTTTGGCTGTAGTTTTTATCCATGTGATTTTGCTTTTTTTGTGTTTTATGGGCAATTTAAGCAGATAAACTGCTCTTCCTGTCATTTTATCTTCCCAGAACCCCTTATATCTTCCGTTTAAAGGATAAGTAAGCAAATGGTTTTCTTACATTTTGGCTGTTTGGGGGTTTTTTGTTTTTTGGCCACATCTTGTGGCTTGTGGGATTCTGCAGAGTTCCCTAACCAGGAATGGAACCTGGACCTTTGGCAGTGAAAGCAGAGTAGTGCAGAGTCCTAACCACTGGGCCTCCAGGGAATTCCCTTGTGGTTTATTTTAATTGCATACTTTATATGGCAGTTTTTCATAAGTTAACTTTTTCCTGAGTTTGAACTATTTTTTAATCCAGTTTTCGTTGACATATACTCACTTCTCTTTTAGGCCATGCTGGTGTGTCTGCAAGCATGATGAAGAAAAGGACATCCCACAAGTAAGCGGCTCTGAAACTTGCCTTTTCATTTATTTATTTTTTAAGTAATTAATTTTAGTTGGAGGATAATTGCTTTAAACTCTGTGATAGTTTTTGCCGTACGTTGGCATGAATTGGCCACGGGCACACATGTCGCCCATCCTGAATCCCACTCCCTCGTCCCTTCCTACCCCATCCCTCTGGGTTGTCCCAGAGCACTGGCTTTGAGTGCCCTGCTTCATGCGTTGAACTTGCACTGGTTATCTATTTTACAGAAACTTGCCTTTTTAGATAGCACACTATGGCCTTTGGTTACATGGGCTGTGAGGTCATCTCTTTGAGGCCCTGTCTTGAACCCTCAGAGCAGCCAGCCTCACATGGAGCCTTGCTGCACACTGAATAATGGTGTGCTATCTCGCCCCTGTTCATCAAGAACCTAGCTAGCACTCTGCCAGGCGCACTCACTTCTTCATAAAATTTTCAAATGAATGAAGATATTGTAATGTAGAGAAAGCATATTCATGTTGAAAGATAATTTTAAGTGACAAAGTGGTATGCATCTTAAATCCTGTAGGTACTAGAGTGTAAAAGCAACTTTTTTCCTTCCTGCATTTTTTTCTATGTGTATAGTTATGTCCAGAATGAAAATTGAGTTCCTGTTTTAACAACATCCACTGGTACTGTGATACTGTGATGGCTACTGCACCATGAAATCCTCTCTAACAAATCAATTATGATCCTATGAGTGTTCATCATAAGGTTGTTAAATATGGGAGACCCTCACTGTGACCCTCACACCTCCGAAGACTGATTATACAATTATTTTCAAATTATTCATATTGAAATGCTTGTGCCACTTGGTCATCAGTCTAGTAGTCGAAGAGTGTGAGAGTCCTCTGGGCTGTTATAGAAGGTCTGGATGAATAAAGGTGCCTTTCATTAATTGCTGGTAGTTAAACCAAAACGTGTCTCTATTTAAAGGAAAACTTGGATATGTAATATAAATATATGTGATACTCAGTTTAAGAAATGACTTGAAAAGTAAAAATATGAAGATAGGGCAAGTCCTGAGGTTTGATAAAACATTTCTCAAATTTCACTTATTTGCCCATCATCTTCACAGTTCTGTCATATCTAGTGATCTAATAATTTATGTAATATATCTCCACTCGTTAACTTTACCATAAGTAGTAAACCATCTCGGCATAAATAGAAGGTAATGAAAAAAAAAACCTTAAATACAATGGGAGATGAAAGCAAATTACACGTTAACTTTGCAAAACTAGCATTGTTTATCCTTTTTCCCCTAAAAAGGAATAAATACCTATGCATTTGATTTTTGAAGTTCATACATGTACAGCTAAAGAATCTCTCATCCCATGTGTTACATGATGCAGGAAACGTGATCTAGGGCTTTAATATGAGGTGTGCTTGTCTCACTTAAAGAGTAGAAGTTTTGAACATAGCAAAAAGGAGAAGTTGAAAAGTTACCAGTCATTTTCCTATTTTTTTCTGATGTCAGTGCAAATTTGAGGATGGGTGGGGTGGAAAAAAACTGAAACAGAAGTTTCCGCATATCACAAATGAAAGCTGTTAACTGTTGTCCTTGAATGGGTAAGTGGGGATGATGGGTGGTGGAGAGGCTGGCCTTGGAGTGGCAAGCCCCACTGGCCCAGCTGTGGGCTTTACCAAATCCCTCGTATGCCTAACGCTCGCTTAACTTGTATTAAGTCATGGTGTTGGACTGGAACAGTGAGGTTTTTGGGTTTTCATTACAGATGAAGTGTTTATAGCAAACAAATACAGGAAAGCAGAACTTGGAGCCTCGCTCTCTCCTTGCCTGCCTCCACTGTGGCCCTCCAGAGAGTAAGGCACTCAGACTCCTTGTGTGCAGCCACTGACCCGTGGTCATGCCTCCTCTCGCTTTCCATGTTGGTACAGGGGGACGGTGCAATAATAACTCCCTGTGCACATGCCTCTGCTTGCTTGAGAGAGTCAAAGGAACACCCTGGAGACAAGGGCTGGCAGAGCCCAGGTCGTGCAAATGGCACCTCCTGTCTCTGTGGGTGTGAGGGGATTCTGGTAATCAGATCCAAAGTGCTTGGAGCAGTGTCTCTGCACCCAGAAATGTTGCATAGCTGAGTCTCGTTCTCATTTTTTGAAGTAAATAGAAACTTTTGTGCTTCTTGTGAGCCAGGGTCCTTGGTGTAATCTGGGGACAAGCTGGTGGACATTTCTTTTCTGGCTTCCCAGAAGGTTGTTTGGGAATTATGTCTTCACTGAAGGTACATCTTGAAGGCAGGTGTAGTTGGGGAACAAATAAGGTGGATGTAGCTGTAGTGATTCTTCGTTTTAGTTTTCGATTGTGGGTCTGGCTCTTTTGCTTCTGTAATTTGGACAGTCGATAGATTTACATTTCAGGAGGTGTGACTGGGCTTTGGTATCTTTTCCACTAATGCACATTTGAAAAATGGATCAGGAGCTGTTAACACACTGAATTGAGGGTTTCTAGGGAATGTTTTCCTTTTTCTAAGACACCAGTAGTCACTGACCAAGGCTGTCACTGTGCTTCCCCTCCTCCTCCTCTTGGCCCTATTTTAGTCTCATTCGTGACATCCCTTGTCAAGTAGGGACCTTGAACCCTTCTGTGGGAAGAAAGTTTGAGTCTGCGGTCATCACATCTAAGAAATAGCTAGGACAGTATGATTCTGGAACCTATAGTAACTGTTGATACCATGTCCTGTTTCCTGAACTGTATGTTTTGTTGTCTCGTATATGAAAAATATTTCTGTGACAAGCACACAGACCTAGATCACAGTTGGAGTAAGCATCTAAATGAACCATGGTATTGACAGTCTTAAACTGGTCAAATGTGGAATACTTTTTAATCAGTTTGCCAGTAGCTCTGTTATTCACACCAGTGAAAGTGAATAGTGCTTTGGAAAACCCTTGAGGCATTTGGATGCTTGCCATGAACATCTCTGAATACTCTCAGTGTGCAGTGTGTAGACAAAATAATGAAAAAACCGGAGTGAAATGGATAGAAAACTTGACTTTCTCCATTCTGGTTTTTTATTGTTGGTTTAAGCTGGGAATGCCAGTTTCAGCTGTAGAACTCTTAACAAGCAACAAGTACTAGAGAAGCAGGTTTTTTTTCCCCCCTCTTTCTATTTGCTGCTGTGCATCTTGCAAAAAGACAATTATTTTGACTTATTTTCTTTTGAAATCTGCTGGAACACAGTAAGGAAGCTGCTTTTATCTCACAGTATTAAAAAAATCAGGAAAGAGGTCAGTTAATTCATACACCAAAGTATGCAGTATGTGGCTGTCATTACTGGTTTATTATAGGAGAATTATGATAGTTGAAAATGTAAGAAGTACGGTGCCTTTAAATATTGACTATAAAAGTAAGGTATTTACTGATGAGAAATGGTAGTCAACTTAAGTCATTAAGGGAGTCTAGATAAAGGGTGAAAGGTCTTTCAGCACAGATTTTGTTTCTTAAATTGACATATAATTGAGTTATACAATGTTCTAGGTGTACAACATAGTGTTTCACAACTTTTAAAGATTATACTCCATTTATAGTTGTTAGAAAATATAGGCTAGATTCCTTATACTGTACAGTATATCCTTGTTTGTTTTATACACAGGAGTTTATACTTAATCTCCTGTTTCTGTTTTGCCACTCCACCTTCCCTTTCCTTACTGGTAACCACTAGTTTGTTCTCAGGAATTCTTTTCTTGATGACAGAATAATTGGAATGGTACTTTCAGTACCATTATTTAAAATATTGAACAAAGTACAGAAGTGTTTTCTGTGGTCTTGGTTTTCCTTTTTGGGAATGTGGATGTGTAAAAGTTACTGTTTACTCTGGATCAGTTCTGCTACCAAAGGTGTGGTGCCTAGGTCAGCAGTGCACTTGGAAGCTTGTTAGAAAGTCTTTGGTTCTTCTTCAGACCTGCAGAATAAAATGGAACCCAGAGTTTCTGGGACAGGGTTTGGGTAACTGTTTTCAGGAACTGTAGGTGATTTGATGCATGCCTAAGTTTGAGAAGCACTGGCCTAAACCATCATCAGAACTGATATCTTAAAGCACATCAGATAACAAAGTCAAGTTGTTTGGAAATTAATATACACAATTACAGCAAAGAAAGGTGATTGGATGCTGTATACTTGGTCACCATTTACTCCCATTGAAACTACAGGAAAAGCTGTTTATAACTTATGGAGATGACAAGGAAAGTGATTATAGATGTTTAATTCTGGTTTCTCTGCTTTTATCCTTGAATTGTTTGGATCCTGACACAGTACAGCCTTTTATTTGCCCTTGGCGCTATAATTCCATGTGTCTTCAGTTGAATGAGATGTCTTGGTATTTGTTTATAATGTTGTTGTTTGTTTATTGACTACCTGGTAAGTGATAGTCAAGAATATTTTAGACTTTTTTCCCCAAGAAAATGCCAGACACTAAGGCTATTAAAAATAACATATCCAAGGAGAACATATAAAGCAAAATCACCATATTCCAGAAACTCTCATTTTAAATTTAAAAAAGTTAGTTGCTTTAAATTGTTAATTTTACATCCCTTTTTGTACTGGCCTGTGGGATCTTAGTTCTCCAACCAGAGATTGAAACTCAGTCTTCAGTTGTGAAAGTTTAAAGTCCTAACCACTGGACCACCAGGGAACTCCCTGTACTGTTCTTTTTAAAAATATGTTTATTTTCTGTTCTGTTTTGTTTATTTTTGGCTGCACTGGATCTTTGTTGCTGCAGCATGAACCTTCTGTAGCAGAGAGCGGGGGCTACTCTCTGGTGTGGCACACAGGCTTCTCATTGCAGGGGCTTCTCTTGTAGGTCGTGGGCTCTGGGGCACGAGGGCCTCAGAAGTTGCAGCATGCAGGCTCTAGGTGGGGCCTCAGTAGCTGTGATGCACGGGCATAGTTGCTCCACGGCATGTGGGATCTTCCGGACCAGGGATCAAGCCGGTGTCCCCTGAACTACAAGGCAGGTTATTAACCACAGTGGGACCAGCATGGAAGCCCTGTATTGCTGTTAGATTGAACTACCTAGAGATATGACCATCTAAGTGTGTTTTTGATCTTTCTGTATCTTCTGCCAGTTATCTGACATGTTCTTATTGTTCACTTTTATATATACTATTTCAACTCATGTAAGTAAGCTTTAATTTTTATTAAAATTTTTCTTACCGATTTTTGAATCTGAATTAGTGATTAGAATTAAAAAACAAAAAAAATTAATATGTAATTTTTAACTTCTCTAGTATGGAAAATTTCAAATACACACAGAAATAAAGTAGCATTTTTTTCACTCTTAACATTAATAATTACTAGTGTAACATATTTAAAAATATTTTAAAACAATACTTGTAAACTCTGGCTGTAAGGGTATTTGAACAGTTTGGACATTCAGGGAGCAGTAATTGGAAAGCTTGGCTTACGATTTTTAGAGGTATTGTATTAGTCTAATTACCATTTTTGTCTTTAGTATTCATTGAGGCATCCATTCATTCTTTTCTTTTTCTTTTTTTGGGGGCTGCACTTTGCTGTGCCGCTCCTAGTTCTTCAAACTGGTGCCTCCTGCAGTGGAAGCTCGGAGTCCCAACCACTGGACCTCCAGGAAGTCCCATCTGTTCATACTTTCCTGCCTCTACCTTTTCAATCAAATTAGGTTGTTGATTAAATAAATTTGGCAAAAATGGTATCTATAGTAGATCTTTAATTCTTCTTTTAGAATTAGTAAAATGGTATTCTAAAAGTGAAATTACTCTTGACTAAAAAGGCAACAGAAGTAAAATTTGGAATTTATAATGCTAATATATATAAATCTATTTTTATATATAGTTTCTTGCAGAATTAGGAACCCATTGCATTAATTTAAGCATAATTATAAATTGTATTTTATCTGCCTATAAAAGTAAAGTACTTAAGTCATAAAAAAATTTGAAAATAACAGGTGAATGCAGAGAAAGGCAGCTTAATTATTTTTGATCCACTGTCATCCAGAGATTATCCCTGTCAATAATTTAATGTATGTTTTTAAAGTTTTTTTTCCTACATATCTGGATGATTGTGTGTATTTTAAAAATGTCTTTATATTTTTCTGTGATTTTAATAGCTATGTAGTTATTCATCATATAGATATAGTATTACTTACTAAATCAGTGAGACCTATTGAACTTCATATCAAGTTTCCCATGGTACAAACACTGCTCAGAACATACTGTTTGCTCTAGTTTTGTGCTTGTCCATTGTTTTCTTTTGATCAATTCCTAGACATGAAATCACTGAGACAATGGATGCCAGATTGTTTGTTCACTAGGAGGGTTGTATTTATTCTATATGCAGATAGAAAATAGCACTTCAACATAATTTGCATTAAGTTTGCAGTTTTTGTTATTGATACAGAAAGATCATCCCACCAACAGATCAGAACACTGAGAAATCTCTGCAAGATACACAGCAGACAGGAATAGATTTATATCAACATAAAAGCTAAGCTAAGGTAAGGTACTCTCAACAAGTTTGAGTTGAAAAAGAAGACCTCCAAAAAGCTGAATGTTCGAACTAGACCCTAGCATCTATTCAGGTTAGGGACAGCACAGGCTGGCCACAGTTACCTTCGTCATTACGGGCGAGAAACCAGCCGCATTAGGCAGTAGGTGTTCTCTCCTGGCTGGAAGTTTCCACACAGTCTCAGCTGCTTTGAAATTACCTGGGTCCTGGCTGCTTTATCAGAACCTATACTTCATACTGAGACATCAGAGACCGTGACTTGGCCTGAGGAAACACATCTCAAGTACGGATACCACTTTATATCTTTCCTTGCATCTGAAAATATGGACACCAAGAATCATCAGGCACCTGAGGAACTCTGACAGCACCAAAGAAAGTCATACATAAAATAGGAGAGTTAACCGTGCTCTCCTGCAGGTGTGAAGAATGCTGCCACTCAGATGGCAGCAGATGCAACAAAGACAAGGCTGAACCCAGAAGCTCATAAGGAATCCAGAAAAGTGAAAATTATCCTCATATCAGGTGTTGCACTCATTACAAAGAAAAATCATTTAAGATAAAGAAATGATCAGTTCATAGAAATCAAAATATTAGGTAAGATATTCAATAGATAGGCTGAAATTCAAGCCTATTTTACCTAATTCAAGAAATTGACCAAGTCCTAGTGAGGGATACTTAGAAACATGTCACGAGTTCTAGGGACATTTCAGAATCTAGTAACAAACAAAATTCTAAAAGCAGCTTGAAGAGGAAGATGGGTTACCCTAAAAGGAGCAAGGATCAGATTGGCATCTGGTATGTGTGATTCTGGAAGATAAAGACAATGAAAATACCTTTTTGCAATAAAGGTACTGAAGGCAAAGGGAATTTGAGCCTGCCTTGCATACCTAGGCAAGTCAAGGATGAGAACAAAATAACAGTGTTTTGAGGCTTGCAGGAATTTTTAGTTTGCATTTGTGAACCCTGTCTGACTACCAGAGAATTTATCTAGAAAGAGCAAATATGTACGAGAAAAAAATAAATGTTGCAAAAAGCAACAAAAATCCTCTTTCTTTACTACTATATAAGGGAATGTTTTTTAAAAATTATTTTTAAGATAGTAGCAACCTGTAGGCAAGTCAGGAAGCAACAGTTAGAACTGGGCATGGAACAACAGACTGGTTCCCAATAGGAGTACGTCGAAGCTGTATATTATCACCCTGCTTATTTAACTTATATGTGGAGCACATTATGAGAAATGCTGGGCTGGAAGACGCACAAGCTGGAATCAGGATTGCCAGGAGAAATACCAATAACCTCAGATATGAAGATGACAGCTCTCTTATCGAAGAAGGCAATGGCAACCCACTCTATTACTCTTGCCTAGAAAATCCCATGGACGGAGGAGCCTGGTAGGCTGCAGTCCATGGGGTCACGAAGAGTCGGACATGACTGAGCGACTTCACTTTCACTTTTAACTTTCATGCATTGGAGAAGGAAATGGCAACACACTCCAGTGTTCTTGCCTGGAGAATTCCAGGGATGGGGGAGCCTGGTGGGCTGCCATCTATGGGGTTGCACAGAGTCAGACATGACTGAAGTGACTTAGCAGCAGCAGAACCCTATGGCAGAAAGCGAAGAAGAACTAAAGAGCCTTTTGATGAAAGTGAAAGAGGAGAGTGAAAAGGTTGGCTTAAAGCTCAGCATTCAGAAAACAAAGATCATGGCATCCAGTCCCATCACTTCATGGCAAATAGATGGGGAAACTGGAAACAGTGGCTGACTTTGTTTTTTTTTTTTGGGCTCCAAAATCACTGCAGATGGTGATTGCAGCCATGAAATTAAAAGATGCTTACTCCTTGGAAGGGAAGTTATGACCAAACTAGACAGCATATTAAAAAGCAGAGACATTACTTTGCCAACAAAGGTCCGTCTAGTCAAGGCTGTGGTTTTTCCAGTAGTCATGTATGGATGTGCAAGTTGGACTGTGAAGAAAGCTGAGTGCCGAAGAATTGATGCTTTTGAACTGTGGTGTTGGAGAAGACTCTTGCGAGTCCCTTGGACTGCAAGGAGATCCAACCAGTCCATCCTAAAGGAGATCAGTCCTGGGTGTTCATTGGAAGGACTGATGTTAAAGCTGAAACTCTAATACTTTGGCCACCTGATGCAAAGAGCTGACTCATTTGAAAAGACCCTGGTGCTGGGAAAGATTGAGGGCAGGAGGAGAAGGGGACGACAGAAGATGAGATGGTTGGATGGCATCACTGATTAAATGGACATAAGTTTGGGTAAACTCTGGGAGTTGGTGATGGAAAGGGAGTCCTGGTGTGCTGTGGTTCATGGGGTCACAGAGTCGGATATGACTGAGTGACTGAACTGAACTGAGCAAGATTAATAACAATTTGAAACAAAAGACTAAATTTCTGATAGTGTGGTGAAAGTGGTGAGGAAAGGGTTACTAAGGTGCTAAGATGTTTGTTTAAAAATTTTTTTCCTTTACTAGGAATTTTTTTGTTGTTATTTAATTTTTTTTTTTTGGGTTAGTTTTCGTCTTGCTTTGGTTTTAATTGTGTACTCTAGTAGAAAATTGTAAGCTTAAAAAGTAGGTTATTTATGTATTTGTATTTTTTTGACTGTGCCATACGGCTTGCAGGAAGTTCCCCAAACCAGGGAGTAATCCAGGCATATTATTACCACATTTATGTAACAAAAGTTGATGATTAAAATTCCCTTAAAAAAAGTGAGAAAATCCATGCAAAGAAGGGTGGGTCATGTTTCTTCAGAATTAAAGGATACAGGAACCACTCTGAATAGGGCTGCTTGCTAACTAGATTTGAGTCCCTCGTGTTGTTTGGAAGAGGGGAGGAGCGTCTCGTGTACTTCCACTGGAGGCGACCAGGATGAAAATGCTTGTTCTGAAATGTGATTAAAGAGAGCATCATGCATCTCCCTCTTCAGAAGCAACTGCATGTTACAGAAGAATGCCACTAGTGAGTGTGGGAAGGAGGGATGGCTGAACTGCTCTGAGTCTTCCAGTTGCCCTTTTCTGCTCTCAGTTGCTAAGTGTATTTTGGTTTCGTTGAGAATCATGGTAGTAGAAAATTTCATGCCTCTGAATCTAGGATAGAATCTTTTCTGTTTGTAGTCAGTGTTTTCCAGAGAAACAGCACCAATGTTTTGTGCACAGAGATTGGAGATCCAGGGACGAGCTGATATTAATACCTTCAGCTGATCGGATGAGACTCACCTGTGTAATGGAAGGCAATCTGTCTGCTGATTTACGTGTTAGTTTTATGTAGAAAAATATCTTCACAGAAAACATTTAGAGTAATGTTTGACTAGGTATCTTAATACTGTGGCCCTGCCAACTTGACACAATAAAATTAATCATCACGCTGGTAAAGGTGCTATATTTGCTTATAATTTTGGTAGTAATGATAGAATGTCTGTGAATTATAAAATGGTGCATATGACTGAATTCTTTCTTCAGTGAGTTTTGGGGACCAACCTCTGCCTTTGCTTTGAAGAAAACCTGATCCTGTACACAGGATGAATCACAAGGACTTTTTCCTAAAGATCTAAAGAAGATAGGTAATTGTCTGTTTGGAGAAAAATGTAATGCTCAAAAAGATACCTGTATTCTAAAGAAGAAATGTAATCACCTTCGCAGCCATATATCCCCACAGAAGGCCAGTTGGATGTAGTGGCCCATTTTCAGGGAGTATGAAGAGGTCTTGAGTTCACTTTTAGGTTTGAGTATTATTAGTAGTTACAAGTTACTGACTGATAGTATGTTATTAAGGCGTTTCTCTCCAGTAAGTTTTATACTGCAGTCTTTTAAAATTAACCAATCTTTATTTATTTTAGGTTTTATAGATTGGTTCCTTACTATGAACAGTATTGAATTTAGCTCCCGCTTCTCTGCTTTATCTCCATTTAATATAAGGTACTCTGTTCCAAGTCATACTCTTTTGTTTAGCGAACTTCTTGTACTTTACAGGTATTCTTCTTTCCTTCCCCTTTTCAGAGTGGTGTTAACTCTGTTGTCAGAGCAGATAATAGTTACATATTGCTCTTTTCCCTATGTTTGTTCTGCAGTAAAAGATGCTCACTTTTACTTATTATCAGCTCTGTGCTGAAAGCTTTCTAAGCATTCTTGATTATCTGAAACTGTCCTATACAGTGGTTCCTTGGTATCTGGGTGGATTGATTCTAGGACCCTTGACACCATACCAAAATCCACAGTTGCTCACGTCCATTGTATAAAATGGCCTAGTATTTGCACATAACCCACACACATCCTCCTGTATACTTCACATCGTCTCTAGATTATTCATAATACCTAATACAGAGTAAATACTGTGTAAATGGTTGTAAATACAATGTAGATGGTATGTAAATTGTTGCCTACATGTGGCAAATTCAAGCTTTGCTTTTTGGAACTTTGTTTTTCTGTCCACATTTGGTTGAATCAGGATGTGGAACCCATAGATATGATGGCCAACTGTTAACTTCTTCAGGAAGCATCTGTAAGAACGATATTCCTCAAGTCCTTATTTGTTCACAGTGTTATATGTGTACTTTTACCTGGAGGATAGTATAGCATTCTTGGCTGACTGTGAAATCACCACCTCGCGTTTGCTTTCCTGGGAACTTGGAAGGTCATCACCCTGGGTGTCTGGAGGCACACAGGGTCGCTGTCACGTTGTGATTTGCTTTTCCTTACATGTGATGCCATTCTTCTGCTTGGACGCCCAGGAGATGTTGTTTTCCTTAAAGTTTGTTTGTTTTACTGGATGTCTTGGCGTCAGTAGTTCTGTGTCAGTTTTACCAGGGATGCGTTTGTACATTTCAGTCTTTCAGGATATTTTTCTTGAATTATTTTAGTATTTTTTCTGTTCTGATTTTAGCTGTTGGGTGATTCTGTTATATAGAAGTTAGAATTTCTTATCTGTTCCCATCTGTCTTTTTTTATTATCTATTTTCCTTAAATGGACATGAATTTGAGCAAACTGGAGATACTGGAGGACAGAGGAGTCTAATGTGCTGCAGTCTGTGGGATTGTGGAGTTGGACACGACTTAATAACTGAAAAACAACAATTTTCCTTAAATGCTCCTTGGTGTCAATTTCTTCCATGTTCCTCTAGTCTAGTCTTCATTTCTGAAAAGATTTCAAATTGCTGCTTGTTTCTTGACTGTGTCTGATTCTTCTTGCATCTTCTTTCATGTGGCTCCCTCTCATCTGGGCTCTTCTGTTTCTGATGTAAGTTCCTGTTTCATGGCCTTTGTGTGTACATAATATTAGGTGATAGTTTCCATCTACCTTGTGGATATGTTCTTGGGTTTGCTTCCATTGCCCGTTGTTGCCACCATGGTCCTCTCCTGAGACTCTTGTACATGGGAAGGGGTGACATTATACCAGGAGAGCTGTCTGTGCTGCAGAGCTCTTCAGTATTCCCATGGCACACTTAATACACTTCTGTGTGGTCTCCTCTGTATTACCTGTTGAGGTCTGCCTAGCACCTGAACCTCATCTTTCCTTTATCCCCGGGCCTCATCCTGTTCAGGATGTTAGTCTCAGCTTATGGCCTCAGTGCATGATTCTGCCTTTCCTGGAAGGCCTTTTGGCTGGGTGTGTGCAAAGCCTTAAGGGCTGGGCAGACACAGCGTCTTCTGGTCTCATGGTCTCACAATCCTGTATGTAATCTGTGAATCCTTTTACAGTCCGACTGGATAAGTTTCCTTCTGAGATGTTCCCCAAATGGTGTTCCCTCTCTTAGGTAAAGGATTGTGTCAACTGATTATAGGCCTTATTAAGGCAGCTTTAAATGATTTGCTGTATAACCTGTTGTCTCTGCTTATAAACCCACTAAGTTTACCAAGCTGTTCTACTTCAAATATATATAATTGTAATTTTAAATATTACATCCTATAATAAATTGCTTGTTTTTTTTTTAAGGTACATTTGTATTTATGCCATTTATTCCCACTTTTATGGTTTACCAGATGAGAGCTTTATGCCTATAAAAGTGTAGCAGAAAAGCAATTCTTTTCTGCTCTAAATTTTTTCATTCTTGGCATATATCCATGTGCCATCATGGCTTCGGCCTTCAGCTTTCATTCAAGCTGAGTCTTGCCCCTTGTCTTTGGATTGCTCCATGAAATGAAGGTTTTTTTCCCCTCACATCAAGAGCCAGGTGTATTATTTGTAAACATTGTATGTAGGTTTTTCAATTGTTTGTAACTGATGTAAACTTTTGGATTGCTCCATGAAATGAAGGTTTTTTTCCCCTTACATCAAGAGCCAGGTGTATTATTTGTAAACATTGTATGTAGGTTTTTCAGTTGTTTGTAACTGATGTAAACTTTTGGATTGCTCCATGAAATGAAGGGTTTTTTCCCCTCACATCAAGAGCCAGGTGTATTATTTGTAAACATTGTATGTAGGCTTTTCAGTTGTTTGTAACTGATGTTATGTCACTTGAATAATTTTCAATATTACATTATTTGCTACAGATTTAAGGGTTGAAGGTTATATGCTTTCTAAAGAAGTAGTGATGGTATAGATGCATGAATATAAGCCAGCCTGGGCTTAGTTTAAGAAAAAGTGAAATGTGTAGTTTATTCTTATTGTTTAAGCCAATGGGAATTAAGTTATGTGAATAGTTATACGTTTCCCTTTGACAAGAAATGGATTTCTGTTTCATAAAGCCATATGCACATGCAGTATTTCATGTAGTCAGTCCTTGTCTTTCTTTGATTAATTTGGATAACTGTAAGTTGATTGCATTAAAAGAAACTCAGAAAGCTGAAAAACTGATGCTTAATTTTAGGGCTTAGTTGCTACGGGCTAGGCCTGTGTTTTTCTGCCTCCACACTTAAGGTGCACAGGGAGCCCCTATTGCTTGAAATGGGCCCCCTGTGAGCCACCACTGCATGGCTGTGGGACTGCGAGATGGCTGGCTGGAGCCACCTGAACCCTGGGTGTGGCAGCGTTAGCCTGCACAGGACCAGGATCATTTCTGATGAGAGCATGCTAGGTAGCAGCAGTTGTGTTGGTAGGAGTGCATACTTTGAGAAGATACCTTATGTGTGTATATGTGTGAATACAGAAAACATCGGAGCAGTGTGGGACCAAGCAAACCTGTTTCCCAGCCTCGGCGGAACATCGTAGGCTGCAGGATTCAGCATGGGTGGAAGGAAGGGAATGGCCCTGTCACCCAGTGGAAAGGAACCGTTCTGGACCAGGTGCCTGTAAACCCTTCTTTGTATCTTATAAAATACGATGGATTTGACTGTGTTTATGGACTAGAACTTAATAAGGATGAAAGAGTTTCTGCGCTTGAAGTCCTCCCTGATAGAGTTGGTAAGTTCTCTTTACTATTTGTGTGTTATATGCTTTAAAAAGGATTTCTGAAATGGATGCTTTTTGATTATTTGCATTACTGGTATTTTGTCTTTTTATTGGAGAATAAGCACTTCTGATACATATTTAAATCAGTCACCTAAGACCATGAAAACTGCTGAACAGATGTCCTGAAACCACAGTTCAAAGGAACTGTGAGGGATATAAAGATGTATAAATTGTTCCCTAAGAAGTTGACAGTCTAATAATTTCTGATATGATTATTTCCCACATTTTGCTCACAGTTTATCTGGACTCTGATGGGTAAGAGTATTTCTCATTAGCTCAAATATTCAGTATACTTATTTTATCATACAATAGTTAAGAAAAATTTCATGTGTTTATTTTAGAATCTTTTAGGTGAAGTGTATCTTTCATTGTGTATTATTACAAAAGTGATCATTGCACTTTCAGCCAGAATTTAAACAACCAATGCATGTGAATTTTGTTATATTTTTAAGGGTTTGTTTTGCAAGGTTTGTGGGAAATGAATGGCTTTTTTTCTTTTTTTTTTAATGACAGCCTCAGTTTATTTTGTATATACACAGATGGTCATAGGAGCTATGAATGACTTTAAATGTCATATGAATCAGTTTTGCCTTGCATACCTTAGGCATAATGACTGGTTTTATTTTTAAGAATAAAGTAAAATAGGTTTTATTTTTAACAGCAATAGAATACTCCCAAATGAATGTTCCTTTCTTCAGAGTATTTGCATTTTTACAGTGATGCTGCCATTGCCTGAATCTGGTTTATGTTTTTGTAATTGTCCTTTAAAAGCCTGTATTTTTACAAATATAGCTTCAGCAGTTCTGTACTTGGAAGATAGAATTTTGGAATCAGATTGTCAAGGGAAGAAGCTTACCCAGTCCCCTGTCCCTTTGTTTTTACCCTTGTGTTCCTGGGACAATGCTTCCCCATCAGGTTAAGTTTAGCAGAGCAGCAAGTTACTTTTTAATCTTCGCTTTAGATAGCAGATGTTGTCTTCACTCATCCTATATAAATATAGTTCTGTTTTCACAGAAGTCTGTCTTTAAATTTGTGTTTTTAACTACAGGCAACTAATTGTGTAATAGTAAATCTTTGGCATTTTAAACTTTATCTCTTTTAAGTGTGACTGAACAAATTGTTCCTTGTGAGGCATGTCCTCTTTCCTCTTGATCTTGAAAGCAGTCCATTTCCCACATCAGAAACTAACAGGGAAGAATCTTCCCTTCAGGGCTTAAAAAGTACCCTCACTTTTATATCAATTATTTGTGCTCATTAATTATCATAATTCTTTTTCTGACCCCTTCAAGGGCAAGACTGCTAGCTTATTTGAGATTTTACTGCATTCTTCCACATGACCTATGTTAGTTCTTTTGTGATCATAGAGCAAAAAAACTTAGCTTGATTTATTAAAAAACAGTGATTTTAGCAACCAAGATATCCAGAAATATATGAGTGTCTCTGGTGATGAGATTTAAGGGTTTATTAATGTTCTTCTTTCTAGTTCAATTTTCAAAAGGAAATCCAAAGGCCTGTTTGCAAAGCAGCAGTATGTTACATGCCTAATATAATTATCAGTTAATTATAGTATTCCCTGTGATACTTTATTCTGAAAAGTTATTTGGACTTCATTTATATTCCATGTAGAAAGAAAATGGTTTTTCCTAATTTGCTTTAGGCAGTACATTTAAGTTAGTTTTGTTTTCCATAACCTTAAGCTCAAGGTGAGAGAAAGTGACATCACAGAGTACTGATTCCCAAAGTGTGGTCTAGGACTGTTGACGTTCCCTGAAGCATATTCATGTGCCTTATGAGATCAAAATTCATAATAATCTTAAGGTATAATATGCCTTTATCACTCATCCTTTCACAGTTATATACTGAGGTTTCCAAAGATCTGCATAGCTCAGTGAATATATTTTTGATACGAACAGTGCATAATGTTACCAAATCATGTATTGGTGAAAGATCCATTCAAAGACCAACAGGTTTTTTTTGTTGTTATGGTAAAAAAACACAAAACATTAAATTTTTTTTTCCTTCCCGCCCCCCCTGCCCCAAAACATTAAATTTGCTACCATAACTGTTTTCAAGTGTACAGTTCAGAGATGTTAAGTATGTTAAGTATATTCACATTGTTATGGAATAGATTTCCACATTTTTTTATTTTGCAATTCTTTCCTCATTAAACAACTCATTTTCCCCCTCCCACCAGCCCCTGTACCCACCATCCTGTTCCTGTGAATATGATAACTTTAGGTACATCATAAGTAGAGTTATGTTGTATTGCTTTTTTGTGATTCTTGCCCTTAGCATAGCGTCCTCAAGGTTCATTCATGTTGTAGTATGTGACAGGATTTCCTTCCTTTCTGCTGCTGCTGCTAAGTCGCTTCAGTCGTGTCCGACTCTGCGACCCCATAGGCGGCAGCCCACCAGGCTCCGCCATCCCTGGGATTCTCCAGGCAAAGGCTGAGTAGTATACCATTGTATGTGTATACCACATTTTTTCCCCATTCATCCTTGATTGGACTCTTGGTGGGTTCCTTCTTCCAGTGCTATTGTGAATAGTGCTGCTATGACATGGGTGTACAAATATGTCTTCAAGTACTGCTTTCAGTTCTTTTGGGCATTTACCCTGAAGTGGAATCATACAGCAATTTTGTTTTGAGGTTCCTGTATACATACTGTTTTTCCATAGTGTCCATTAACATTTTACAGTCCCACTGACAGTGCATAAGGATTTCAATTTCTCATCTTCCCCAATATTTGTTATTGTCTGTTGGTTTTGCTTTTTGACCATTCATATGTCATCTTTGCAGAAATACCTGTTCCTTTGCCCACATTTTTTGATTGGATTATTTCAATTTGTTTTGTTTGTTGCAGAGTTATAGGAATTCTTTATGTATTCTGCAGACGAATTTTAATTTAATAGTTTGACAGAAGGTTATTGATAATGATTTCAGATTCTACAGTGTAATTAGCCTTTAAGGAAAACCAAGACTTGCTGAGTTTTGATGTGATATCAGAGAAGAATATCTAGAATTATTTGAAAAGACGGATAAAATACTCTTTTTCAACAGCATATCTTTGTGATTTTAAACGTCAACTAAAAGTACATGCAAAAAAGATTGAATATTGAAACAGATATGAGTCTAGCTGCCTGTTTCTAAAGCTAGATATATATAAAAATTTTGTTAGAAAATAGTTATTTTTCCTTAAAAATGTATTTCTGTGGGTATCTTAAAATATCTTTAGATACATCATTTATAATTTTTAAAATAGTTGATACTGATATTTATCATCCATATAAACAAATACTTAAAAATTTTAGGAGTCCTGAGATCAGAAAGTTTGATACCTTCTGGTTTGGAGAAACTGGTGAGATTTTGCTTTAGTGTTGTGCAGCAGAGAATCTGTTATTTTTGGCAATTATTGCACATGTAAACAAAACTACCATTTGTATTTAGAGTGTCTTTCTGATAAAATTGAATAGCAGTATGTTTAAACAAAAATAGAAGCTCTCATGAATGAGATAGGAGTGTCTTTTTTTCCTTAAAGAATTACCTGAAGTATGAAGAATGGAAAAATCTTAACATCAATAGATTCCTCCATAATTATCCCAGTATTAAAAAAGAAAAGAAGCTTGTCATTTTTCACCTGTGTTCCTAACGACAATCTAGAACAACCTGCTTTTCCTCTGAAATAATTAATTCACACAGCAGTGTTGAACCCATATGATCACAGTATTGAAAATAAGATGGGAAGGGCCTCTGCTGTCATCGCTGTGCAGTCTAAAAACAAGTAAACAAAAATAAAAAAATAAAAACAAGTAAACAAACATGTAAAACAAGATGATTATAGATAGTGGTGAATGTCCTTAAGAAATAAAACTCAGTGACCGAGCAGTGGGGCGCTTTTCATTACATGGTGCTAGAGAGCCTCAGGGAGGACACCTGCTCAGGAAGAGCCAGCCCCTGAGGATGTGGGGGCCATGGTCAGCCCAAGGGCATCCGAGAAAAAGATGCCCATGCTGCTGAGGTGTAGGCAGTAGGAGGGAGGTGACAGAACAGGAGGGCAGAGGACCAGCAGGGAATGATGGCTGAGGGGCTTTGGCTCTGGAGAAACAGTTTGTTATTCAGATTTTGAAAGGAAAATGCTGGAGTATTTTAAGCAAATGATCAACATAATCTGGTGTAACTGCCACAAATACCACTCTGATTACTGTAAAAAATAGATTGCAGGGGCAAGAGTAAAAACCTATGCCTTGAAGGTTAATATCTTGATTTTAATAAATGACCATTTTGTAAATGTAAATGTAAGGGGAAGGTGAGTAAAAGTTGTATAGGGACAATACTAATTTTGGAACTTTTCTGTAAGTCTATAATTAATAATTAAAAAAAATTATTGTAACCAAAATACTTTATACCTTGAATAAACAGCTAAAATTTTTAATTAAGTACAGTGCCAAGAGCAGATGAATTCAAAGAAAAACAGATTCTCTCAGTAACATGACTTTGGGGCATAGTAATTCCATGGAATCCATCCTGGGCTGGGTCAGTAATGTGAATTTGATGGTTGTCCTTCGTACAGGCCTCCACATGATTCTGAAGCCTGATAGTGTATTTCAGAATCATTTCTTTGAGTAAGTTCAGTCTTCACAGTGCATATTTTGTAAATCATCATTTGCTTTTTTCATCCCTAGCAACATCTCGAATCAGTGATGCGCACCTAGCTGACACAATGATTGGCAAAGCAGTGGAGCACATGTTTGAGACAGAGGATGGCTCTAAAGACGAGTGGAGGGGAATGGTCTTAGCACGCGCCCCTATCATGAACACATGGTTTTACATCACCTATGAGAAAGATCCTGTCTTATACATGTACCAGCTCTTAGATGATTATAAAGAAGGCGACCTTCGCATTATGCCCGATTCTAGTAAGTATAAATCGACAGCTTTTACTTTTGATACTTCAAAAGGAATTTGAATTTCAAAACAAGGTCTTTGATTAATTCTTACAGGGATACATTTGAAATATTTAATTATTAGGGATAAGTGATTGTTTTAGTTAGGTTGTAAAATTATTCACCCTCTTGTCAAGAGTATTTTCCTTTCCCTGTTCTGAACTTTGGGTTTTTATATGAATAGAATATATAATTTGGGGTCCTTTAACTGGCTTCTTTAACTCAGCTTAGTGTTTTCAAGGCTCATCCATGTTGTAGTGTGTTTCCATACTTCATTTCTTTTAACGCCCAAATACAACTCCATTGAATAGATATACTATATCCTGTTCATTCGTTCATCTCTGAACTTGCCTTTTTGAATCTAGCCATCCTGGTGGTAGTAAAATGATACCTCATTGTGATTTTGGTTTTCATATTTTTGATGACTAAAGTTGTCAAGTTTCTTTTCTTGTGTTACTGGCCTTTGGTGTGTCTTGTTTGGAGAAATCTACTCATGGTCTTGGCCTGCAGTCTCAGTTCTGCTGTCTTTTTGTTACTGAGTTAGAGGCAGTAGTCTAGGTACAAGTCTCTTGTCAGATACATGACTTGCAGATACTTTTCTCTTCTTCTCAGAGTTGTCTTTTTACTTTCTTGATAGCCTTCTTTGAAGTACAAAAGTTTTTAATTTTATGACATCCAAGTTGTCTGTTTTTCCTTCTGTTGCCCATGCTTTTTTAGTCATATCTAATAATCCCTTGCTAAGTCTAAGGTTATAAAGATTTACCTCATGTCTTCTAGAAGCCTTGAATATGTTGGGCTTTAACTCTTACTTGGATCTTTGATACATTTTGAGTTAATGTTTGTTTATGATGTGATGTCAGGTCCAACTTCATTCTTTAAGTTTTAAAATCAAGAAGTGTGAATCTTCCTTTTCTTTCAGAATTGTTTTGGCTGTTCTTTACAATTTCATATAAATTTTAGAATCAGCTTGTCGGTTTCTGCAAAGAAGTCAGCTGAGATTGTGTTAGATATTATGTTGAATCTGTTGGTCAGTTTGGCATGAGAATATTGCCATCTTAACAATGTTAAGCTATTGACCCATGAGCGTGGGGTGTTTTTTCATTCATTGAGATTTTTTTTTTCTGTGAATAATGTTTTGTAGTTTTCTAAGCTTTGCACTTTTTAAATGTATTCCTAAGTATTTCATTCTTTTTGATGCTGTTGTGACTAGAATTATTTTCTTAATTTCACTTTTAGGTAAGCCTTTTTTTTTTTAAACTACTCAATAGCTTTTCCTTAAACACATGAAGTCTTGGCCTTAGACAAATGTGGCTGATAGACAGTGGATATATTAACAGTGTGATATCCTCTCCTTGTTTTTGTGTCTTTTTTTTTTTAAGCTCTCCCTTTGAACATGCTGCTCAGTGAACCCACTCATGGTCATCTGGCCCTGACTTCTGCCTTCTTAGAGGTTTTTTTTTTTAGTTTGTGTATATTTGTTATAAGTGTATAATGGAAAGTGTTTATATAGGCAAAAATTTAGTGATGAGAGCATTCCTTAAAAGCTTTTCTCCAACCTATATGAAATTTTTAACGTTTTTGTAGAGAAAGGCCTAAAGCAGGTGCTCTTGACTTGATAATAGAAAGTATGGGGTCATTTGCACATTACCCATTGCCTGTACTGACCATGTCTTTATCCTCTCACTCCTTTCTTTTGAGTGGTATGCAAGTTTATTTGCTGTCAGAATCTCTGATGATGTTCTGGTACAAAGAGCTCCATGGCGGCCTTTGTTTGAGTCTCTTGCTTCATTCATGGTTACTGTAAAACGTATGGCAGTCATGTATATGGGATTTCTTCATCCATATGAGGTGCCATGAAAGTGTGGTGTGGTATGATGCTGCTACTTGATGGAAGAGCGCTATTGAAGAAGCGTTCAGCTTGGATTTCCTCTTTACTCCTCCAGAACTGATAACATGCTCATGTGGATTATTTGTATTATGTGAGATCAGAGTTGCAGATTCAGTGAGAGGATTTATTGTAATCAAAGAGCAAACTGCTGTTAATGTAAATACAAGATATGGTCCAGACCAAGATACATGTGGAAATTAAAAGGCACATTGCTACTAGTGTGTCAGGATGACTGGCATAAGCATGGACAACCAGGATACCTGGTCGTCCTACTTGCAGGCTCTCTGTTGCTCCATAGGAAAGGAGCAACAAAGTTACTCAGGACCAGTAAGGGGTTTCTTAAAATAAAAATGCAACTGCCTAGCGCCATCCCCTTGCCAGCCCCCCTTTCCCCTTTGTACGTTGTTTCTTTGTTGTTGATAGTGATAATTTGCTCTCATTTTTATGTGTTTTCCTAGAATTTACAGAGTTCTTGTTAGGTCATAGGGTGAGCAATGTTTTCCAACACTCAAGATTTTCTTAGGGACTTTTTAAAAATGTTCAGGTGCCCCGTTCATCCTCTGAGATTCACTTGCACTCACCTAGCATCTGTTTTTATACCATGAGAAATCTCTTTTATTTTGAAACTGGGTTAGGAGGACCATGTGTAACGAAATGAAGTTGAGGCAAAAAAGCTTTAAGGAGTCCCAAGATAAGGCAGGGATTCTTAGGCATTTTAAGTGTGTAGTACATTCTCAGCGATCCCAGTAGGCATTGTCTGCTTTAAAATCATTTCAAAGTAAAGCAAGAATTCCACTGAAAGGAATTAGATTTATTATGTATTTTTGGCTGCATCAGGTCTCAGTTGTGGCGTGCGAGATCTTCCTTGTGAAATGTGCAGGCTTCTCTCTGGTTGTGGTGTGCAAGCTCCAGAGCCTGTGGTCTCTAGTTGCAGCACCCATGGGCTTTAGTTGGCCTGTGACTTGTGGGATCTTTGTTACCCGACCAGAGGTCAAACCCACATCCCCTGCTTTGGAAGGTGGATTCTCAACCACTGGACCACCAGGGAAATCACCAGTGCAGACTTATTTTTAAGAAGTTATAAAACATAACAATTGTAAATCAGCCTCATGGCTCAGAGGTTAAAGTGTCTGCCTGCAATGCGGGAGACCTGGGTTCGATCCCTGGGTCAGGAAGATCCCCTGGAGAAGGAAATGGCAACCTACTCCAGTATTCTTGCCTGGAGAATCCCATGGACTGAGGAGCCTGGTGGGCTCCAGTCCATAGGGTCACAAAGAGTCAGACACGACTGAGCGACTTCACTCACTCACATGTCAATAAAATTTTTTTTTTTTAAAAGAAAGATATTATTATAGCTGACAACTGAACAACTTGGAGGTTGCGGTGGGGAACTGATCCCTCTGAGCAGCTGAAAATTTGCATATAACTTACGGGCAGCCCTTCATTTCTGTGATTCCTCTGTATCCATGAATTCAACCAACTGCAGATCTGTTTACTGTTGGGAAGAAATCCCGGTATAAGTGGACCCATACAGTTCAAACTCCTGTTGTTTAAGGGTGAACTGTATTTAGTTTTTTCTTGCCCTTTTCCTTCTTTTAGTCCTTATTACTTCATTAGGTAATTATAGCTATAATTAAATATGAGCCAAAGGAATTTCTGGTTATGATTTTTGAAATTGTTTACATATCTAGATTTTTGTAAATAAAGTTTTATTGGCACACAGTCACACCATTCATCTATGTGTCATCTGTGTCGTCACAGATGTGTCATCACAGATGTGTCATCATAAAGAGGTACAGCTGAGTAGTCGGTACAGAGACCATATGACTTCAAGCCTGCAATATTTATTGTTTGGCCATTGAAGAAAAAGTTTGCTGACTCTTGGTGTAGAAAATCAAGATGAATGCAGGATATTAAAAACATTTTTAAAAATTATTAAAATATGTGAGTTGGTGTGTATCTAAAAACTGACTCTAAATTCTTTTTTTTTCTCCCCCCTTTAAATATAGATGATTCACCTCCAGCAGAAAGGGAACCGGGAGAAGTTGTGGACAGCCTGGTGGGCAAACAAGTGGAATATGCCAAAGAAGATGGCTCTAAAAGGACTGGCATGGTCATTCATCAAGTAGAAGCCAAACCATCTGTCTATTTCATCAAGTTTGATGATGATTTCCATATTTATGTCTACGATTTGGTGAAAACATCCTAGATGTCATCACAAACTTTACCAAATTTGTGGAACTATTAAATGTATAATTTGTAGACATAAAGACTTGATTGCTTTCCAGTTTAATGAAAGCTTAAATGTCCCTGCGAACCCACAATCTCTGCCAGCAGAACTGGTTTTGTTCTGAATCGTACAGATTTATGTGAACACAAAGCATTTTGTGTAAGGAACTCCTTCCTCTTAAAAGAAGTCTGTCTGTTTGGAAGGGAGTTACAGGCAAGTCTGGTAAAAATTAAGCTAGTATCATAGTCATTTAAAACCGTAATAGATCTTATCCACTTTCCCCTTCACTCTTAACACTTACTCTGCTGCCACAATGCAAGCATAGTTTGGTTGCATTTTTGTTACTGCCTTTTTTTTTTTTTTAAAGATATATATGTATGTATATCTCTACCTATCTATATCTGTGTGTATACATATATAATATATATATACACACACACAGATCTGTGTACACACACACACACACACACGCACACACACACACACTTCATTGGCAGTTCTTTGTGGATTGAGGTAGGAGTTAAATAATTTTCTCCAGTTTAACAGGAGTGCTTGACTATATCACTGCTGTGTATTTAAAAATTAAATCTAGGCACAGGAAGAACATGGGGACATTCAGCTTGTGTTGAAAGTCAGAAGTTCAGAGCGCCATTTCAATCCAGAGTTTTTAAACTGTAAATTCAAATATGAATCACTTGTGGGTGTTTAATGACCCACATTAGAATTTACAAAACAATTAGGAATTTACGTAAAAGGCTGCCTTTAATTCTAAGCTTTGTACATTTTTTGTTTACATTTTTTTTAATCTTAAATACTTTTTTAAAGCAAAGCCCAGGTACTTGGTCCACATTGTGTAATACAGGTGTATTTTGGATGATGCATTTGGTCCACTATTTGTACAAATTAGTACTAGTCTGGGTTTTAGTACATGGATTTAAAAGGCAACAGTATATCAGTGGTTTATGTGTATTTGGTAGGTTCCTGGAAGAACATAGTACTTTTATATTAGAAATGTAAGAATGGCATTGTTGTCTTTTACCAAGTTCTCTCGGATCCCTTTGTTACTATTACTGTTATTACTGGTGTATGATTATGGTCAGAAGGCTTTTCCCCCTCAAAGAATATCTAGACAATTAACAGCTTAAATTCCTGACACCTTTTTTGGTGCTGTGTGTTCTTGCTCATGGTGTGCTAATAATGTGGATTGATTCCAGTTGGTGGGTCCTGCCACATCAGGGTTGGTCACCTGCACTGGTTTGTGGGTGTGACTGATAGCAGCCCTTAGCCTTTGAAACCTTCCCTGCAAGGCTGTTTGAACTAAAATATAAATGCAAAAGTGGTTCGTTTAGCAGCAAAACATCAGCCTACCACTTTGTTTTGGATGATCCCTGGCAGTTTGAAAGCTGGCTGGGAGAAAGATGGTTTGTGAAACCAGTCTTGTAGAGGTTGAAAATCTTACCTAAGATTTGCGCAGAAAGCTTAAATACATAGGCTGGCAATCAAACACCAGGTCTGTGTGACCCCTCTCGTAGCTGTTCTTGACGTTAGCTTCAAGGCCATGCTGTATGTGGTTTGTATGATGCCCATTTTCGCTCAGGAAGGCTTTGCCGTGTCGTGCTGGTGTATGGTAACCTCGTGCGCCATGTAAATCCAGCACCCTGGTTCTCTGCAGTGTGCCCTCACCCAGGGTGGTCAAGGGTGAGCTTCTCCATGCAGTGAGTACCTAGGTCGTAGGTGTTCTTCTGTGGTTGAAACAAATGTCACACTACAGATCTATCATCTGTTCTGCTGGTGGCTCTTGTAAGAGTTCCTGCATGTGAGTCTCAAGGCTGAGCCCAGCTCCCTGAGTCCAAGAGGACACGAATGGCCAAGAGAGTGAGTTGTCCATTGTGCACTGCATGAACAGGACACAGTGACTATAGGCTGAAAAACAAAGTCCTTTGGTGGTATCTTGAGGGTTGGATCAGTTGAAACAATTCTTGCATTACTTAATGACTTGCATTGTGGTTTTCTGCAAGTACCTTTAGGAACTTTTAATATACCACATGATCTGCCACTCTCTAGATAAATGTGACATGTGATTTGTTATTATTATTTTAATCATTGTTCCATTTATTGCCTTTAGGATTGAAGGAAGGGGAAGGGGTTTTATGTTGTTATTTTCCCTTTTTTTTTTTTTTTCATTCTTTTTCTTTTGGTG
Organism: Capricornis sumatraensis; assembly: GCF_032405125.1. Taxonomy (NCBI): domain Eukaryota; kingdom Metazoa; phylum Chordata; class Mammalia; order Artiodactyla; family Bovidae; genus Capricornis; species Capricornis sumatraensis. The sequence goes on along the minus strand of NC_091074.1, from coordinate 98,669,329 downwards.
GCTTAAACCACACTTCCTGATGCCGTGACTAACTCCGCTTCCCAGCTGAGTATTTCAGGCTTCGTTTAGGCTCATGTTTCAGATTTGCATGCATTGCTTGCATTTTCCTGGTATCGGAATGTTGGTTCCTTGTTCTAGGAATACAACATTAATTTCCAAAATTATCATGGGACTTGTGACAACACAAGACATGAATCTCTGTATAAAATGTATTGGCCTTTCTCATTGACCTGCTATAGTATTATTGTGTCGTGTGTGTGCGTGTGTGATGTCTGGCTGCCACGTAAAGCTTCAAAGGAAGACCTTAAAAGCAGACCATCCTTTTTTGCATGCTCTATTCTAAGTAGAATGTTCAATGTAACTAACTAAAATTGCATGTTAAATATATTTAGGTTTTTTGTTTTCTATCTTTGTTTTTATTTGTTTTCAGTTTCTGTATATTTGCTTAACTGTGCTGTTTTAGTGGTTGTAGGATATAAATGCACTGGTGAAGCAAATGTAGTGCCAACAGAAGGTGATTTTCCTGTTGTGTATGTCTTGCAGCATTTGAAGGGACTGTGCATTCTTAAAACAATCACAGTTGCTTCTAAACCAGATTTCATTTCTATTATTGTTTTACGTGCCAAACCCCGAAGTGCATTGGGCTTGAATCTCTGAACGCCGTGGACCCATTAGAAGACTGTTTTGATTGTCACAAATTGTAGTGCCTGAAAACATTATTAAGCTGATTGTCTTAAAAAAAGAAAGTTCTCCAAAGACAAAACAGGAATAATTATTATAACAGAAAACAATTATGGTTGAAATGTCTGTGGTTCCTTGGAAATGCTGCGCTTTTTGTATTTTCCATCATTAGTGCAGTTGAACGAATGTGTATAGTTCAGAGGTCTTCGTGTTCGCATTTTAAAATTAGGTAAATGACCTCATCTTTCAAGCTTGAATTCATTTTTAATTTTAATTTTATTTTATACAATGTGTAGACAGTTCCCTGTTCTCTGCATTTAGAAGTATAAACAATATAAAGCTGTTAATTCTGTAAGTAATTTTTATAATTATGATGTAACTCTATCCTATCCTTAAAACATTTAAAATAAACCCTTTATGTGCAACTTTTGACTGCAAATTTTGTGCTTATGAGCAGACTGTGATGTGTTAAAACTGCTTCTGTGAAAAGATTTTTTGAAGTTTTACTTGAAGACTTTAAGTAACCTTTTTCCCTCTTTTCACCAATGTAAATGTCAGGTATACATATAGGAACAAAAAGAAGTAGAATTTTTATTTGAATGATAATTAATACTACCTAAGAAGAAAAGGGGCAATAATCAGTAGCCCCAATATATTATATAGTCCAAAGTATTAAACTTTATGATTAGCAATTAATAAGAAATTTCAGTTTATCATGAAATTTTAAACTTAAAAAGAATTGTTTTAAATAGGATTAAATAATGTGTTTTATAGTTTCATATCTTTTCTTGCTGTAATTGCGTATTGTTTTTATTAATACTTAAGTACCAGTTAGATTCTGTAGTGAAAAATCTTCATTTTAAGCACCAAGGCATATAAGTACTGAAACTGTATGTACCCTGTTTTATCTTCCTGGATAATTTTATCAGAGGAAAAAGTAGAATTTATGGTATTCCTACACTTAATTAGTTGTTTTTTTTTTTTTTTTTAATGTTACCCTCTTTGGCCCAAGGATCTGTGGTTAAAGCTGGGACGGGACAGGTCACCTTTCCTGCTGGCAGAGTGGCTGGCGGGGCAGCCACAATGGCCACTGCCAAGGCCATGGCCAGGGGGCTGCAGGGTCACTGCTCAGGCTCTAGTGGGAGGAGCCACAGACAGATACGGGAAGGAGATGGACCTGGAAGCATAGGTGTTCCCCCTGAGTGAGATCTTAGAGTCTTCTTCCTGAAGGTAAATCACTCATTGCAGTAACTGAAGGTGCAGCTCCGGAAATATTTTTTCCCCAAAATAACAAGGCAGGCTTAGTCTAAAGGTGGGCGGTTGCTGACTGCTACTTGTAAACTGAAGAACTGAGTCTAAAGCAGTCACCACTGTAGGAGAATTGCAGGGGTGGACTTACTTTCCATTGTTTCTTCATTTGGTACTGTCAGCTCTGTGATAATAAAAGCATTTGACACTAATAAAGCACTAGCAAAAGTGCTTAATAAGTACCTTACCAAGCACTTTCCACCCAGTTCATTTAATGCTTTTTGTTTTGGTTGTGTGTTTTGTTTTGCTGTTGGCGTGTGTGTGTGTGTGTGTGTGTGTGTGTGTGTGTGTGTTTTACCATGCCACACAGCATGTGGGATCTTAGTTCCCCAACCAGAGACTGAACCTATGCCCCCTGAAGTGGAAGCACTAAATCTGAATTGCTCAACTGCCAGGGAATGTCCTTCATTTCATTCTTAATCCTGTGAAGAAGCATGATGTTTTTTCATGTTGTGCTTATCTAAAAGAGATGAGGGTGGGGTCCCTTGTCCAGGATTACAGAAGCGAAGGAAACTCAGACCCCCAACACTGTGTCAAGACTGCAAGCTGCTTCATTCTTGCATCGGAATTACTTCAGTGGAGTGATTAAGTCACTAGAAAGCTATGTCTCTTCAGAAAGCTATGTAGAAAGCTATGCCTCTTTATAGTGAGAATTATAACCCAAAATGACAGCTAATAAAAGATACAAAAATATCTATTATTTAGAGAGAGATTATACGGGAAATATTTTAACAATTTCCAACACAAGAATATAGGTACTATTTTATATTTTCAAGACACTTCAAACATTAATAGCCCTATTAAACCTGGACTCCTATCTAATTAGAGTAATTAGTTTGTCATTCATATATATATATATATATAGAGAGAGAGAGAGAGAGAGTTCTTAGGTTGCTGGATTTATATGTAGTTCTCAAGTTCTTAGGCTGCTGAATTTCAGAAGATGAAGTGAGTCTGTTAACTGTTTCTCCAGATATTCTTAGATAGTCTCTGTCCTTACATTGTCCATAAAACTCAGGTTTTGGTAACTCAGTGGCAGATGGTTTTGGGGTACTGCCTTGGCACATTATTTTGCTTAAAATGACATTGCATTCTTTCTGCTTAATTTTTATGTGAAGGGCACTGGACCAGGTGGTGTGTTGACACCAGTCAGCTCTAGTGATAGCGACCTGGAAGTTTGGGCCCTTTGCATGCATTTCTTTCTCATGTTGGCTGTTAACAGTAGGTGAGTGGGCTGCCATGTGTACTGTTAGGCACGTTCCTGCTTCTGTTTTTATCTCCATCATCCTCCGTTACTTGTAGCTTACGCCTTGAAAATTCATCCTCTGGGAAAACATAAGAGCTTGAAGTACCATGTGAACTACCTGGAAATCCCTTATAGGATTGGCATATTACATAGAGCTTTTGAATTCTGTGTCTTCATGTTGGAACCAGAGCAGATAGATCATGATGTGAAAAGTAGAGAAGGAAGACCGTTTAAAACTCTTGATATTAACATAAAGAGTTAACAACTGAAGATTGAAATTCAGCATTCTAAATTGTCTTCAAATATTGATTGTGAAAGTAGCTTTAAGGCTTTTGCCTTGAATTTGTCTCCTAAAGGATCTATAAGAAATCTGGACGTGACCACTTGTGCCCTGTGCACTTTCCCACTAGAAAAACAAGGAGAGTAGTCCCCGGTGACCCCGGCTTTTCTCACAAGAGTTAGACTTTGCAGTGGACTCTCTGTGTGCCTGATTTATGGGGGACCTGTTTTGAGCAAAGTACTGCTTCACGTCCTGTAGTACCATGGCTAAGTAGTTTTAACCACTGAATTTCTCTTTATTCCAAATCTGATCTGTCACACTAGAAGGACAAGGGAGTGGTCGTTTTCAGACCAGTCCAGCAGAGGAGAGCAGTGAAAACACGTCTTAAGGGATGGAGTCCATGGTCTGTATGGTCCTACGACCACAATCGCTGCTTCTGATCAGTTTGTAAGGGGGAGATCACACAGAGCACAGGAATCTTAACACCCATTACTGGATGTCTCTTTAATTTGAAAGCATTTGTAAAAAAAAAAAAAAAAAGCTGTTGTCATTGGCCCTTTTTAAAAATTTGATAATTGCAGTTTTTTAAAAAGGGCCATGCTCTGCTCAAATTACATGTGGTAAACCAGTGGAGGATTTTTTTCTGCTACTGCCCTGCATATTATATGTATCAGGTCAGGCTGCTGTAACAAACACCACAGACCTGGGGGCTTAATAAACAGGAGACATTTGTTCTCTCAGTTCTGGAAGCTGAAAGTCCATGGTTGAGATGTCAGCAGGCTGGTTTCTCCCGAGGCCTTAACTTTTGGCTTGCAGACGTGTTCTCGCCCTCCATCTTCACATGGTGTTCCCTGTGTCCATGTCCTGGTCTCGTAAAAACATCAGTCACATTGGATTAGGGTCCACTGTTAACCACCTCATTTAACCTTAACTGCTTATTTAAAGGGTTTCCCTGGTGGCTCAGACTGTAAAGAATCTGCCTGTAATGCTGGAGACCCAGGTTTGATCCCTGGGTCAGAAAGTTCCCGAGAGGGCAGTGGTAACCCACTCTAGTATTCTTGCCTGGAAAATTCCATGGCCTATTTAAAGGCCCTGTCTCCAAATACAGTCACACTTTGAGGTGCCAGGTAAATTTTGAGGGAATGCAATTCAATCTGTAGCACCATGTTGGATTTGCTTATTGTTAAGCTTACAATAGAAAAGAAATCTTATTGGGAGGGCATTATATTTTACAGTCTACTTATTTAAAAATTAATACCAATTCTGGTTTTATATAATAGAGATGGATAAATTTAGTGTACTAAAAACACGTTCTAGTCACTCACTTTCTACTGGTGTGAACTTAGGCAGATTACTTAGCCTTTGTACCTTCTTTTCCTCATCTAGTTAGGGAGGATCCTGCCCCACACACTGAAGATGCCTGTGAGTTTCCAATGATGCAAACCTGAGCTTGATGCAGGAAGGACGAGTCCCTTTTGGTGCTGGGATTTCATTGAGTGGCAGAGCCTTACACAGGCAGTGGCTCCGTCATTTCAGGCATTGCCATGTTTTGCTTTGATTTTATAATCTTTGAGATCCTAAGTTTAGTTTCACTTACGTAACGTCAGTTGGGAAGATTTCCGTTTTTATGTTTTATCAGAACACTGGCATCTCCCAGCATATGTAAAAATTGTTATAAAAAGCACTGCTGAAGGGTTAGTGGCTGTTCCGTATTTTCCGTTTTATTGTGACTGAGAAGTAGACTGTAAAGGCAATCTTGATGGATAAAGCTTTGCTTATGTTCTCACATTGTCATAGGGTTCATGAACGTTGAACTGCCTCCTCAGTGCTTTTGTTAAACGTGGTGCTAGAGGTTTGCGGTGTCAGCCAGGAGCCCGATTCAGAGTAATTTAAACAGCGTCCACTTTGAGAATGATTTGCCGCCTATGAGGGGAGATGTGTCTTTAAACCAGGACAGTTGCGCCACATGAAATGTAACTGTTATGTGCAAGAGTAACGACCACTCTCCTCCCTCCCACACCAGGCGAGGCCATGGTTCACTGTGTCTTTAATCACCACCTTTGCTTTTTCTCTAATATGGTCTGAAACCGGTCCCTCTTTGGAGAGGTTTTAAAAGTTAATTATGTTTCTGCATGATCGCAGGGGTGGTGTGGAGATTTATGGCAATTAAAATTCACCTTAGTATTTAACATTCCATCATTAATTTCTAGTATGGATTTTTAACATTGGGTCCTACACTCTTAAGTAATGCTAACAGCTTTATTTAAACTGCAACAAAATTTCATTTTCTTTTCTGGGGTGCTAAAAGAAATAACCCTCAAGATTGTGAGAGAATGGTAGCTGGCAGCTGGTACATAACTGTGCCATTGCCTATGTTCTTCTGTGGGGCGCCTGGGAAGTGGTTGACGAGTGTGTTTTGTTCTGAGAAAGTGAAGACAGCAGGCTGCCTTCCTCTAAAGGGTTAATGTTTAGGGAACATTCTAGACCTTTGGTCTAGAAGTTATAACTGGAGGTGAGGGTTTATACAGACTTAAGAGTTAAATTTCAAATGTTGTTATGTTGTAAGGGTTTATTATAACCTGTACATAAGTCAATTCTAAACTAATTCAGCTTTAATGCTCTTCAGATAGTAGTAGAAATATACATTTGCCTGTAGTGTATTTTTTAAATGTGGAAAATATACAAATAATTTCATAAGACACCTAAAATACTGTATAGAACAAAACAGGTGTACATTGTTACTTTGCCCTTGAAAATTCTCTACCCTTCAGTGAATTTTTAAGTCTCCTGTGGAAAATTGATCTTTTTTTAAAAAAAATTATTTTTTTAAATTAATTTTGATTGGAGGATAATTACTTTACAATATTGTGACGGTTTTTGCCATACATCAGCATGCATCGGCCACAGGTATACATGTTTCCCCCCATCCTGAACCTACCTCTTTCCCCACCCTATCCCTCTGGGTTCTCTTCTCTTTTTTCAGGTGATATAAATTGATACAGTGTACTGCCACCTCAGAGGGACACTTCACTGAGATGGCTCCTAAAACTTGTCGTCACTGTTATGTGGTTAAATTCACCAGTGCATGAGTTTTATGGTGGTTTTAAGTTGGGACTTTGGGTAACACTGTGGTTCAGCAGCTGGACTTTACAGGGTAGATTCACAAGGCCTAACAGAATTAGCATTGGGCAGATATCTGCACTCTGCTCTCTGTTCTCTATTTGAAAATATCTCTGTGCTCAGTTTCTTTCTTTGCATGATTTGTTTTTTTAAACATCTCTGAGAAAGGCAATGCCAAAGAATGCTCAAACTACTGCACAATTGCACTCATCTCACATGCTAGTAAGGTAATGCTGAAAATTTTCCAAACCAGGCTTCAGCAATACATGAACCGTGAACTTCCAGATGTTCAAGCCAACAAGGGTCCGTCTAGTCAAGGCTATGGTTTTTCCAGTGGTCATGTATGGATGTGAGAGTTGGACTGTGAAGAAAGCTGAGTGCTGAAGAATTGATGCTTTTGAACTGTGGTGTTGGAGAAGACTCTTGAGAGTCCCTTGGACTGCAAGGAGATCCAACCAGTCCATTCTAAAGGAGATCAATCCTGGGTGGTCTTTGGAAGAAGTGATGCTAAAGCTGAAACTCCAGTACTTTGGCCACCTCATGGGAAGAGTTGACTCATTGGGAAAGACCCTGATGCTGGGAGGGATTGGGGGCAGGAGGAGAATGGGACGACAGGATGAGACGGCTGGATTGCATCACCGACTCAATGGACATGAGTTTGGGTGAACTCTGGGAGTTGGTGATGGACAGGTAAGCCTGGCGTGCTGCAATTTATGGGGTCGCAAAGAGTCGGACACGACTGAGCAACTGAAATGAATTGAACTGAACTGCTCATTTGTTTATCCAGAATAAATTATGATTTCCTGTTCATTAGGAAAGGGTAACTTTTTTTTTTTGCAATAATACCTCAGAATAAGTGACCTTATTTAAACTATGACTTTTAAACTAGTAGCAGAGTAATTTAGATAGCAATTAGCTTGTATCTTTTCTAAGTATTACTACATCTCGGGCTTCTCACTGCTCACCTGGTTCAACAAGTTGCCTTATGTCAACAGTTACTTTGGCTGATGAACATGAAGTTTATGAAGGTGTTTGTTCCTAACCAGTGTCATCCCTGTTAGGCTGTGCCCCATGGAGTGGCTTCCAACTGCCATATAAGCATTTTAGTTCTCTGTAACACTAAAGAAGGGTGTGGTGTAACTTTTAGAATGAGAAAACAAAGTAAAATGTAAATTGCAACATGTTCTCAGTCAAAAGTCTCCCAGCCAACCACCCTTGTCCAACTGACTGCTAATACATTGGAATCCGCTAACTGCCCAGCCTCCTCCAGCCAAGGGCTTTCTGCGAGGCAGCAGGACAAACTCATGTTCCTTGTTCTAGCAGGATTTGTTTGGCTGTGGTCAGGACCTGCCTGGTTGTGTTGTCATATCTGTGCTTCTCAGGTTTTACGCACCCTTTATAGTTTTATCACGAGGTGCAAAGTTAGATTTCAAGTTACTTACCATTGCTATCAGAAGAATCCAAAATCTTTCCCTCAGTTTCTGTCTTTGTAATTTAAAATATCCAAAAATTATTTGTCATTTGTTTCCAAAGTGCTTAAAACCGTTCTGGTTTCACATGGAATAAGGGTAAAAGGCGTGATTTTTGTCTAGATGCCATCCTACTACAGTAGCTCTGTTTTCTTATCTCTATCTCCTTTGGAGAAAAGACCAACTTTACCTGCTTTATCTTTCTGATGTGGCAGAATTTACTGGATTTCAAAACATTTTAAGTATTTTGAGGAGAGAAACTATTAAAATGCGACCTTTGTGTACCAGTTTTTAAAAATGTTTTCATTATACTATGGAAAGCATCCTAGGTTTGGTGTAGTAGTTTTCATGCTCCTTCAGCACTGAACTGAATTAGACATTTTTCAAAATTTATCTGAAGCTTTTACTCTGAGACTGATTGTTAATTTTTCCAAGAAAATTGTTTGTTTTGTAGCTAACCATATTAACAAATGGGGCTTCCCTGGTGGCTCAGATGGTAAAGCGTCTGCCTGGAATGTGGGAGACCTGGGTTTGATCCCTGGGTTGGGAGGATCCTTTGGAGAAGGAAATGGCAACCTACTCCAGTATTCTTGCCTGGAAAATCACATAGATGGAGCCTGGTAGGCTACAGTCCATGGGGTTGCAAAGAGTCAGACACAATGGAGCAACTTCACTTCCTATTAACAAAATTCCTTTGCACTTTGTAGAAACCATAACTTCCATAAATTAGACATACTTTTATTTGTTTTTTTTTCAGGGTCATGTTAATATAATTTTGTGCTTATTTGCTTTTTATGATCTTTAAAGGCAAGATTTTAAGATTCTTGTGTCACAGATTTTTTTCAGATAGTAAAGTCCTATCTAGTCCCCTGGGAAGTCCCCTCAGAGTACTACTCACACCTTTTGAAAGAGTTCTGGTGTAAGTTAGTTTGAGCAGAAAATCCCCCCCAGAGGGAAGTATATGAAAGTATGTTACTGAAAAAAGGAGTAAGCTAATACAGTACCTAGGTTACTTTTATGTGTTAGAAGAAACACTCTGAGCAGATCCATCTCAGGTTCACCTGAGAGTCCCATCTTTAAATGGCTCTCCACCTTGGGAGCTGTCTGCCAGCTCCCGAGTGCCTGACAGATGTGTGTGAAGCTGAGTGGTTGGGTAGAGGCCCACAGTGGAGTCAGGAGGGCCTCCATTAGGGCCTCTCACTGCCTGCAGGGCATGTCCATAACATTGTGACTAGTGTCACTGAGTTGATGCTGTCATCTGTCATTCCTCACGGCATCTTTAAAGTCGACGGAGCAGCCCAGGCCTCAGGGGCCAGTGGTGAGTGTAGTCCCTGGTAAAGAGATTGTGTCATGTCTGTGGGACATTGAGATGGCACTCACATTGCAGGTCACAATATCCACCTACCCCCAACTTCTTCCTGGAAGGAGGAGGAGTGAGATAATTGCTCTCTTTACACAAAGATCAGTTGTGTAACCACTGTCTCAGTTACACTCCTATTGTGAATGGTCAGGAGGCCCTAGAAGAAAATGGTCATAGACAAAAAGTGTCAAGTGCAAATCCCAAGTGACCATAGTGGATTAACAGCTTTAAGAGATGGTCCTCCCTGACTGTTAATGGAGAATGTGTTTGATGGTGGGTTTGCTGTGGCAGCTAGGCACACTTCTCATTTTCCAGCGTGGGAATTCTTTCTCTGAGTGGTGCCTGTGAAGGCCAGTGAGGATCTAATAGCTCCCTTTCACCTTAATACCACACATTGGTGACCAGGATTGCAGAGAAAAGAGCAGCTACTGAGCCCCAGGTTGCCTATTGGAGCTGATGGCTAAGCAGGTACATTTACTGTGATGAAATGTTGGCTGATGCAACCATTTTCTCTCACACAAATTATTCCCGAGTCTCTCAGTGCTTTTATTTCCTAGCCCTAGAGTGAAAACCACAATCACAGAAAACTAACCCAAATGATCACATGGATCACAGCCTTGTCACACTCAACGAAACTGTGCGCCATTCTGAAGATAGATAGATGGGTCATGCTGCAGAGATCTGGCAAAACGGGGTCCCCTGGAGAACGCAATGGCAGACTGCTTCAACATTCTTGCCTTGAGAAGCCCGTGAACGATATGAAGAGGTGAAAAGATACGGCACAGAGATGAACCCCTCCGGCTAGCTAGCTAGGTGTCCACTATGCTCCTGGGAAAGAGTGAAGAAATAGCTTCAGAAGAAATGAGAGGCTGAGCCAAAGCAGAAACGATGCAGCTGTGGATGTGTCAGGTGGTGGAAGTAAAGTCTGATGCTGTAAAGAATAATATTGCATGGAAACCTGGAATGTTAGGTCCGTGAATCAAGGTAAATTGGAAATGGTCAAACAGGAGATGGGAAGAGTGAGCATCAACATTTTAGAAATCAGTGGACTAAAAAGGATGGGGATGGGTGAGTTTAATTCACATGACCATTATATATACAGCTGTGGGCAAGAATCCCTTGGAAGGAATGGACTAACCTTCATAGTCTGCAAAAGAGTATGAAGTGCAGTACTTCCATGCAGTCTCAAGAATGACAAGATTTCAGTTGTTTCCAAGGCAAAACCAACATGACAGTTACCCAAGTCTATGCTCAAACCGCTAATGCTGAAAAAGCTGAAGTTGAACAGTTCTGTGAAGACCTACAAGACCTTCTAGAACTAACACACAAGAAAAGATGTCCTTTTTATCATAGGGGACTTCATTGCAAAAGTAGAAAGTCAAGAGACATGGAATAATAGGCAAATTTGGCCTTGGAGTACAAAATGAAACTGGGCAGAGGCTAATAGTTTGCCAAGAGACTGCACTGGTCATAGGAAACACTCTTCCAACAATAGAAGGGACGACTCTACACATGGAAATCACCAGATGGTTCATACCAAATCAGATTGATTATATTCTTTGTAGCTGAAGATGGAGAAGCTCTATACAATAGGCAAAAACAAGAGAGAGCTGACTGTGGTTCAGATCATGAGCTGCTTATTGCAAAATTCAGACTTCAAGTAGAGACAACCACTAGGCAATTCAAGTGTAACCTTAATCAAATCACACGGTGGAGGTGACGAATAGATTCAAGGGATTAAATCTGATAGAGTGCCTGAAGAACTATGGATGGAGGTTTGTGACATTGTATAGGAAGTGTTGACCAAAACCATCCCCAAGCAAAAGAAATGCAAAAAGGCCAAATGGTTGTCTGAGGAGGCCTTACAAATAGCTGAAAAAAGAACAGAAGTGAAAGGCAAAGGAGAAAAAGATATTCCCATCTGATGGCAGAGTTCCAAAGAATAGCAAGGAGAGATAAGAAAGCCTTCCTCATTAATCTATGCAAAGAAATAGAGGAAAATAATAGAATGGGACAGACTAGAGATCTCTTAAATTAGAGATACTGAGGGAACATTTCATGCAAAAATGGGCACAATAAAGGACAGAATCGATGTGGACCTAATAGAAGCAGAAGATACTAAGAAGAGGTGGCAAGAATATACAGAGAAACTATAAAAAAAAGTCTTAATGAACCAGACGACCACGATGGTGTGATCACTCACCTAAGAGCTCTCAGACATCCTGGAGTGCGAAGTCAAGTGGGCCTTAGGGAAGCATTACTAGGAACCAAACTAGTGGAAGTGATGGAATTTCAGCTGAGCTATGTCAAATCCTAAAAGGATGCTGTTAAAGTGCTGCACTCAATATGCCAGCAAATTTGGAAAACTCAGCAGTGGCTGCAGGCCAGGAAAAGGGTAGTTTTCATTGCAATCCTAAAGAAGGGCAATGCCAAAGAATGTTAAAACCACACAGTTGGTGCTCATTTCATGTGTTAGCAAGGTAAGGATCAAAATCGTTCAAGCTAGGTTTCAACAGTACAAGACCTGAGAGCTTCTAGATGTACAAGCTCGGTTTAGAAAAGGCAGAGGAACCAGACATCAAATTGACAACATCTGTTAGATAACAGAGAAAGCAAAGGAATTCCAGAAAAACCTATTTCTGCTTCATTGAGTATGCTAAATTCTTTGTGTGGATCACAACAAACTGGAAAATTCTTTAAGAGATGGGAATAGCAGAACACCTTACCTGTCTCCTGAGAAACCTATCTATAGCAGGTCAAGAAGCAACAGTTAGAACTGGACATGGAACAACAGACTGGTTCCAAATTGGGAAAGGAATACAACAAGGCTGTATATGGTCACCCTGTTTAATTTCTATGTTGAGTACATCTTGCAAAATGCTAGGCTGGATGAAGCCCAAGCTGAAATCAAGATAACTGGGAGAAATATCAACAACCTGAGATATGCAAAAGACACCACCCCTATGTCAGAAAGCGAAGAGAAATGAAAGATTTTCTTAATGAAGGTGAAAGAGGAGAGTGAAAAGGCTGGCTTAATCCCCAACATTCAGAAAACTAAGATCATGGCATCCAGTCACATTATTTCATGGCAAATAAAAGGGAAAAAAGTGGAAACAGTGGCAGACTTATTTTCTTGGGGTCCAAAATCACTGTGGATGGTGATTGCAGCCATGAAATGAAGACACTCGCTCCTTGGAAGGAAAGCTTTGACAAACCTAGCATGCGTTTTAAAAAGCAGAGACAAAACTTGGCTGACAAAGGTCCATCTAATCAAAGCTATGGTTTTTCCAGTAGTCATGTATGGATGTGAGAGTTGGACCATAATCCAAAGTCCAAGAGTTGTTGAAGGCATTTCAGAGTCGGACATGTTAGCAACTGAACAACAACGATTTCTTCGGCTGAGTGCTAAAGAATTGATGCTTTCGAATTGTGGTGCTGGAGAAGATTCTTGAGAGTCCCTTCAAAAGCAAGGAGATCAAACCAGTCATTGCTAATGGAAATCAACCCTGAATCATTCCAGTCATTCGTCATTGGAAGGACTAATGCTGAAGCTGAATCTCCTATCCTTTGGTCACCAGATGTGAAGAACTGAGTCATTGGAAAAGATCCTGATACTGGGAAAGGTTGAAGGCAAGAGGAGAAGGTGGCAGCAGACAATGAGATGGTTGGATGACATCACTGACTCAGTGGACATGAGTCTGAGCAAGTGAAGAGAGATAGTAAAGGACAGGGGAGGCTGCTGTGGTGCAGTTAATGGGGTTGCAAAGAGTCAGACATAACAGCAACTGAACAGTTTCTGCATGTGCTACTTTATGAGGTTTCTCCATATCAGTTTCCAGTTGCTTTACTGCAAGGGAATTCCTCCACAGTCATAACTGGGAACACCTTGCTATTCCTCTTAGGCATTTTGCATGTCCTTTGCAGTCTGCCCCTGCCGTCCTGGTGTTTCCATGGCCTGGATGTTTTACTCAGTAAGTTAGTGGTCGGCTAATGCCACCCATAGCCTTGACCTCAAGGGCAGTGACCACCAATTCCTCATTTCTTCTCAGGTTTGGGTGTGTTTCCTCCTTCAAGATCCAGACAAGAAAGACAGCTGCATCCAGATGCAGAAGGAAGAGAGCCACCTTCCACGTTCGAGTGGGACTTCCTATCCATTCTTTGTTGTTACTGTTACTCAGTCCCTGAGTTGTGTCTGTCGTGTGACCCCATGAACTGCAGCATGCCACATTTATGGGCGATCACTTCTAGGTTCTGCTGACTGCACTTTGCCATGAGAACTTTGTTTCCCCTAGCATGCAGCATGTGTCCCAAAATGTGTAGTGTTTCATGAAAACAAGCCCTGAAAAGAATGCCCACACTGTAATGACAGATGTTCACGCTTAGGAACTGGTTGCCATCTTTCACAGCATAAGAACATAGGGTTTTGAGTCCAAGGGAAAAGGCAGCCAGGTGATACCCACCTCTGTTCTTATGGCAGCATTGGCCTTGGCCTGTGCTTTGTTTTATGGCCCATGTCTCAGAAGCCTCTGATGCTAGTAATTTCAAAACTGCTTTATTTCATGTCTGTGTAAATGTATTCATCTCTCTGAATATCAGTGATACTCTTGTCTAAATTATGTACAAAAGAGTAAAACCTAATATCAGTCCTAGGTTATAATGTCTTTAAAAAAAAAAAAATAATGTATTTTGGAGAGGTTGGTCACTGCAACAATGAATTAATGGTTAATGAGTAACTCACACTGCCTCTATTCTTCTCTCTGTTTGGGACCCACAGCAGTTGTGGATTGGAAGGCCTCCTCCAGGGGTGTTTCATGACTTCGCAGTAAGTTGAAATTGTCTTTTAAAATTCACAAATCCACATTTAAACGTTTCCAAGGAAGTCCTTAGAAATACGATTGCCTGGTGGTTGCTACTAAGAAATGGGATTTAGTGGTGCATCTTTGAGAGATGAAAGTCTCTCAAGAATAAAAGGTGTTTTTTTCCAAGGGGCATACCACACAGCATGTGGGGGTCTTAGTTAACCTGTCTCCTCTGTAGTTTAAATGCAGAGTCTTAACTGCTGGACTGCTGGGGAATTCCCTACAAGGTGGTTTGGATTTGTGGATGAAGGACCTAGAAAGAGAAGCATGCAGTCTGTAGCTTGTGGAGGATTCTGGTGGAGAGACGTTATCACTTAGTTATCACTTACCCCTCATCCGCTGATGGCTACCAACACAATGGTGAGCAATAAACACTTTCTAAGGGAGTAACAAGCAACTCAGACATAACCAGAGTAAAGCAGCTGAAATCAGGGTAAAGTCTTCTGAAATGCACGGTCATTCAGAAGAACATCTTGGAAGAATCCAAGATGGAGAGAAATCCTGGGTAGGACAGGAATTTTGCAAGCATTTCAGAGTCAGATTTCCTCAGGCCTTTAAGGGATCAGAGATACTGCTGTTCAGTCACTCAGACGTGTCATACTCTTTGTGACCCTATGGACTGCAGCACACCAGGCTTCTCTGCCCTACACTATCTCCCAGACATTGCACAGCCATGTCCACCGAGTCAGTAATGCCATCCAACCATCTTGTCCTCTGTCATCTGCTGCTTCTCCCACCTTCAATCTTTCCCAGCATCAGGGTGTTTTCCTATGAGTAAGCTCTCCGCATCAGGTTGCCAAAGTATCGGAGTTTCAGCTTCAGCATCAGTCCTTCAAATGAATATTCAGAGTTGATTTCCTTTAGGATTTACTGGTTTGATCTCCTTGCTGTCCAAGGGACTCTCAAAAGTCTTCTCCAACACCACAGTTCAGAAGCATCAATTCTTCAGTGCTCAGCCTTCTTTTGGTCCAACTCTCACATCTGTACATAACTACTGGAAAAACCGTAGCTTTGACTATATGGACCTTTGTCAGGAAAGTAATGTCTCTGCTTCTTAATACACTGTCTAGGTTTGTCATAGCTTTTCTTCCAAGGAGCAAGCATTTTTAATTTCATGGCTCTCCCGCAGTGATTTTGGAATCCAAGAAAATTTAAGTCTCTCACTGTTTCCATTGTTTCCCCATCTATTTGCCACAAAGTGATGGGACCAATGCCATGATCTTAATTTTTTGAATGTTGGGTTTTAAGTCAGCTTTTTTACTCTCCTCTTTCATCAAGAGGCTCTTTAGTTCCTCTTCACTTTCTGAAACAAGGGTGGTGTCATCTGCATATCTGAGGTTGTAATCTTGACTCCAGCTTGTGCTTCATCTAGCCTGGCATTTTGCATGATGTACTCTGCATATTAAATCAGCAAGGTGACAGTATGCAGCCTTGACATACTTCTTTCCAAATTTGGAACCAGTCTGTTGTTCCATGTCCAGTTCTAACTGTTGCTTCTTGACTGGTATACAGGTTTCTGTATCTCATATCAGAAACAAATAAGGACTCCAAGGAGAAGCATGTGTGTCTCCATGAAGACACTTCGCAGAAACTTGAGCCCATAGTGTAGGCTGTGTCTCCCCAAAATTACTATGTTAAATCCTGATGCTCCATGTGATGGTATTAGGTTGGACCTTTGGGAGATGACTAGGGCATGAGGGTAGAGCCCCGATGGGCTTGGTGACCTTACAAAAGAGACCCTAGAGATCTCCCTTGCCCCTTCCTGTATGTGATGGTGGACAGCAGTAAGTCATCCATCTATGAACCAGGAAGCGGGTCCTCCTGCTGGTGCCCAGATCTTGGACTTATAGCCTCCAGAACTGTGAGCAGTTCTTGTCTATAAGCTACCCAGTATTTGGTTTTCTGTCATAGCAGCTCAGCTCAAGTGGACCAAGACCCAGTAGTTACTCAGATTTTTCAGGCAGCAAAACACTACGTGTGTACGTGCTGGGAAACTGGTTGCTCTGTGTGTATGTTTCATATATGAGATATAAAAATCTTACAGTAACTTCTTCAAGGTTAGGCACTATCATCATTTTACAGATGGGGCCACTTGAGTGACTAGTAAGACTCATACCTGTGCTTTAGGAAGCTGAGCTTGCACTGAGCAGCTTAGACAAGGCTGTCCAGTAGAACCTTGGGGGATGAGGGCATATTCTGTCTGTGCTGCCCAATGCACTAGCTACATGTGGTTTCTAAGCACCCAGAATGGTCCTTGGGGATGAATCAAAGCAAATTGGAAGTGGTCAAAGAGGAGATGGCAAGAGTGAACGTTGACATTCTAGGAATCAGTGAACTAAAATGGACTGGAATGGGTGCATTTAACTCTGATGACCATTATATCTACTACTGTGGGCAGGAATCCCTTAGAAGAAATGGAGTACCCATCATGGTCAATAAAAGTGTCTGAAATGCAGTACTAGGATGCAATCTCAAAAATGACAGAATGATCTCTGTTCGTTTCCAAGGCAAACCATTCAATATCATGGTGATTCAAGCCTACGCCCCAACCAGTGATGCTGAAGAAGCTGAAGTTGAACGGTTCTGTGAAGATCTACAAGACCTTTTAGAACTAACACCCAAAAAAGATGTCCTTTTCATTATAGGGGACTCAAATGCAAAAGTAGGAAGTCAAGAAATACCTGGCTGCTAAGTCACGGTAGTCGTGTCCGAATCTGTGCGACCCCACAGACGGCAGCGCACCTGGCTCCCCTATCCCTGGGATTCTCCAGGCAAGAACACGAGTGGGTTGCCATTTCCTTCTCCCGTGAATGAAAGTGAAAGTGAACTCGCTCAGTCGTGTCCAACTCTTTGCAACCCCATGGACTGTAGCCTACCAGACTCCTCCATCCATGTGATTTCCCAGGCAAGACTACTGGAGTGGGTTGCATTGCCTTCTCCAAAGAAACACCTGGAGTAACAGGCAAATTTGGCCTTGGAGTATAGAATGAAGCAGGGCAAAGACTAATAGAGTTTTGCCAAGAGAATGTGCTAGTCATAGCAAACACCCTCTTCCAACAACACAAGAGAAGACTCTACACATGGACATCACCAGATGGTCAACACCGAAATCAGATTGATTATATTCTTTGCAGCCAAAGATGGAGAAGCTCTACAGTCAGCAAAAACAAGACCAGCAGCTGACTGTGGCTCAGATCATGAACTCCTTATTGCCAAATTCAGACTCAAATTGAAGAAAGAAGGGAAAACTGCTAGACCATTCAGGTATGACCTAAATCAAATCCCTTATGATTATACAGTGGAAGTGAGAAATAGATTTAAGGGCCTAGATCTGATAGATAGAGTGCCTGATGAACTATGGAATGAGGTTCATGACATTGTACAGGAGACAGGGATCAAGACCATCCCCATGGAAAAGAAATGCAAAAAAGCAAAATGGCTGTCTGGGGAGGCCCTACAACTAGCTGTGAAAAGAAGAGAAGTGAAAAGGAAAGGAGAAAAGGAAAGATATAAGCATCTGAATGCAGAGTTCCAGAGAATAGCAAGAAGAGATAAGAAAGCCTTCTTCAGTGATCAATGCAAAGAAATAGAGGAAAACAACAGAATGGGAAAGACTAGAGATCTCTTGAAGAAAATGAGAGATACCAAGGGAACATTTCATGCAAAGATGGGCTCGATAAAGGACCGAAATGGTCTGGGCCTAACAGAAGCAGAGGATATTAAGAAGAGGTGGCAAGAATACACAGAAGAACTGTACAAAAAAGATCTTCATGACCCAGATAATCACAACTGTATGATCACTCACCTAGAGCCAAACATTCTGGAATGTGAAGTCAAGTGGGCCTTAGGAAGCATCACTATGAACAAAGCTAGTGGAGGTGATGGAATTTCAGTGGAGCTCTTTCAAATCCTGAAAGATGATGCTGTGAAAGTGCTGCACTCAATATGTCAGCACATTTGGAAAACTCAGCAGTGGCCACAGGACTGGAAAAGGTCAGTTTTCATTGCAATCCCAAAGAAAGACAATGCCAAAGAAGGCTCAAACTACCGCACAATTGCACTCATCTCACACACTAGTAAAGTAATGCTCGAAATTCTCCAAGCCAGGCTTCAGCAATACGTGAACCGTGATCTTCCAGATGTTCAAGCTGGTTTTAAAAAAGGCAGAGGAACCAGAGATCAAATTGCCAACATCCGCTGGATCATTGAAAAAGCCAATGAGTTCCAGAAAAACAACTATTTCTGCTTTACTGACTATGCCAAAGCCTTTGACTGTGTGGATCACAATAAACTGTGGAAAATTCTGAAAGAGATGGGAAAAACAGACCACCTGACCTGCCTCAGAAACCTATATGCAGGTCAGGAAGCAATAGTTAGAACTGGACATGGAACAACAGATTGGTTCCAAATAGGAAAAGGAATACCCCAAGGCTGTATATTGTCACCCTGCTTATTTAACTTCCATGCAGAGTACATCATGAGAAACGCTGGGGTAGAGGAAGCACAAGCTGGAATCAAGATTGCTGGATGAAATATCAATAACCTCAGATATGCAGATGACACCACCCTTATGGCAGAAAGAGAAGAGGAACTAAAGAGCCTCTTGATGAAAATGAAAGAGGAGAGTGAAAAAGTTGGCTTAAAGCTCAACATTCAGAAAACAAAGATCATGGCATCTGGTCCCATCACTTCATGGCAAATAGTTGGGGAAACAGTGGAAACAGTGTCAGACTTTATTTATTTATTTTTTTTGGCTCCAAAATCACCACAGATGGTGATTGCAGCCATGAAATTAAAAGACGCTTACTCCTTGGAAGGAAAGTTATGACCAACCTAAACAGCATATTCAAAAGCAGAGACACTACTTTGCCAACTAAGGTCCGTCTAGTCAAGGCTATGGTTTTTTCTGTGGTCATGTATGGATGTGAGAGTTGGACTGTGAAGAAAGCTGAGCTCCGAAGAATTGATGCTTTTGAACTGTGGTGTTGGAGAAGACTCTTGAGAGTCCTTTGGACTGCAAGGAGATCCAAACAGTCCATCCTCAAGGAGATCAGTCCTGGGTGTTCATTGGAAGGACTGGTGCTGAAGCTGAAACTCCAATACTTTGACCATCTGATGCGAAGGGCTGACTCATTTGAAGACCCTGATGCTGAGAAAGATTGAGGGTGGGAGGAGAAGGGGACAACAGAGGATGAGATGGCTGGATGGGATCACTAAGTCGATGGACATGAGTTTGGGTAAACTGCAGGAGTTGGCAATGGACAGGGTGGCCTGGCATGCTGCGGTTCATGGGGTTGGAAAGATTTGGACACGACTGAGCCACCAAACTGAACTGACATGGTCCAGAGGTTGAAGGTGGACTTGCTGGGACAGGGCATTTAAGCAGAGTCCTGAAGCGGGAGGAGGACTAGTGAAGTGAAGAGAGGCAGAAGAAACCGCATGTGCAAAGGCCCTGGGGTGAGGAAGCACATGGGTTGTTATGTTAGAGAAACTGGAGGGTGGGCAGTGAGGGTGACAAAGAAGGAGAGTTGGGAGGATGAAGTTTGACCTCAACAACCATCTCAGGCAATATAATTAATTGTCAGTGTTAGTGTACTCAGGCCAGAGGGGACCAGTGAGAGCTACACCTGCTTGTGTCCTGTATCCTCCAACACGCACTCACACTTTGTATTTCTCTGTTTTAATTCTCTCACAGACCTCTGTGTAAGATCAGCTCTTATCAGTAAAGACTTTAACTTCCTCATGGGGGCTTACATGGTTGCTCAGTGGTAAAGAATCTGCCTGCCAATGCAGGAGATACAGGAGACTCAGGTTCAGTCCCTGGATTGGGAAGATCCCCTGGAGGAGGAAATGGCAACCCACTCCACTGTTCTTGCCTGGAGAAGTCCTTGGACAGAGGAGGCTGCCAGTCTAGGGTTCATAGGGTCACAAAGAGTCAGACAGGGCTAAGCAACTGACCATAAGCATGCACTTCCTCATGCCACATAATTGTGATCTATCAGAGAGCCCTCCATGCACTGTTAGTTCATTCAAGGGTGTTACAGGGATTTCCATTTGTAGTTACAATTGCTGTCTATGGGGCTGCCCATTGGCTTCTGAAAACGATAGTCCTCTCTAACAGAGTCATTGCCTGTGGACCAGATCTCTGCAGCAGAGAAGGCGAGGGGGTAGTACACAGAGCCCTGTGTTTTAGGGGATCCTCTGTAAGCAAAGCAGCAACATAATATATATTCTGTTCTGGCAAAACAAGTTTGGGTGCCAGGACAGTAGGTCGAGGTCCTGTGTATATGTGTGTGCGTGTGTGTGTGAGAGAGAGAGCGAGAGCGCACGCAAGTGAGCAGTGGCAGGGGTTACATGGAAAGGACAGAGTGCCAGCCATTCACCATGTGCTTTTAGAGGCTTGAAGGACGTTGTACATGGGGAGTCTGGAGACAGTTGACACAGGTACCTTGAGCTAATGGTTTCCATTATTGTACATGAGGAATCTCATTGGAAACTAACCATCTCTTAGCAAGAAATCATTTCAGCTCTTCATGTCCTAACAGGCAACTCATCTCTGCCTTCATGCCCTGTCATGCAGGGTGTGGTGGTCAGGCTTCAGATCTCCACCTTTAAAATAGGCTCATTGCCCCCTTTAGGACCTCTTTAAGGGGCTGTCACAGGGAGTGACTGTGACCTCCACCACAGTGACCCCAGGAAAGGGCAAAGGCATTGCGGGTCTGACTAGACGCACCTGTCAAATCATGATTCTGAACTGCCTCGTCTCCCTGAGATTCCATCACATTCAGTAGGAAAAGTATCTGGCATGATACTTTATACAAGATAGAAATTTTAGATAAAGTACTACCTAGGGTATTTTCCACAACAGTGATAGAAAACATTGGCTCAGACAGGAATGGATCGTCTCCCATAACTGAAGGCTCTCAGAAGGGGAGGTGTGATGAGGCGTAGTACATCAGGGTCACCTCTGTCTTCTCCATGATCAGTTTTACCCATAGCCTGACAGCAAGATGGGTGCTGCTGTCCCAGATATCATGTCCACTCCTCGTCCAGTCCCGAGGACCTAAGTCTGTTAAGGAACAGTAGGACCCTGGGCAAGAGGATCAGGACATAGGTGAGAAAGTCCACCCAGACGGGTACTTTCTGGGGGATCCCCCTTGCCTGCTGGGAGGCCAGACAGAGGGGTTGGAGTGGTCAGGACCCTGCTCGCAGGATGCATGCCAGCTTACCAACAATCAGGGCAGAGAGAGATGGACTGCTACCTTGCTGTACTTCCCAGCCCAAAATGCATACCAGATGGGGTTTCCAGTACCAGCAGCAACTAGGCACTGAATCTGGGGTGGATGGGCCCTGGGAGATGACTCGATCTAGCTGCACAGAGACAGCCTGGTGGGCTGGGGTGTGATATGGTTTGAACCTTGGAGCCCATCGTTAGCATGGGAATGACACGTGTGGTCCTCCACTGGAGCCCATTGTCAGTGCATTAACAGTGGGGCACAGGTCCAGCAGAAGCAGGGGTTGCTGGCGTGCACATCTGGGTGGTGCCTCAGAAACACACGTCTTACATGGACAGCCCCTGGGGAGGAATATGCAGCAGTTCCTTTCCTGGCAGAAGTGCTTTGGTTCTGCCCACCCCTTACCACTGTTTAGAACTGGATCTGGGATGATCAGGTCCTGGGAGAGACCTGCTATAGAGGCAGCCAGGTCCCATGCGGCAGCACAACTACCTTGGTCCCTGTAGCCACAGCGCCCTGGCCCCCAGCACCAGCCCAGGACGAGGTGTAGGATAAACACAATGGAGAAGAGGATGTGACCTTGGGCTGCTTCCACGTTTCCATGGACTACAGCACAGCTGGTAAATGGGACCTCAGTTGCTTCAGCACTCACCTCCTTTGGGACAGAGCATGCAGTCAAAGGCAACAGAATGTTATTTAATCCATCCATCAGGGCTTATACTCCAACAACTGGGGAGCAGACCCTGCCCGTGACAGGGCTGTGCTGGCTATGGAACAGAGAGGAGCCCCTGCCCAATAACCAGTGCTGGCTCTGGATATCACAGCATTATTTACACCCACTGTTGAGTGGAAAGGGCTTCCCAGATGGCTCAGAGGTAAATAATCCATGTGCAGTGCAGGTGATGCAGGAGACACAGGTTCGATCCTTGAGTTGGCAAGATCCCCTGGAGGAGGAAATGGCAACCCACTCCAGTATACTTGCCTGAAAAACCGCATGGACAGGAGCCTGGTGGGCTATATAGTCCTTGAGGTCGCAAAAAGTCAAACATGACTGAGCAACTGAGCACAGCACATCACATGGGAAACAGCCAGCACACACTGACAAAATCAAAAATATTGGACTCACGCAGTCTACACTGAGATGCTCCCACAGAAAAACACCCCTTCAAGGACCATAATAGATAATTTTCTCCTAAAGTCATACAGACAGAGAAAGTAAAATGAAAAATCAGAGGAATCACTCTCAATTAAAAAACAAGAAAAATCCCATGAAAGAACAAATAATGAAACAGATCTCACCAGTCTACAAGACACTGAGCTCAAAAAGAGGTAATAAAAATGCTGAAGGAAATAAAGATTTTAAATAGAAATGCAGATCACTCTAACAAGAAACTAGAAACCATAAAAAGGAACCAATCAAACTTAGACAACTCAATTGCTGAGATAAAAACCAATCCAGAAGCAGTTAATACCAAAC
This sequence comes from Capricornis sumatraensis, assembly GCF_032405125.1. Classification (NCBI taxonomy): domain Eukaryota; kingdom Metazoa; phylum Chordata; class Mammalia; order Artiodactyla; family Bovidae; genus Capricornis; species Capricornis sumatraensis. The sequence continues at coordinate 98,646,294 of NC_091074.1, read as the reverse complement.
TAAGTAACACAGAAGAACAAGTAAGTGATCTGGAAAATAGAATAATGGAAATCACCCAATCAGAACAGCACACAAAAAGGCAAATGAAAACAAATGAAAGCAACATACGAGATTTGTGGGATAATATAAAGCATGAAAAATAAAGGTACCAGAAGGAGAAAAGAGAGAGAAGAGGATCAAAAATGTATTTGAAGAAATGATGGCTGAAAAATTTCCAAACTTCAAGAAGGAAATAGCTATTCAGGTGCAGGAAGTACAGAGGGTCCCAAATAAGACAAACCCAAACAGACCCACACTAAGACATAAATATTATAATTAAAATAAAGAGTTGATATAATTAAAGAGAGGATTCTAAAGGCAGCAGAAGCAGGGACAGAGGATGAGATGGTTGGATGGCATCACCAACTCAGTGAACACAAGTTTGAGCAAACTCCAAGAGATAGTGAGGGGCAAGGAAAGCTGATGTGCTACAGTTCATGGGGTTGCAAAGAGTTGGACCCGACTTAATGATTGAACAAAGGTAGCAAAAGAAAAACAATGGGTCAGTCACAAGAGAACCTTCATAAGACTATCAGCTGATTTCTCTGCAGAAATTTTGCAGGCCAGAATGGAGTGGCATGATATATTCAAAGTCCTGAAAGAGGAAAACCCACAACCAAGAATACTCTACCCAGGAAGATTATCATTTAGCATAGAGAGAAAGAATTTCTCAGAAAAGCAAAAGCTAGAACACAACAGTACTAAACCTATTCTAAAAGAAATATTGAAAGGTGTTTTCTAAATAGAAAAGGAACAAGATTCCATAGAAAATGGAAAATCACAATAGGAAAGGCAAATACAGGAAACTATTGAAGATCACTTTAAAAAGTCAGTTGTTTAGTCACTAAGTTGTGTTGAACTCTTTTGCAACCCCATGGACTGTAGCCCACCAGGCTCCCCTATCCATGGGATTTCCCAGGCAAGAATACTAGAGTGGGTTTGCCATATCCTTCTTCAGGAGATCTTCCCAACCCAGGGATCAAACCTGGGTCTCCTGCATTGGGAGATGAATTCTTTACTACTGAGCCACCAGTTGTCCAGTCGCTCAGTTGTGTCTGACTCTTTGAGACCCCATGAATGGCAGCATGCCAGACTTCCCTGTCCTTTGCCATCTTCCTGAATATGCTCCAACTCATGTCCATTGAGTCAGTGATGCCATCCAACCATCTCATCCTCTGTCCCCTTCTCTTCCTGCCCTCAATCCTTCCTAGCATCAGGGTCTTTTCTAAAGATTTGGCTCTTCACATCAGGTGGCCAAAGTATTGTAGCTCCAGCTTCAGCATCAGTTCGTTCAATGAATATTCAGGGTTGATTTCCTTTAGGATGGACTGGTTTGATCTCCTTGCTGTCCAAGGGACTCTCAAGAGTCTTCTCCAGTACCATACTTCGAAAGCATCAATTCTTTGGCACTCAGCCTTCTTTATGGTCCAGCTGTTACACTGGAAAAAATCATACCTTTGGCTGTCTGGAACTTTGTCAGCAAAGTATGTCTCTGCTTCTTAATACACTATCTAGGTTTGTCATACCTTTTCTTCCAAGGAGCAAGTGTCTTTTAACTTTATGGCTTCAGTCACTGTCCACAGTGATTTTTGGAGTCTAAGGAAATAAAGTCTGTCACTGTTTCCATTTTTTTCCTCTTCTATTTGCCATGAAGTGATGGGACCAGATGCCATGATCTTAGTTTTTTGAATGATGAGTTTTAGGCCAGCTTTTTCACTCTCTTCTTTCACCTTCATTAAGAGGCTCTTTAGTTCCTCTTGCTTTCTGCCACTAGAATGCTATCATCTACATATCTGAAGTTGTTGATATTTCTCCCCACAACCTTGATTCCAGCTTGTGATTTATCCAACCTGGCATTTCACATGATGTATTCTGCATAGCAGTTAAATAAGCACCATGACAATATATAGCCTTGTTGTACTCCTTTCCCCAAATTTGAGCCAGTCCTTTGCTCCATGTCCAGTTCTAACTGTTGTTTATTGTCTTGCATACAGATTTCTCAGGCGGCAGGTAAGGTGGTCTGGTATTCCCATCTCTTGAAGAATTTTCCAAAGTTTGTTGTGATCCACACAGTCAAAGGCTTTAGCATAGTCAATGAAGTAGAAATAGATGTTTTTCCAGAATTCCCTTGCTTTCTCTATGATCCAACAAATGTTGGCAAATTTTATCTCTTGTTCCTCTGCCTTTTCTAAATCCACTTTGTACATCTGAAAGTTCTCTCTACATCAGGAAGTATATCTGTCTCCTGAAAAAACTGTATGCAGATCAAGAAGTAACAGTTAGAACCTTACATGAAACAACAGACTGGTTCAAAATTGGGGAAGGTATACATCAAGGTTATATACTGTAACCCTGCTTATTTAACTTCTACACAGAACATCATGCAAAATGCCAGGCTGGACGAATCACAAGCCAGAATCAAGATTTCTGGGGAAAATACCAACAAGTCCAGATATGCAGATGATACCACTCTAATGGCAGACAGCAAGAGGAACTAAAGATCCTTTTGATGAAAGTAAAAGAGAAGAGTAAAAAAGCTGACCTGAAACTCAACATTAAAAAAAGTAAGATCATGGCATCTGGTCCCATTACTTCATGGCAAATAGAACAGGAAAAATGGAAACGGTGACAGACTTTATTTTCTTGGGCTCCAAAATCACTGCAGACAGAAACTGCAGCCATGAAATTATTAATAAAAGATGTTTTGCTTCTTGGAAGGAAAACTACGACAAACCTAGACAGTGTATTAAAAAGCAGAGACATCACTTTGCTGACAAAGGCCCATCTAGTCAAAGCTATTGTTTTTCCAGTAGTCATGTATAGATGTGAAAGTTGGACTATAAAGAAGGCTGAGCACCGAAGAATTGATGCTTTCTAATTGTGATGTTAGAGAAGACTCTTGAGAGTCCTTTGGACTGCAAGGAGATCAAACCAGTCAATCCTAAAGGAAATTAACCCTGAATATTCATTGAACGGACTGATGCTGAAGCTTCAATACTTTGGCCACCTGATGTGAAGAGCTGACTTATTGGAAAAGACCCTGATGCTGGGAAAGATTGAGGGCAGGAAGAGAAAGGGGTGACAGAGGATGAAATGGTTGGATGGCATCACTGACTCAATGGACATGACTTTGAGCAAACTCTGGGAGATAGTGAAGGGCAGGGAAGCCTGGTGTGCTGCAGTCCATGGGGTCCTAAAGAGTCAGACATGACTAGTAGTTTGTAAAGGTGGCTCAGCTGGAGAAATATCCCCAGAGAGGCCAGTACTCCCTGCAGGGGGCAGTCACATTTGTAGAGTTCACTGTCTAACCAGGGCACTGCCTTAGGCCAACACTTGTAGCAACTGCAAGGCTCACCATGCCAGCAAACTGAAAGGCAGATGCATGTCATTGTTTGTTGTTTTTTTAAATTTTTTTAAGGAGAGTAGTTTACAACTGCTGCATGTGTGCATGCATGCTTAGTTGCTTCAGTTGTGTCCTAATCTGCAGCCCCATGGACTGTAGCAAGCCAGGCTGCTCTGCCCACAGGCAACCATTGTCAGAGTCTGGTTACTGCACTAGGTTAGTAATTCTCATTCCTGCACAACTTAAAGGCAGCAAGTTGGAAACTGTGTCTTTTTAGTTTTTTATCCATTGCGCTACCAATGTCCACTATTCTATGGCTGGTCTGAGGCTACCTGCAAGAGCCGTCAGACTCCTTTTCTTCAGCGGACCCCAAGAACTGCTGTCTGCATGTGTCAGAATGGGGCTACTGAGTGCACTGAGCCCCCAGATCACATTTGTTCTAACAGTGGGTGGCATCCTCCCATCTCTGTGTGACCTAGAGGGAGAAGAATGAGTATGTTGGGCCCCTGGAGGGCCTGAAAAGATAGGAAGAAAGTCTGCCCTTGCAAGCAGACCCTGAGCCAGCAGCACCCCAGGACACTTCGGTCCCCTTCCTGGGAAGGGAGAGAGGCCTGCAGGACATTCCTGGTCTGCAGCAAGGCTGTGTTGTGGCCTACATGGGGATGTTTATCTTAAGCTGCATCTTTGTTTTATGTGATTTTCCAAATCCCTTTTTTTCTTTACAGTAAAAGCTTAAAGAAGCACACAGATGAGATAAGAAAAGTCCATGGAGGGGCCAAAAAGAACACCAGAAGCTAAGTGTCTATGGAGAAATGCCAGATGCTGTTGCCTCTACATGTCAGAAGTTGGGGTGGAAAAATTCTACATAAAGAATACTTGCCTTTGTCTTTGACCTTTTACTTAAGAATTGAAGACAGTTTTCCTTGGTGGGGATACCATTGGCTTCTGGATATGATTGCTTTGTGCTTGGTGTTGATAAAAATGTGAGCAGGCCTGGGAGTTGTATGGTTTTCTCATTATCCAAATGCTAGCTCCTAGAGGCCACCAAGTTTGGTCTGATGCAGAGCCTCCTGTATGGATGGATGTGAGGATGAAGTAAGATCAAATATTATAGCTGTGTTCGTGCTTCCTGTTCTTACTCCCACCCAGCTTATCAAACTTCCTGCCAAAATCAGGCCAACTGCTCTCCCAACGTGTCTGAAAGAACCCTTAGGACAGACATGAGAGGCTGGAGAGATGGGGATTCTTAGAATGCTAAAAGTGAGAGCTGGAAACACATCCTTCCATCTCTGCCCAAACTGGACAGTTCTTTATTAACTCATTATTAACTGGGAGATTTTTGCAGAAAGTAATGCCTGTGGCCAGCGATTTTTATTTTGGCTGGTTGAAAATTAATTTTGTTACTTCACTAACACTTTGCGGGTTCTTGCATTCAATAGTTACCCCTGATACACCTGTAAAGTCTTCTCCAGCACCATGAGTTTCATTTTCACTTTCCATATAAGAATCAATCACTGAAGTTTTTTGTCTTTTTGTTGGCCTAATATTCACATCATCTGAATCAGAACTATGTTCTGAAGAACTGTCATCTTCTGAGACACTGGTATATATGTCTCTCAGACAATCAGAGAAAGTATCTGAATAAAATTCACTGAAACATTCTTCACTCAAAATTTTGCAATGCATCATGTTTGAAAATTTTATGGTAATTAACTTATGTTTATAATATACACGAAGTTGCAACAAAAACCCAAAAGAGCAAAACGTGAATGATAATGACAATCATAAGTTGTATAATAATCAGTGTTAAGCTCCAACAGCTTCACACAGTGATGTTAACTGTATCATTCTGTCAAAACATATTGTCATGTCTCAGGTCAGTAATGTGTTAAGTCACCAACAGTCTCACAGCCCACTCATCTTCCTCCCTCCTTGCTCCAGAAGGGACTTAAATCAACCAATAGAAATAGACAAGTTAAAAAAAGACAACGTGCAACTAGAAAGAGAAAATGAGAGTGGGAAAGCCTGGCTGGGCACATTGGCTGATCTGAGCCTGAGTCCCCAGGGAATGGGCCCTGACTTTTGGGGTTCCCTAAGGCTGGATCCCCATCTATGCTATGAATCAGTGTAGGGCCCCTGAGTTCTGCTTGGCCATTGAGGCACCCGTGCTCCTGGGGAGTTGCAGCTTTTCTTTCTTTTTTTTCCCTTTGCATTGAACTATCTCCAGATCCTATTTAGATTCGTTATCTTGAAATAAAAAGACCAACAATCACCAAACACAGTGGAAGTGAGGAAAGTGCCCCCAATGGGCAGCATGGCCTGAACTGAATGTGAAGGCCCGCCCAGAAGCAGAGGAGAGCTAGCGGTGCTGCTGGCAGGTGGATGCTGAGGCAGGCTCATGCGGCCTGGGAATGGGGCCGGAAGCCCAGAAAGTCCAACTCCATTGTAAATTTAATGTGAAGTGATTAAGAAGTGGTTTTAAAGCAATCAATGTCATCTACACCAGGTGTATTTTGTAACTTCACATAATTCTGTAAAATATGGTTCACTTTTCCTAGACAATCACACAGACATTAAAGGTTTATGCACAGGTGGGAGCAGCAGAGACAGGTGGATCTCTTTGCAGTGAAAGGAGAGGCATCACAGCAGCAAAATGTGTCTTTGGAAAAGAGGGTGCAGGTAAACTCTCTCTTGTTTCTGTTTCTTCGGTTTGATTAGTGCAATTGGCTTGCTTTATCATGATTAGCCCTGGATCATCAATAGTCTCTATTCTTTAGCTCCTCTGATCAACACAAGAGAAGGGATTTCCAGCATTACTTACAAAAATGAATTCTTCTGTAGCATGAAACAGACATTAGCATTGATGTTGAAGACCCCAGACTTCTCAGACTTCTGTTCTCAGGATCCTTTGTAGTTTCATAAATGATTGAGGAGCCAAAGACCTTTATTCATATGTGGTAAATGTATTACTATTTACTGTATTAGAACTTAAAAATAATAAAAATTTTTATGTGCGTGCTGCACGCTAAGTTGCTTCAGTCATGTCCGACTCTGTGACCCTATGGACTGTAGCCCGCCAGGCTCTTCTGTCTTTTGAAATCTCCAGACAAGAATATTGGAGTGGATTGCTATGCCCTCCTCCAGGGGAGATTCCTGACCCAGGGATCGAACCTGAGTCTCCTGCATTGGCAGGTGGATTCTTTAGCACTAGCACTATCTAAAATAACACTAATAAACCCATTACATGTTAACTCACATATTTTTTACAAAATGATTTTTTACCAGTAATTATTTTGTTTGGAGAAGAGTGTCACTGTGTGCCTTTTTGCAAATCTCTTTAATGGCTGGCTTAATAAAAGATAGCTGGATTATAATATCTACTTCTGCATCCAATCTTCTGTGATAGATTTTATTTTTCATTTTATGTATTTTTGGCTGCACTGAGTCTTCATTGCTGCATGCAGGCTTTCTCTAGTTTCTCTGTGCAGGCTTCTCATTGCTGCAGTTTCTCTTGTTGTGGAGCATGGGCTCTAGGCGTGTGGGCTTCAGTAATTGTGGCATGTGGTTCAGCTGTTGGTGCTTGAGGGTTCCAAGGCACAGGCTCAGTAGTTGTGGCCCACGGACTTAGTTGCTTTGCTGCATACTATGGCATATGGGATCTTCCCAGATTAGGGATCGAACCCAGGTCTCCTGCATTGGCAGGCAGATTCTTTACCACTGAGCCACCAGGGAAGCCTGATAGGTTGTTTTGATTGAAGTATATGAAGAAAATGCAACCTCACTTAGATCTGTAGTTTTAAAACAGAGGAGAATTTTAAGAGTCTTTCAGATAGTTGTGAATATCCTTCTTTGATATGACATCAACACTTGACTAGTAGTAGCTTCTTAAAGGTTAGCTGCAATATGCAATCTGAAATCATATCAATGGACTTTTTGTCCTCCATTAAAATAAAATCAGTTATCTTGCACTTTGAACAGATTTTTCAATCTGTGCATGGTTTTGTACCAAAAGGCATTGGCCATTTGGAAAATATTGGTTCACTGAGGTACACCACTAGACCATTCAGGTATGACCTAAATCAAATCCCTTATGATTATACAGTGGAAGTGAGAAATAGATTTAAGAGCCTAGATCTGATAGATAGAGTGCCTGATGAACTATGGAATGAGGTTCGTGACATTGTACAGGAGACAGGGATCAAGACCATCCCCATGGAAAACAAATGCAATAAAGCCAAATGGTAGTCTGGGAGGCCTTACAAATAGCTGTGAAAAGAAGAGAGGTGAAACACAAAGGAGAAAAGGAAAGATATAAGCATCTGAATGCAGAGTTCCAGAGAATAGCAAGAAGAGATAAGAAAGCCTTCTTCAGTGATCAATGCAAAGAAATAGAGGAAAAGAACAGATTGGGAAAGACTAGAGATCTCTTCAAGAAAATGAGAGATACCAAGGGAACATTTCCTGCAAAGATGGGCTCGATAAAGGACAGAAATGGTCTGGACCTAACAGAAGCAGATGATATTAAGAAGAGGTGGCAAGAATACACAGAAGAACTGTACAAAAAGGATCTTCATGACCCAGATAATCATGATGGTGTGATCACTAATCTAGAGCCAGACATTCTGGAATGTGAAGTCAAGTGGGCCTTAGAAAGCATCACTACGAACAAAGCTAGTGGAGGTGATGGAATTCCAGTGGAGCTATTTCAAATCCTGAAAGATGATGCTGTGAAAGTGCTGCACTCAATATGTCAGCAAATTTGGAAAACTCAGCAGTGGCCACAGGACTGGAAAAGGTCAGTTTTCATTCCAATCCCAAAGAAAGGCAATGCCAAAGAATGCTCAAACTACCGCACAACTGCACTCATCTCACATGCTAGTAAAGTAATGCTGAAAATTCTCCAAGCCAGGCTTCAGCAATACGTGAACCGTGAACTTCCTGATGTTCAAGCTGGTTTTAGAAAAGGCAGAGGAACCAGAGATCAAATTGCCAACATCCGCTGGATCATGGAAAAAACAAGAGAGTTCCAGAAAAACAACTATTTCTGCTTTATTGACTATGCCAAAGCCTGTGACTGTGTGAATCACAATAAACTGTGGAAAATTCTGAAAGAGATGGGAATACCAGACCACCTGACCTGCCTCTTGAGAAATCTGTATGCAGGTCAAGAAGCAGCAGTTAGAACTGGACATGGAACAACAGACTGGTTCCAAATAGGAAAAGGAGTACGTGAAGGCTGTATATTGTCACCCTGCTTATTTAACTTCTATGCAGAGTGCATCATGAGAAACGCTGGACTGAAAGAAACACAAGCTGGAATCAAGATTGCCGGGAGAAATATTAATAACCTCAGATATGCAGATGACACCACCCTTATAGCAGAAAGTGAAGAGGAACTAAAAAGCCTCTTGATGAAAGTGACAGAGGAGAGTGAAAAAGTTGGCTTAAAGCTCAACATTCAGAAAACGAAGATCATGGCATCCGGTCCCATCACTCCATGGGAAATAGATTGGGAAACAGTGGAAACAGTGTCAGACTTTATTTTTGGGGGCTCCAAAATCACTGCAGATGGTGACTGTAGTCATGAAATTAAAAGACACTTACTCCTTGGAAGAAAAGTTATGACCAACCTAGATAGTATATTCAAAAGCAGAGACATTACTTTGCCGACTAAGGTCCGTCTAGTCAAGGCTATGGTTTTTCCTGTGGTCATGTATAGATGTGAGAGTTGAGAGTTGGACTGTGAAGAAGGCTGAGCACTGAAGAATTGATGCTTTTGAACTGTGGTGTTGGAGAAGACTCTTGAGAGTCCCTTGGACTGCAAGGAGATCCAACCAGTCCATCCTAAAGGAGATCAATCCTGGGTGGTCTTTGGAAGAAATGATGCTAAGGCTGAAACTCCAGTACTTTGGCCACCTCATGCGAAGAGTTGACTCATTGGAAAAGACTCTGATGCTGGGAGGGATTGGGGGCAGGAGGAGAAGGGGACGACAGAGAATGAGATGGCTGGATGGCAGCACGGACTCGATGGACATGAGTCTGAGTGAACTCCAGGAGTTGGTGATGGACAGGGAGGCCTGGCGTGCTGCGATTCATAGGGTCGCAAAGAGTCAGACACGACTGAGCAACTGAACTGAACTGAGGTACATGGAACTTCCAAATGTTGATCCAATTATTATAGTACATGAAACAAATCACAATTGTTAATATCACCACCCACCTCTCAAGTATTTTAATGATTGAAAGGCTCTTGAGCTCATGGTTCTTGTTATAAGCTTTTCAAAATTTTAATTTTTACTTGAAAGATTGAATGGTATCAGAGGCAACAAGAAATGTCAGTCATTTTTCTTGAATCTACAGGCTCCATTTATTCATTTCTGAGAAAACATCTGCCAAATACCCAAGTCTAAGTATTCAGTTTGTCTGCCAATTGTTTTTCAGGAGGAAATGATGTTCCATGAAAAAGTGGCTAGTTTGGCTTGCTATTCAAACAATTGCACAAGTGTTTTTCCTCAAGAAAACCATAGTGTTTTGGGATGCAACAAAAGTCCTTTTTGTGAACTTCCCATTTTGTCATACAGAATACAAAAGACTTGTACTCAGAGATTGAGAGTTAATAAATTAATAACTCTTAAAGCATCATCATGAGTGAAACTGGCTTTTTTTTTTTTTTTTTTAAGTGTGTGAATGCGTGTGAGAGAGGAATATGATCTACAATACAGTCTGGTCCTGCTGGCTTGACTGAAGTTATGCCAGCAGTTTTACCCATTGTTTCTTTTGTACCATTTGGGCAAATGTCAATACAATGAACATAAATACCATTTTAGTGTTATTATGAAAAAAGTTTCTACCCTGTAAGCCATCTGAAAGGCTCTTGGGTCACACAGTATTCTGCAGAACATACTTTGAAAACTCCTAAGATAGGTTTTTTCTTTTTTCTTTCTTTCATTTTACTTTTTCTCTTTTTGATTTTTATTTCTTCTTCCAGTTTTGTTGAGATATGTTACAGCACTGTATAAATTTAAGGTGTACAGTGTAATGATTGGACTTACATACATCATGAAACGATCATCACAATAAGTTTAGTGAGCATGCTTCATCTCATAGATACAAAATTAAAGAAATAAAAAATTTTCATTGTTGTTACTGTCTTAATGACTTTCACATACAACCTGTTAATTGCTCAGTTGTGTCTGACTCTTTGTGACCCCATGGACTGTAGCCTGCCAGACTCCTCTGGCTGGAATTCTCCAGGCAAGAATACTGGAGTGGGTAGCGATTCCCTTTTCCAGGGGATCTCCCCAATCCAGGGACTGAACCCATGTTTCTTGCCTTGCAGGCAGATTCTTTTTGGTCTGACCCACCAGGGAAGTTCCATCATATATAACATACAACAATATTAATTAGTGTTTTATTTTTCTTAGAAGCCGTCTTGCCAGCCTTCTGGAGATAGGTAAGCACCAGACAGGGGGTTCTGCTTATTCCTTTTGTATCACGGAGAGGAAGATTCCAGGAAAAGCCTTACTTCCCACTGGTCAGGCCTGCAGGAGGCTCAGAAAGGAAGCATTTCGGTTTTCACACTTCTTAGGGGTGGAGAAGTGGCAGCAGAAAGAATGGAGGATGGGGTTAGTGAGGGGAAGCCTCAGTGCCTGAACAAGGAAAGTATTTCTGGGCTTCACCATTTCTCATTTTAATAAAACAAAAGTCCACATTTCTGATTTTACAGTTTCTTTTTGTAAAGAGGGCAGCTACATATATTACTTTGTTTCTGCGATACCTTATGAGACTTTTTGGAGGACTGAATAAGATAACACGAAATAGGGCATGCACATAACACAGTGCCTGGCACATATCATGGATTAAATGCCATCATCATCACACATACCAGGCATCCAGGGCCCTGCCTGAGCTGGCACGATCAGCCTTCCATCATCCTCTCCATCCACCCTCCCGACAAATGTCCACCCGAGCCAAATCGAGATGCTTGCCATTTCTTCTCTCCAATCTGCTTGAGTTCAGCTCCCACCACCTCTTTCTTGGGCTCCTCTCTGTACAAAGTCTCCCAATCCTCCTCCTTGAAATAACTGTCCTTCCTCTAGACTCAGGTAATGGGCTGAATCATGTCCCCCAAGGAATATATGTTGATGTCTTGATCCCCAGAACTTCAGAATGTGACCTTATTTGGAAATAGGGGCACTGCAGATGTGATTAAAGTTAAAATGATGCTCTACTGCAGGAGACTGGGCCCATGATCCAGTGTGACTGGTGTCACTGAAAGCCTTGTGAAGGTGGAGGGCTGGAGAGATGGATCTGCAAGCCAAGGGACACCATCGATTTGCTGCAAACTACTGGAAGCCAGAAGGAGGCAAGCAAGGATTCCACTGCTGGCTTCAGAGGGCAAGGATTCCTCTTGGATCCCAGCTCCACTCTCTTTGCATTTTGAACTCTCTGACTTTATTTTACATACCTGTATTTTGTTTGTTGAAGCTTCTTGGTAAGTCCCCCTTCTCTCTGAAGGGCGGAAATCTGTGGTTCCCTGTGTTTTAGGCAGCAGTAGGATTATTGGGGCTTCCCTGGTGGCTCAGTGGTAAAGAATCCACCTGCCAATGCAGGAGAAGTCAATCCCTGGGTCAGGAAGATTCCCTCCCTGGAGGAGGGCATGGCAACCTACTCCAGTATTCTTGCCTGGAGAATCCCATGGACAGAGGGGCCTGGTGTGCAACAGTCCATGGGGCTGCAAAAGAGTCAGACTTGACTCAGTGGCTTAACAGCAACAGGATTACTCTCCCCAGAGACTGTTTTAGGGAATTCAAAGGTAAAGATGGGTTCTACCTGGTATAAAACTCTTTCTTCACTGTCCTCAAGAATACCTGTTTCTGGAGACTTCCCTGGCAGTCCAGTGGTTAAGACTCTGTGCTTTCAATGCAGGGCATTTGGATTTGATCCCTGGTTGGAAAACCAAGATCCTACAGGCTGTGTGGTATGACCAAAAGAAAAACCAGTCCTGTTTCCCATATGTATACCCATTATGGACCAGGAACTTGTGCCTTTTTGGGAAATGGGTGAACTTTTGGATAATTTTGAACTGTTAATGGCCACTTTGGGGAAACTTCAGTTTAGACAAGTCAATCTGAAGGGGCACCCTTGAAAAAAGAACCTCACATCTTTCAGAGAGAGTGGAAAGCAGTCTTTGATTAGTATGCAGAACAAAGACAAAATGGTTCCAAAAATATCTTTTCTAAAAGAATCCTTACAACATACAAAAAAAAAAAAAAGAACTTTAGCAAAAAACTGGTCACCTGAGTAGGTAAACTTAACTTAGTCCAGCAGCCAGAAACACAGATAGTATCTAGCTATTCTTTTGGGTTTTGTATTATTGTACCTGAGACATGGCTAAAATTTTTAAATGAAAGCTATAAGGTCTCTGTGTCAGTCTATATTTTTATGTGTATCTATTTAAGTATTTATATTATGTATGTGCTATTTTTTTAAAGTATTCTATTTAATTGGCTAAAAGAAGAATAAATGCTTCTAAAAAGTCTTTGTAAAATACAGAAATATAGAATCTAACACAAATATTTTTTAAGTTCACATGATCTGGTATAATCTTGGGTAAATAAAATCTAGTTTAAGTGTGTTGGTTTAATAAAACAGGAATGTCTTCAGAATTGTCAGCATTAAATGTAACACAAACATACAATTTTTCCTACCTGGGTTTACTATTCAAATTAGGTCATGCTATCTCTACATTACAAAATTGTCAACAAGAAAAATAACTTAAGATAATGGTTAGCTGTTTGATGTCTAATCTAGGTATAATTGTTAAGAATAATTTAAATAGGAAAATTTACACTAAGTTTAACTATATAATGGATATATTTTGAATATTTAGGTCATATCGAAATAAGGTAGTATACTGAGATTTTGATCACTAAACAGAAGTTTGTCTACTTTGAGCTTTTTAATTTTTATGGATAGACAGTAGATATCTGGGTCTGTAATCAATATATCATTTGACACATTAAAAAAAAGATGCTATGAAAAACATGTCTCTACAAAGTATATATTTTTATAATTATGTACAGTTGGCCCTGTGCATCCTTGGGTTCTGCAAGCATGGATTCAACTAACTGTGGATCGAAAATATTCAGAAAAAAATTTCAGAGAGTATGCCACGTGTTGGCAACTATATACATAGCACTTACACTGCACTAAGTATCATAGGTAGTTTAGAGATGATTTAAAGTGTATAGGAGAATGTGTGTAGATTTTGCAAATATACATCATTTTGGAGAGGGAAATGGCAACCCACTCCAGTATTCTTGCCTGGAAAAATCACGTGGCTGGAGCAGCCTGGTGGGCTATAGTCCCTGGGGTCTTGGAGTTGGACACGACTTAGCAACTATACAACAACAGCAATGATATACATCATTTTTTGTAAAGGACCTGAGCATCTGCCAATTTGAGTATCCACTGGGGTCTGCAGTCAATCCCTAGAGGGTACAGAGGAGTCATTGTTTTTATACGTTTGCTAATTTACTACATGATGTTAATAGGCGATAGTCTGCTTCCTAGTTTTCACTGGGAAGTAAAGATTGTAATCATTAAAATTTATCATCAATATGTAAAAATAGAACTACTGGTAACAATAAGAACAAAGGAAAACAACTTTGTATATAACATATGGGAAGAAAATGGGATATATTTTTATATGAAGAGAATGCAAGTAATATAGGATGTGTTTTTGTTAAAAGAGAGGGGTATTGTCTAAAATAAAATGACTGGTTGTTCCAGAATAAGAAGAGAAAAATAAGACAAAACCTAAATGGATATAGAAAACTGCAGGAGGTTTATGGAAAATATATTTTATGTTGTGAGGACATAATTGTGTGTGGCCAAAATAATAGATACAAGGGTTTTTTAAAAATGAGCTTTAATAAATAGGGTCAGTCAGTTCAGTCGCTCAGTCGTGTCGGACTCTTTGCGACCCCATGAATCGCAGCACACCAGGCCTCCCTGTCCATCGCCAACTCTCGGAGTTCACCCAAACTCATGTCCATCAAGTCGGTGATGCCATCCAGCCATCTCATCCTCTGTCGTCCCCTTCTCCTCCCACCCTCAATCCCTCCCAGCATCAGAGTCTTTTCCAATGAGTCAACTCTTCGCATGAGGTGGCCAAAGTATTGGAATTTCAGCTTTAGCATCAGTCCTTTCAATGAACACTCAGAACTGATCTCCTTCAGGATGGACTGGTTGGATCTCCTTGCAGTCCAAGGGACTCTCAAGAGTCTTCTCCAACACCACAGTTCAAAAGCATCAATTCTTTGGCGCTCAGCTTTCTTCACAGTCCAACTCTCACATCCATACATGACCACTGGAAAAACCCTAGCCTTGACTAGACGGTCCTTTGTTGGCAAAGTAATGTCTCTGCTTTTAAATATACTATCTATAAATAGGGTACTTATGTAAAACTAAAACAATGTTCTTTCATTTGCTAAAAGGACAAAGTTTTGTTAGACTCTTAGTCTGCTTTGCTGATTGTGAAAGGTGTTTCTTTACTTTTTAAGTAGTCTGCCTAGAAAACAAAGATTCTGTTGTTTATGAAAATAATTTCCTGTGCTTCATATTGTCTTTATTGAGTCTGATTACTTGAGAAAACTGAGTCTTCTCTATGAAAAAAGCTAGGGTTTTTTACAACTACAACTGACCTTTGAACAACATGAGTTTGAACTGCACAGGTTCCCCTATACTCATATTTTTTAAATAGATAGGTATTATGATACTACAGTTCCAAGTTTGGTTGGATCCAAGGATACAGAATCTCAGATCTGGAGGGCCAGCTGCAGAGCTGCATGTGGATTTTTGACTGCACAGAGGGTTGTGCTCCTGCCTTCACGTTGTTCAGGGGTCAGCTGTATATAACTTTCTGTATTTGCCTTTGAAATCTTTTCATTGTCACTTTGGTTGAATGAATAACAAAGTGTTGTTTTACAGTGAACTGTGATCTTATTTGATCAAGTGTCTTAAACATTTTGACATTTTTAACACAGTTCCCAAAATCAATTATCAAAGTCTTTTTGACCTCGAAGTAACTTTGGGATTTTTTCCAGAGGGTCCCTGGAAGATCTCAAGAGAGTTGCTCTCCCTCCCTATAATTTATTAGGCTTAATTTATTAGGTTATTAGGCTTATTTGACATGTTAAGTTACATAGGAAACATAATCCAAATAAAAACTGTTTAACTTTCTTAGATTTTATTTACATGGTTATATATTAACATAAATAATTCAGAAATTATGTGAAATTCCTAAAAATCCAATATGTCCTGCTGTAATGTTATCAGTCATAATTTCAGTTATTATTTTATAGTATTGAAAGTAAAAGTCATTCAGTTATGGACTACACAGTCCATGGAATTCTCCAGGTCAGAACACCGGAGTGGGTAGCTGTTCCCTTCTCCAGGGGAATCTTACCAATCCAGGGATCAAACCCAGGTCTCCTGCACTGCAGGCAGATTCTTTACCAGCTGATCCACCATGGAAGCCCAAGAGTACTGGAATGGGTAGCCTATCCCTTCTCCAGGGGATCTTCCTGAACCAGGAATCAAACCGGGGTCTCCTGCATTGTAGGCAGATTCTTTACCAGCTGAGCTACCAGGGAAGCCCAACATCACAAAATAAATGTTTGCTTCTCAATTGCACTATGATTATTATTATTTTGGTCAATTTTAACCATGGCTATTTTTAAGCCTTTTGTCACTCACAGACAGGTATTTTTCATTCTCTATTCTTCTCTGAATGCACTTATAATCAACTACAGATGAAAATGCTTCATCTTCAAAGAGATTCATGAAAGGACCCTGACAACATGACAAGTACTCTAACTGGTTTTTTGGTTCAAGTCGCAATCTGAGTTACAGGGTTTCAGTCCCATTTCTAAAAGCAACCATTTAATAGTGTCTTTAGAGTGGAAAGGCAATTGAGAGAGAGGATTATTAGAATAAGTACTCAAATAAAGGAGTATTAAAAGGAGTAGGAGTTAAAGTTTTTGTCCCTTTTGTCATTAACCTTTAGTTAACCATCTGCAAATCTTTCCATTAGGCTATTTTGGAATTCTGAAGCCTTTTGGGGCTTCTTGTATACCAATTAAAATAGATACAGTGGTTTGAAATAAGAGCTCTCTAAAATGTTAACAATTTGAAGACTTTTGAATTCAGAGGATCCAAGGAGCTAGCTCTTTTTTTTTTTTTTTTAGGAGCTAGCTCTTGCCTACAAATATTTTCCTCTGCTAATCTAATTTTAGAAAAGAGAAAAACTTACCGCTGTTATTTCCAGTAGACCCTGCAGACAGAGATCCAGAAGAGTGTGACCCACTCCAGTATTTTTGCCTGGAGATGTTCCATGGACAGAGGAGCCTGGAGGGCTACAGTCCATGGGGTGGCAAAGAGTCAGACACAACTTAGCAACTAAACAAGAACTAAACAAGAATTTTATGTGAAAAATTTCTGGAGAGCCAGAAGAACCCAAATTTTGCCATTTCGGGGTCTGATTTCCTTTAATTTCTAATCAAGTACTTGTAAGCATACTTAAACCCAGCGGTATTCCCATAGGTGACTGTCTGCATGGGAGCTGTTTGGCTTTTGAGTACAGTTTCCCATTATAAATTTGGTAGGCTAATTCAGACATGAGATATGATCTGAACAACTTTCTGAGGACAGTGTGGTAGATCCAGTGTGGCTGCTTCTGAGTCTAGATCCCCAGGGGTTACCCTTGGATCAATTCAACTCCAATATTTCTCAGTCTCTCCCTGTGACAGTCTAAGACTGCCATCGGTGCTCCAAGTGCTAGGTTATCAGCCTCTGTCTCAGCCCTTGAACCTCCTCACCTCACCGTGAGCAGTATTTACTTGATGGTGGTAGAGGTCAGTCTCTCTTGTTCTTTGGAGCTGAATAATTCAGTCTCTCATTTCATCAGCAGAAGTTTTACTCAGACCATATATCAACTAGTTTAAAAGAAACTTAACAAAACCCCAGCCATCCATGTTTCCCTGGATGTCTTGCCTAGATGCCTTTAGGTCCCTGCCTAGGAAATGCACTGGTGCCCATTATAACTTCAAGTCTTAAGGAAAACAGCTGGAATAAAATTTTCAGGACCATCACTCAAACAACGGGATGCAATATCAGGAGAACTCATCAGAATACCTGAGCAGTACTAAAAAGGTAGTGGGGTTCAATGGGTCCTATGCTGGTTTCAGGTAGGTTCCAGGTGTCCTCTGTTGGATAGCTCTGATTTTCTGCTGACCACACCATACATATCAAGAAAAATTGATCAGTTGATCTAAGAAATAGTTTGAGTCAAATTGAGAATTATAACGTGGGAACAGCCATCCAGAAAGCTCCAAGAACTGTTCTACCTGTTAGAGGTCAGACCGAAGTTATTTAATCTTTTGAGACAGAGGTTGTTGTTCTTGTTTAGTTGCGAAGTTGTGTCCAAATCTTTGCAACCCCACGGACTGTAGCCCTCCAGACTCCTCTGTCCATGGAATATTTCCATGCAAAAATACTGGAGTGGGTTGCTATTTCCTTCTCCAGTGGATCTTCCCAACCCAGGGATTGAACCCCCCGTCTCCTTCTGCATTAGCTTTTACCATCGAGTCACTAGGAAAGCTTAAGATTAAGGGCTATACGTTAAATGAAGTATTATTGACAGTTCATGCAACCACATCCATGTATAATGGGTCATCGTGGTCCCTTAAAAGGTTAAGGAGGGAGGTTATCTCCTAATGAGGTCTGGTTAATGTGAATGCACAGTACACGCTAAAAGGGAAGGAGGAGCCCAAGAGAGGAAAGAAAAGTTTTATGTTTAATTTTTTTCTCATCTTGCCATAGAATATGAATTTTATTTTATCACCACTTATGGACCTCAGAGCACTCACTACAACAGATCATATGTGGACAACCTCCATTTCCGTTGCCGTATGGTACACATGAGGACATGATTAAAGACTGTCAAACTGCAAACCCGGAAAATCCATCCGATTGAAACTGCCACCCTCATTCCATCATCTAAAGTTGCTTCAAACGCAAATCTAAAAATTTTCTCAACTAGCTGTTCTCCAAGCTTGGGAACTGAATTTATAATTTGCTTGAACTCTTAACCTTTGATTTTCTTCTGTTTGCATACCTATTTGCCCGCATAGCATAGAGGCCAAATTTAGGCGGATGCTCACCTAACATCACCTCTTGAAAGAAAACATTCCCATGTTCATCCTTTCCTAAATTATAATGATGTGTGTTTGCTAATACATTATGCTGTATCTATGTAAATAAATAAAGATAATATAGATTGACTTAGACAAGTAAAACCTGTATTTGATCATAACCTAAGTTATTTTATTGGTGAAATTTTGGCTTAAAAGCAAATCTTGGCTTCTGGGAATATCTGCTCGGGAATTTTTCAATCCTTGGCTATTCTTCTCCTCATCCTCATCATATTAACCTGTCTAGTTTGTTGTATTCTCTCAAGGGTTTTCAATACCTTTTGGTAGCCACTCACACTTCAAATGACATCTGTCAGGACTGGACAACCTAATGAACTTAATGATTGACATCCAATGTGTATGATGCTGATGCAACTGTTGGTAACAGTGACTACAATGACCCTCTGTCCTGATGATTCAATTGGCTGAAACATCCAATATCTGATTCTTCACCCTGGTGGCAACAACAGTGGGAACTGAGAGTAATACCATATAGTTGGTCACACTCTCCAACTTGCTGAGAGAATGATTAAACTTTTGGCTGTTGGAGATTGATCCAAACTCCTTTCCCTTTTTCTTCCCCCAGGGATAGGATGGTTGAGATTGAAAGCTCAAACCTTCTAAGCACCTGGTTAATTCCTTTGGTAACCAGGCCCTGTCCTCTGGAGCATTTCAAAAAAAGCACCTCATTAACATAAAAAAGATACCTTTATTCCTCTCATCACTTAGGAAATCCCAAGGGCTTTAGGAGCTCTGCACCAGGATTGGGGGACAAAGACCAAATACAGATTTTTTTTTTTGTTATTAATAACAATATCACAAGAAATCACTGGATTAAGGAGCCTTAATCCAATAGACTATGGCTTTATAAGGGAAGAAAGATATCTCTTCCTCTTCTCTCCTCACTCACCTCTTTCTCTCTGCCATGTGTGGATACAGTGAAAAGACGGCTGAAAAGCCAGGAAGGGAGTTCTCACCAGAACCTTGAACTTGGACATCCAACTCCAAAACTGTAAGAAAGTAACTTTCTGTTGTTTGATCTGCCCAGTGCGTGTCCTTTGTTATGGTAGCCAAAGCTAAGTGAGACACACTGCCATCTTCTGCACCTGCACTTTTCTGTTCTAAGCCATCTGGTGGAGCAATCCAACTGCTTCTAGAATTATCTAAAAGCATCACCAGGAAGAACTAATGGGACCAAGGACCACTTCCTTGTCCATCACAAGGCCTGTGTGAAGTGCTAAACATTATCATCTCTAAGAAGCTGGTATCCATTGAGGATGACTTGCCCCAGCTCCACAGCTCATCATTGATAAACCCAGGCTTCTGTTTGTCACTTCAATGTCCTTTCCCTGCAATGGGCCAACCACTGTTTTGGAAAATGAGTCACGAAAACCTCATGATACCAATCCTTAGGAACAAATATTTAAATACAGGAAAATAAGTAAGCATGAATATTTAAAGCCGGGAAATTCAGAATGTAATATTTGCGCACTAGGATATCTAATTTGTTTGCTATGCTGATCACAGCAGAAAAAAGTTTTCATAGTTCTATTTATATATTTGTAAGTAGTAGTACAAAGAAATGAACCATCATTTGTACATTTTGGCAATGAAAAGAAAAAGTCAACTTTATGTCAAGCAGCTGAGGGTACCATGTTCTTCACACGTTCCTCTTTTGTCATGCAGAAGCAATTCAGTGTGTCAACAAAAGACAGGACAGAGCAGAAGTGCACTGATGGGAACTTCTCAAACATTCCTGCTTAGAAAAGGAGTTTCTCTAGTGAGGAATATAGCCTCATTCAGAAGTGGAGAGAGTGTGCATGCTGAACACAGAAATGCAGAGCCATGATTTTACTGGAGCGTTTCTCCTTGGAGAGCCTTTGAAGACCCCGCATACCCAGCCAGCCAGTAGTTAGCTCTGGAAACATTCTGCCTGTCAGTCTATGTCATGGTTATAAGCAAACTGAGGTGTCACAGTCTTTGAAGACTGTTCAAAAGAAACAGAGCCAGATCCTAGTTAAAGGCAAATAAGATTTTATTCATACTACTGCAATAGGGGGAAAGAGTTGAGCTCAATTCCTAAGGCAGGGACAAGTGGGGATTTATGCCTAAGAAAGGAGAGTCAGTCAGTCAGTCAGTTCAGCGGCTCTGTCGTGTCTTACTCTTTGCAACTCCATGAACCGCAGCACACCAGGCCTTCCTGTCCATCACCAAGAGTCATCAAATGGAAAACTACTGAGAGGAGACGTCAAGGGTGGGCTACTCTCGCTAAATCTACCTAGGATTCTTGCTGAAGAAAGGCCAGGGTGGTCAGTTCAGGGGTGAGGGATGACAGCAGGATTCTTGGCGAGGACTGGCTGAGGCAGGCCGATGAGCGGCCCTGAATGAAACCACAGAACGCATCTCAGAGCTCAGTGGCTCTCATGTTCTTTATGTTTCAGCGTGGACAGAATTCAGGGAGAGGCAAAGTGATAATAAGAAGCGATTTATTTGAGGGGATATATGTACACCTATGGCTGATTCATGTTGAGGTTTGACAGAAAACAACCAAATTCTATAAAGCAATTATCCTTCAATTAAAAATATAATAAATAAATTTTTTAAAAAAGAAGTGATTTATTTGTATAAGATGCTTGTGAAGGATACACATGGGCAGGTAAAAGGGCTCTGCTCTGAGAACTTAGGCTACATTTTTACAATTAAAGGAAAAGTGGGATGGGGGAGAAGACTGTCTCTTCTTCATTCTTTTTAAAAAATCAATCAGTTAATTAATTTTTTACTAAGGTGGGTCTTCGCCACTGTGTGGGTTTTTCTCCAGTTGTAGCAAGCAGGGGAGGTGTGTGGTCTTCTCATTACAGTGGCTTCTCTTCTTGCAGAACACGGGCTCTAAGGTGAGTGGGGCTTCAGTATTTGTGGCACATGGGCTCACCAGGATGGCTCCCAGGCTCTAGAACACTGACTTAGAAGTTGTGATGCAGGGTTTAGTTGCTCCAGGTGGGATCTTCCTAGACCAGGGATTGAACCCACGTGACATTGAACCCATGTCTCCTGCACTGGCAGGTGGATTCTTTACTACTGAGCCATGAGGAAAGCCCTCTCATTTTTAAATTAAAAAAAAAAAAAGTATTCATCTATTTATTTGGCTGCCACAGGTCTTGACTGCAGTATTTGGGATCTCTGTTGCATCATGAAGGATCTTTTGTTGAGGCACGTGGGCTCTCTCCAGTTGTGGTGCATGGGCTTAGCTGCCCTGTGGCATGTGGCATTTCAGTTCCCCAACCAAGGACTGAACCTGTACCCCCAGCATTGCAAGGCAGATTCTTAATCACTGGACTACCAGGGAAGTCCTCTCTTCCTCATTCTTGACTAGACATCAAGCTTCCATCATCAGCTTCTCCTCCACCCTGGGTGGTAGTTTTTTGATCGCTACGTAGTCAGTCTTGGATTGTCAAGGTGCTATTCAAATCAGCAGAAGGGTGGTAATATATGCTAAAATATGGTTAATCATCTCAGGCTTCTGTATAATGAGGGTCTTCTACTTTGGAATGTCACCTTTCCCATATATATATATATATATATATATATAATTTTTATTTATTTAATTATTGGCTGTTCTGAGTCTTCATTGTTGCAAGAGGGCTTTCTCTAGTTGAGGGGAGCAGGGGTTACTCTTTCTTGTTGCGGAAGGCTAGGGCACTTGAATTTCTATAGTTGTGGTACATGGGCTCAGTAGTTGTAGCTCTTGGGTGTTAGAGCATGGGCTCACAGGCACAGCTGCCTTGAGGCGTGTGGGATCTTCCCAACCCTGGGATCGAACCTGTGTCCTCTACATTGGCAGGCAGATTCTTAACCACTGGACCACAAGGGAAGCCCTATTTTTGTTTTTAGTTCATACACAGAGGAACATGTTCTAGGGGTCATTAACTTACTGACCTCAACCAGCAGGATGCAGGTGTCACTGACGTGACATACAGTTTTGTTATTAAGAAAGCCTGCTTTCTTTCACAATTTTCTGATTGCTTTCTTGATTAACTTAACTTACAATCATTAACTTACAATGGTCTCTCAAAGCCCCCTAAAGTTCCCCGTCTATTTATAATTTCCTAGTGGGATTTTTAAACTAGCTATTTGACTATCTTACTCTAGACTTATCATGAGGACAAGGTCTAGTGGAGAAGAGGGTTCAGAGGAGCCTGTCTAAAGTTTGATAGAGGAATGCCTTTAAAAGAATTGAAGTTATCAGACAGAGACAGTGCAGAAAATGTTGCCCTTAAATGCAGGTGGGAAATGGGTAATAAGGTAGAGTATGTGAATGGTAAACTATTTTTAGAGTAATGGCAGGGGTCTGGGAGAGGGGGCAGGGGAGGGAGGCAGGTGTGAGGAGGCCCTCATGGAGCTGCTCTCAAGCATTGGGAATAAGAATGTTGCTCAGTTCCGCTGAGATTATCCAGGACACATAAAGCTGGTTAGCAGAGGCCAGCAATCCAGCCACCCTTTGATGCCTTGGAAGGAAGTCAGGTATGAACGGATGCTGCATGTCTCAGCTGGGGTTAGTCACCCTATCCTGTTTCCAGGACTCCATTTATGGCTGCTCTTGTGCTCAGTGGAGGAGAAGGGGTAGGAGACTTGATTCCAGAAGAGGCAAGGAAAGGGTCCTGGGCTTCCTCTCATAGCATCTGCAGCCCTCTCCCACCTTAAGGATCAGCCAGTGCAATGGGTCAGAAGCAAATGACACAGGCTCACGGCTCAGGAAGGGCCTTAGGAAAGTCCCTTCACAGACTGGTTGAGAACACTCAGTAGATGCAGAGCTGGAGGAGAGCTGAGCTGTGCCTATGTTCCTCTTGAAGGGGTTCTTGAGGGAGGGGTCCCCGGCTTGCTTACACACACACTCACTCACTCACTCAGAGCAGTCACAGGAGGAGGGTCCCTAGGTGCGGAGCGGTGCTAGCTTGCTCTTCTCCCCAGGATTTCTCTTCCCTGGAGGGCTGTGCCCCTTTCACCATGGTAACTGAGTGGGCTATGCTCCCAGGAAGGAACACTTACCCCTTCCCCAGCACAGGGAGGGCACATAATACTTATACCACAAATCGGGAATTTGTCGGTGGGCAGGTGGCATCATCACTAAAAGGAATGTTCCCTACTTTCCCCACTATGGTGATAAACGAAGAAAGCCAAACATGAAAAATACAGTCTTCACGATATTTAGTTTCGCTACATTCATCTTAGTTCTGAGTTTTAAGAAATGTCAGGGACCTGTTCATGCAAGATTTATAGTGCTTGTTGTTCCTCTCAATCTTTTCCTCCCCTCCGTTTCGCCTACAAATCCCCCCTTCTTCCGAGAGGACAGTGAATCAGGGCTTTGGCACTACGCTTCATGGAACAGCATCAACCCTCGGACAGAATTTCCCTTAGCCCAGTCTCTGCCAAGCGCACGTACACAACCAACCGAGGAGGTGGGGCTAGTAGTGAAAACTGTCCGCGCATTTTCGTCCCATTTCCCTGGGAAGCCGAGGGGACAGCGGGTGGCTGGAGGAAGTTCATCTGCGGGACCCCGCCTTCACCATCCGCGCTTCCTTTCCCTTCTCGCTCCATCGCAAGGGCTCTGTGTTTTCCTTTTTTATTTTTTTCCTCTTGTCCCCGCGGGAACATAAGCACCGCGAGGCAGGGCGCGAGTCGGGACTCAGGGCTAGAGGAGCTCGGTCGGCGTCCAACGGCACGGTGGTGGGATCCTGTCCTGACATGTTTGATGTTTTGCTCATCACAAACTTTTTTTGCATTAACATCAGAATACTATTTAAATTGACCATTGAACTTTTTTTTTTTTTGGCGCTAAATCTTTTAAAATGAGCCCCGCGTGAATGCCTCACCCATCCCGGGCAGGAAGTAGAAACTGTTTTGCTCGCTACTGAATCCCAGTGCCGGGCACAGTAATACTCTGGTTCTCCGAATAAAACATTCTTTAAGAACCGCCCCTAATTTCTTGCAGGGACCCTCTCTGCCAGGGCGCAGTACTTCGAGGCAAAGCTCGAGAAAGAACAGGGCCCAGGTCTCCCCAGCGCTGGATCCCTGCCCCCTACAGATCGAATCGCTCTTACCTTTCCTCGCTGGTGGGACCCCTGGGGCAGGTGGGGAGGGACTGAGCGCCGAGTAGGGCGAGCGCCCCGGGGACTTAGGGCGAGGGCGCGGCGGGCGGGGGCCCAGGGGAGGGTGCGGAGGGGGAGGGCATGAAAGGGTGGCGGAGAACAGTGCGTCGGCCAGGAGCGCGGAGGCGGCGAGCAGCGCAGGACAGAGAGCTGCGCAGGTAGGTGGGACGTGCAGAGAGAGGGTCGTGGAGGAAGGCGTGGGGCGGGGCGCCGAGGCAGGAGGGGGCGGGGCAGAGGCAGAAGGGGGCGGGGCAGGGGCGGGGCGGCTCGGTTCCCTGGAGGCCGGTGCTGTGGTTGTTGGTGCTACGGCCACTACACCTGGGGTCGCGGGTGTTTGTGAGTGTTCCCCCTCACCCCAGGGCGGACGTCCGTGCTCCCGCCAGAGGCCGAGGCTCAGGCTGGTGCCGAGGTCCGGGCGCCCGGCGGTGCGAAGGGAGCCAGACATCGCTGCCCGCCCGCAGGTGACCGTTCCCCCGCAGGGATCAGCCACCTGAGTTCATTCACCCAGGTCCGCTCCTCCGCTAGTATCGTGCCCCGCGCTCACCGCCCCGCCTCTCCCCTCAGGTGTCCTTCTGCCGCAGGTGTCCCCGCGCCCGGCCATGGTGGACGTGCTGGGCGGGCGGCGCCTGGTGACCTGCGACGGCGCGTGGGTGGAGGCCGAGGCGGCGCTGCAGAACAAGGTGGTGGCGCTATACTTCGCCGCGGGCCGGTGCGCGCCCAGCCGCGACTTCACGCCGCTGCTCTGCGACTTCTACGAGGAGCTCGTGGACGAGGCGCGGCCGCCCGCGCCCTTCGAGGTGGTCTTCGTGTCCGCCGACGGCAGCGCGCAGGAAATGCTGGAATTCATGCAGGAACTGCACGGTGCCTGGCTGGCGCTGCCCTTCCACGACCCCTACCGGCAGTGAGTGGCGACCGTGTGTGTGGGAGGTGCTGGGAGCTCCCACACCAACCCCCACCCCAATCCCTCATCCCCGGGCTTCTCCCAACTCTCAGGGCCTCTTTGGTAGCCTCCATCCCCACCCCTTCGTGTTTGAGCCTCTTTGCTTTGGCTTCCCAGGGAGGCTCTAGCGTTGGCTGACGGGGAACTCGGTGGGCGCGGACCTTGGTCTCGTCTTTGGCTCAGTGGATCTGAGGCTCTGGGAATCTGAATGTATAAGTTCTGGTGATGATTTTTCTGCGGCAGGGAGCCCATTCGAGAAATCACAGCTCTGAGGTGCTGCACCCTACTGTGCAGGGAGGGCTTCCCAGGGGCCTCAGCTGTAAAGAATCTGCCTGCCAATGCAGGAGACACAATCGCCGCAGGTTCCATCTCTGGGTTGGGAAGATCCCCTGGAGGAGGAAATGGCCACCCACTCCAGTATTCTTGCCTGGAGAATCCCATGGACAGAGGAGCCCGGCGGGCTGCAGGCCGTATGGTCCTCAAAGATTCGGACACAGCATTGAGCACACCGGCACTGCACAGGGAAGATACCGACCCTTATCTGGAGAGTAGGAGAGGGAGATCCAGAATGGATGCTCAGGTCAGGACTGGAGACTATGGGTGGACTACCCTGTGCCAGTAGCCTGGGCCTACCAGGTGCTGGGGAGAAGGGTCAGGACTCAAGTCCTGGAGGAACCTACTGCAAGCCAGATTGCAATTTCAGTTTTATTGGCAGTGACCGAAATTTCTTAAAGGTGTCTCCTGCCCCTATGCCTGTAAGAAGCAGCAGCTTCCTGGACTCTTGAGACAGATGTCAGAGGTGACAAAAATCCATGCTCTCTGAAGGGATCTTGCCCCACCCTTGCTTTTAGAAAAATATGTGACATGGATTTCAGAATTCGTGAACAAACTAGAAATTGACCCTAGCGTTCTATTTTTTTTTAAATTTAAATTTAATTTCTTTTTGCCATTCTGTGGACCATGTGGAATCTTAGATTCCCAGCCATGGATTGACCCCACAGACCCTGCACTAGAAGCTCAAAAACTTAACCACTGTACCACTAGGGAAGTCCTAACCCTGGTGTTCTGTTGGCTGTGGGCATGGGATCTATGGAGGGGAGGAGGGAGGAGGTGGGGGGTGGTGTGTTAGGGAAGAGAGAGGACATGGGAGGACTTTGTGGAGGATTGGAAGAGGGAAGTGGGGCACAGGCACCGATTGTCTGGCATGTTGGGGTCACCTGTGGTGTAAGAGTCCAGACTGAGGTTAATTGTTCTTCACCAAGTGCATTACCCCACTTTCCCCTTAACAGATATGGAAGTGAATTTCTGGATTTTTTTTTTTTAATAACACCACGTGGTACATTTTTCTGGGAATTAGTATTCAATTGTGGCATTCCCCCAAATTAATTATTCTGAAACAGTTTTCCTTCTGGACACTTAAAAATGAAAGCTAACTTTGGAAAGTTCCCTGGAGGAGTAATTTTTCCCCAGCACATGCTTTTGCTGATGCCAAGCAAGAGGTGAGATCCAGGCCTTTCAAGGGAGGTTCCCTGCTTCCCAAGACCTCACTCAAGGCGTGACTAGGAAAAGTCTTCCATGAGACATCCAAATGACCATGATTTACTTGGTTGAAACTTCCTATAGCTTCACATCTAGTGGTGGTTGTAGAAGGAGTTTTGATTTGCTTAGCATCCAAGTTATACACCGCTTTTGAAAGAATACACTCATTTTTGAAAGTGACAGCGTTAGTAATCAAGCAAAGAGCTCAGGGCCTCGGCAGAGTCCAGTTGTGGGATCTATTTGTGGGGTGACTGTAGGCAAGGTATTCAGTTGCTGAGTATAATGACAGGGCACGTGATGGATGAGAACTGCACTGATGCACAAATTCAGAGCTATGCCAGCTGGTTCTGTAGCAGCACTTTCCATGTTGCCCATTTCACAGATGTGCTATTGAAGTGGAGAGATGGGTGGCCCTGGCTCTGGAGCCAGTTGTTTCTGCTCCAGCTTCCTCTCCCAGGGGACACTGAGCCTCAGCACAGCCTTGCTGGGGGTGGGGATAAGGGTGGGGTTGGGGGGGGTGCTTACAGCATACTCTCTGCTTCCTGGATTAACTGGTCAAGGCCCATTTGGTCCACTGCAGGTACTGAGCTGTTTAGGGCCCAGCATGGGGCTGCACTAGGCCCTGGCCATCTCCAGCTGCCAGTCTCACCTAGGAGGAATCTGATCGGTCGGGGGGGTTGGGCAGCAGTTTGGGAAGTTAGTTCCTGGGGCCTACCCTTCCAAATTAAACTTTGTTAATCCTGTCATTGCAATTTATAAATTAGGAAATGTGGTATTCTGTGGGAAATTCTTGGAGCTAAGCCCTAAATTTTGCTTATCCCAGCCTGCATTTTGAAATCAGATTGTGAGCATAAATGAAAGTAACAGCCACCAAGGAGAACTAAAGAATGTAGGAAGCCTCCAGGAGGCCTTTTGAGAAGTTGTCAGTATGTGCAGAGCATGGCATTCTTGGTGCTGTGAGAAGGTGAGGGACCCGGGCTGTCTTTTTCCAGTGGTCCACACGCGTCATCTGCTGTCCTCTATGAGCCTCAGGCAGGTCATCAGAAAACCAGAGGACAGCAGGTCCTGCCTTGATGCCTGTGTGTGCAGCTGGGCGAGAGCAACATTGAAGACAGAGTCTGTCCTGCCTTCCCTCCCTTTTTTTATGAGCCCAAGAGCCAAGTAAGGAATAAAGAAAAATCCCTGATTGCCAGCAGGAATTTCTGTTGCATGCTGCCAGGCATGCGAGACCCACTCAGTCCGTGTCTCAAACATCCCCCTCCAGTATTTGACCCTCATTCATTTTATTTTTTGTTGTCTCGTTTGCATCTGTGTTCTGGTCAGACTTGACAACGAATATGCCAGAATACTCCATACACTTTCCCACCTCCAAAGGTCTTACACATGCGGCATCCTCCAACCCTGGAGCCTCTCACTTCTCTTCCTAGTAGCTCAGGACACCGGGTGCGTGTCTGGCCCCTGAGGCCTATGCCCTCCATAGCTGGAGCCAGCACCACTCCTGTTGTCAGAGTGTGTGTCTGGTGGGGGCAGTGGTCTCTGTAGTCCCAGAGGTTAAACTAGACATTGTTCAGGGCTTGGCACCTGCAGGGCACTTGTTTGATGGATACTTGAAGCAAGTAGAGAGATTTGCTTGGTAACAGCCTGGCTACCAGTGGCTGAGATGGAAAGAGACTGGAGCCAGAAGTTGCCATGACAACCCAGAAGCAGTTGCGCCAGGGATAAGGATGCGCTGCTTTAGATGAAGGGAGGGAGCCAATACTGCAACTGCATGCAGGGTGAGGAGGGAATGGACTCTCACATTTCCCTGAAATGGTTAAAATGCTGAGTTATCACTTCATTCTGCCCAGCAACAAGACTCTTTCCTTTCTGAGGCTTGGTCTACTCTCTCTGGACACAGCTCCCAGAGGAGACAGAGATGACTTCATGGTTCCAGGGTAACACCTGTCACCAGGCAGAGGCTGCCAGGGTGGGGATGTAGGGTCCACACTGGGTGATTCTTTGAAGAGAAGCTGGGGCAATGAAATGTCTTCAGACCTCCTCCTCACTCCTCGAAGGCCTGCCTGACTCCTGATGTCCCTGTGTTGTCCCTTTTTCCTTCTCAATCTCGATAGAGCTTTTCTCTTAGTCTAGGAACCAGGTTTTGTTTTGTTGCTCACCCCATGTGGATTCATTTCATAGTCCAGTGATTTTTGTCCTCTATCTTTTTTTTGCCTTCTTTCTACTTTCTCTATAATTGCTTCATCATTGTTTTTCCAGTTTCTTGAATTAAACGCAGAACTCATCTATACAGAGGCCTTTTAGTTTTGGACAAGAATATGTAAGATAATTCTCTGTGTCTAATTGTACCTATAGCTTGGGACCCATAGTATATTCATATTGCCCTGTTCTAATTATTTTGTAAGTCTGCTTTACAATTTCATAGATAACATATGATTATTTAGTTTTTAACTCATTCCAAAAATTATTGGTTGTTGCTTTCCAGTTCCATTATGTTATGGTCTGATTAAGCAATCTGCACTGATTACTTGAAACTTATTAAATCCCTTTATGACCAACAACATGACTGGTTTTGTCACCATTTCATAGATGCGTGAAAGCAAGGCATATTTTCTCTGTTGGGTGTAGATACTGTTTTTTTTTTTTTTTTTTCTAGTTTGAATTAAGATTTGTCTTGGAGCAGGACACCAGAAAGCAGCAGGAAGGACGTGATGGAGGTGTCACAGGGGAGGTTTGGTAACAGGAGGATCTCAAATGCATTTCTTCTTCCTCTCAGGTTCACAACCCTGAGGGCGACAGATAAGGGAAATCAGATTACTGCTAACCTGAGGCCCTGGCAAGCTGGTAGCAGGACGGGATTTGCACCCAGCTGTCCTGTCCTGAGAGCAATAATCCCTGTGAAGGTTATGGGGAGATTTGTAAAACTGAGAAGGCAGACGCTCCTTTCCCTAAGTGAATACAAATAATTTTGTAAAATGGTCACACGAGGGGTTATTACATGTGAAGGTAAAATGTTAATCAGCATGTCCTTGAATTTATTGGGTCGAAAGTCTAGTAAGCCTTGGCATTTGTCTAAAACTTATGGAATTTTACCTTTTCCCATTATAGGTACCTGATGTATTTAAACCTCTTGAGATGTAGGAAGGATCCAAATTTATTGGGTTACTTGTGAGTTTAAAATTGCACTGTGTCATTCAGCAGCCACTAGCCACATGTGACTACTTACATTTAAAACAGACTGAAATAGGGAATTCCCTGGTGGTCTAGTGGTCGACTTCCCTGGTGTCTTAGAGGGTAAAGTGTCTGCCCGCAATGAGGGAGACCTGGGTTCGATCCCTGAGTCGGGAAGATCCCCTGAAGAAGGAAATGGCAACCCACTCCAGGATTCTTGCCTGGAAAATCCCACGGACAGAGGAGCCTGGTAGGCTACAGTCCATAGGGTCTCCAAGAGTCGGACACGACTGAGCGACTTCACTTTCTTTTCACTTTCTAGTGGTTATGGTTATGACTTGGTGCTCTTACTTCCATGGCTGGGTTCAATCCCTGGTTGGGCAACTAAGATCCTGTAAGCCGCTTGGCACAGCCAAAAAATACATAAACAAATAAAATGAACTAAAACCCAAAATTCAGTTCCTCAGGCTCACCAGCCAGATTTCAAGTGCTCAGTCATCACGGGTGACCATGGCTATGACGCTGGGCAGCACAGATGCAGAACGGTCCCATCACTGGATGCCCCTCTGGGGCAGCATTGGCTGAGAACCAGCCAGCAGCAAGAAGAGCCCACAGGAATCAGCCCAGTGGGAGGGCTCGCCGGGCAGGCTGGGTGCTAAGGCTTTGCGGGCTCACCTGGCTCTGGGGAGGCTCCGGTCCCTGCAGACGTGCAGCGGCCTGGCCTGTCCCACGCTGACCCTCGGCTGCCCTCTTCTCTCCCACAGCGAGCTGAGGACCAGGTACCACATCACGGCCATCCCCAGGCTTGTGATCCTGAAGCCCAGCGGGGAGGTCATCACCGACAAAGGGCGGAAGCAGATCCGGGAGCGGGGGCTGGCCTGCTTCCAGAACTGGGTGGAGGCAGCCGACATCTTCCAGAATTTCTCCGGTTGAGCAGGGGGCGGGTCTCCGGGGGGCCTGGACAGGTGTGCAGTCACTCCTGTTGCTGCAGCCTCAGCCCGGCAGAGAAGAAGAGCATTCTCTTTCTCTGTGTTGGTGGTTTCTTTCAGAGCAGAAGCACTCATCTGTGATAGAAATAAAATGTTGCTCAGGGAATGCCCTCCCTCTAGCATTGTTGGTAGTTATTTTTATTATTCTTAGCATAGCTTTCTCCACATGAGCTTAAGTGTGTTCACAATGAGCTATTGGAAATCTATGCAAAACATGTATTTATTATACAAGCTCTTCAGGTAAAATGGCATATTTATTGATACAATTTTTCTGGAGATGTCTTTATTTTATTTTCTGTTTAATTTTTTTTATTGAAGGATAATTGCTTTACAGAATTTTGTTTTCTGTCAAACCTCAACATGAATCAGCCATAGGTATACATATATCCCTTCCCTTTTGAACCTCTCTCCCCTGGAAACTTGCATTACCAAATGTAAAATAGATAGCCAACGGGAATTTGCTATATGGCTCAGGAAACTCAAAAGGGGGCTCTGTATCAACCTAGAGGGGTGGAATGGGGAGGGGAAGGGAAGGGGAGGTTCAAGAGAGATGTCTTTATTTTAATGATACGCTTTCATGACTATGTTTATTACTAAAGTTTGCACAGTCTGTTCGCTTTAATAAACATGCCTATCTGCACCTGGAGTCCTCCGATTTCCTTCTTTCTCCCAGAAATCCAAGTGCCCTTATGAGGAAAGCGAAGCACTCGAGAAATACCATTCTCAAACACTTTGTTTTGTTTTTCAAAAGGGATAGTTTTTAATTATGGGTCTTCTTGGGAATTTTTCTTCTCTTTTTTTTCTTACACTTTTAGTAGCATCATATCTTAGAAAAGAAAATTTCAAGGCTGCATACTCATATCTTCAAGATCAAATCTCCCCATCTTCTAAAAGATGCTGATTAATCCAGGTAGACAAAAGTTCACACACAATCTTTCATTTTTTAAAATTTCTATTGAAATGTAGTTGATTTACAATGTTGTGTTAGTTTCAGGTGTACAACAAAGTGATTCATTTATACATACATATGTATATATACGTAGAGACGTGGGTTCGATCCCTGGGTTGGGAAGATCCCCTGGAGAAGGAAATGACAACCCTCTCCAGTATTCTTGCCTGGAAAATTCCATGGACAGAGGAGCCTGGTAGGCTACAGTCCATGGGGTCACAAAGAGTCGGACACAACTGAGCAACTTCACTTTTTCATGTATATATACAAATATACATATATTCTTTTTTAATATTCTTTTCCCTTATTATAAGATTATTATATTTTTATAAGATTATTATATTATTATTATAAGGTTATTATAAGATATTGAGTAGAATTTCCTGTGCTATTCAGTAGGTCCTTGTTGGTTATCTATTTTATATACAGTTATGTGTATCTTTGCTGATGACAGGAGGGATGTGTGCAGTGCCTGCCTGCTGGAGGTGGCCAGCCATGATCTGATCCACGTGACTGGAATCGTGAAATACCAGGCACCCACCTCTAGCCCAGTTCCCATCTGCCAACCCACTTGGCTCACTGGGTCCCTCACCGGGGATCTGGAGCAAAGCTGATCCTTGTAGGACCCAGGAACCCCCACATCCCCTAAGGAGGCCCTCTGTAGAGCAATGCTGGGCAAAGTGAAGAAGGCTGCTGGGCTGCTCAGGTAACCCAGAATGTGAGAGTTGAATCCAAGAGGGTGAGGCTGTGTCATTGGCTTAATTATATCAGGGCCAGGGAACTCCACAGCACCGTCACCTTGATGTGCTCTCCCCACCATCAGTCAAGTTCCCCATGGATTGACTAATGATGTATTTGATGAAGCTAACCTGGTCATTATTTGCCCCAGAAATAAAGCATAAAAGTGCAGTTTTCTTCTCAAAACAAAAGATGGCATATTTCACTTAATTTTGGTATTTTCCCCAGTACTATAGTGTTAGCTACTTTCTTTATCATATCACATGGTTATCACTTGATCTTATCCAAAAGGCTGAGAAGCAGAGACATCACTTTACTGACAAAGATCCATCTAGTCAAAGTTATGATTTTTCCAGTAGTCATGTACGGATGTGAGAGTTGGACCATAAAGAAGGCTGAGCACTGAAGAATTAATGCTTTTGAACTGTGATGCTGGAGAAGACTCTTGCGAGTCCCTTGGACAGCAAAGAGATCAAACCAGTCAATCTTAAAGGAAGTCATCCCTGAATATTCATGGAAGGACTGATGCTGAAACTGAAGCTCCAATACTTTGGCCATTTGATGCGAAGAGCAGACTCATTGGAAAACACTGTGATGCTGGAAAAGATTGAAGGCAAGAGGAAACGGGGGCCACAGAGGATGAGATGGTTGGATGGCATCACTTACTCAGTGAACATGAGTTTGAGCAAACTCTGGGAGATGGTGAAGGACAGGGAAACCTGGTGTGCTGCAGTCCATCTGGTCGCAAAGATTCGAGCATGACTGAATGACTGAACAGCAACAACAACGGTTACCACTGCTTTTTTGTGATGAAGTAATTTAAGATTGGATTATAGTAATTCAGATCACACATTTTTTGGGGAGGTGTATGGACATTTATTGTAGGTGTAACATCCTGGTGGGTGGATGCACACATATGCATGCATGTGTTTTTGTGTGTGTGTGTGTGTGTGTGTGTGTTAACCACAACCAGACTTCTTAAAAAGTGTAGATAAGTTCCTCCTGGTAAACATGCTCATTAGTTGCCATGACAGAGCCCAAGCACCGTGCTTACCCCTGAGGCTGGAGCATCACGTTGCTTTCAGCTTGGGAGCTGCATGGGTTTGTGTGTGTGGTAAGCATTCAGCACCTGGAGGGAGGGAGAGGTCCCAGCAGAGGCCACCCCACAGCTGCACCAAAGTAGCACACTGGGGGTTAGGGTTTCCACATGTGAATTTTAGGGGCACACGAATATTCAGACCACAGTAGTGGCCCCACCCTAGCCCTGCATTTCATCGAAACTCCTGGGTCTCTCTGTGTATGCTGATTTTACAGAAGCATTGCTCTACCAAGTGTCTGTCTACTAAATTTTTTGAAATCATTTATACTGAGCCTATAATTGTGGCATCTTTTCTCACACCCGGGCTGCCCAATAAGCAGGAAGTATTAGCTGCAGGCTGGGGAGATCCAAAACCATGTGCAAATCCCAGGAGGTCTCCACAGCAATTTCACTTGAGAAAGATGTTGCTTATTGTGTGTTTGTGTGGGGCAGCCTCTGGGAGAACATGTGGACACACACCCAACACACACCACACCATATATACACCACATACACATCACACACTATACATACACCATACATGGATACATACCACATACAAACATCACACACTACACACACAGATACATACTGCACATCACATGTGCACCAGTCATGCACAATATCACACATACTATACCACACCACATGCACATACTACACATCACACAGACATACCACACACTCACCATAAGCAGCACACAAACACCACACACACAAAAAGCACACCACATATACACCACAGACACACACACTACACACCACACACAAAGAAATCACATGCAAACACCACATACTACACACAGACACATGCCACACACAGACAACACCACACACACGTACACACACGACATTCACACCACACACACCACAAACACACATACCATACTCACATCACGTTTGTTTTCTGAGTCTTTCTGTCCTCCCTTCCTTTCTCTTCTTCTCTCATAGTGTTTTGGTCTAGTTCCATGAAAGCAGGATCTTCCTGTCTCTTCACAGGGCACTGATGGGGTTTGGGGGTCCAGATGGAACCCCAGTGGGCTTGCTAACTTTGAGTTCCCTTTAGAGTGATCTTCCTGGGCCGTTTTGCTGTGAGACTTTCTTCCTGGGCTGGTCGCATTGATCAGGTAACACCCTCCCATCCCCACTGGCAGGAGAGGACTGGGGGCTGGCAGGGAGAACACATTTTCCCATGAGTTCCTGGAGTTCACTTCAGCACCCCACCTTCAACTGTGTCTCTCCCACTGTGAAAGACCACCAGCCACCTCTGGGTGAGGTGGGACACTCAGGGTAACAGGGTGCAGAGGTAACCTGTTGTGTTAGTCCTTGAGTCATGTCTGACTCTGTGACCCCATGAACTGTAGCCTGCCAGGCTCCTCTGTCCATGGAATTCTCCAGGCAAAAATACTGGAGTGGGTTGCTATTCCCTTCTCCACAGGATCTTCAGAACCCAGGGATCAAGCCAGTGTCTCCTGCAGACGCAGTGCAGGCAGATTCTTTACCGTATGAGCCATCAGGGAAGGGAATCTAGGTTTGATTTCATGTACAGATCACAGTCCTCATGGGTGCTGTGTGTCCACCTCAAGGGGTTTCTGGAGCTGCCAGTTCTCAGGTCTTCAGGATTCCCAGCTAAAACCAATAGGTTTCTGCTTCCCCAGTGCTGGCCAGGATCCTCCGTGTGTGTGTATTTGTGTGTGTGCCTGTAGAGGCAGCCACCACCCCTGTCACTTTTAGAGCTTCCAGACATTTCTTGTTCCCTCTTTGTTTTCCCATCATTTAAAAAATCCCTTCATTGTCATTTTAATGACTCTGTCAAGCAGTGACATTATATGCAGGTGTTCAAACTGCTTGTTTGCCTGAGAGTTGAGAAGTGTCCATTTTAAGTTTGTAATGCCACCAGGACGATCTCTTTGAAATTTTTATTGGATTTAGTGGACTGACAAAATGCTGTGTAAATCTAGCTTTCTGCTTTCAACATGAATTTCTAATTTTGACAATGTCTCCACAGTTGTAATTGCATGTCCAGTATTACTTCTACAACACCTCTCTGCCTTTGCCACTGAAGCATGAGAATGAAAATGTTTGTGCCTGGTTGGATCCAGATGCTTCACACTATGGATGGGGAGCAGTGATGATGTGCCCTGCATTAGGATCTAAAAGGATGATTTTAATCCAGGTGCAGCTAGATGTGAACTTTAGGTCTAAAAACCCTGGATGAAAGCTCTCTACTCCATATGAAAGCCATCTGTAATCCAGTATCCTGTGGGCACAGACTATCCTTCAAAGAACCACTACTTGTAGGCAATAATAATTGAAAAGGAGGGGACTTCAGTGGTGGTCCAGTGGCTAAGGCTCTATGCTCCCGATGTAGGAGACCAGGGCTCGATCACTGGTCAGGGAACTAGATTCCACATGCTGCAACTAAGAGTTCAACTAAAAAGATCCCACATGCTGCAATGATCGAGGGTCTAGCATGCTGCAAAGAAGACCCGGCATGTGGTGGTGGTGGTTTTAGTCACTAAGTCGTGTTTGCGACCCCATGGACTGTAGCCTGCCAGGTTCCTCTGTCCATGGGGATTTCCCAGGCAAAAATACTGGAGTGGGTTGCCATTCCCTTCTCCTGGGGATTCTCCAAACCCAGGTCTTCTGCATCACAAGAGGATTCTTTACTGACTGAACTATCAGGGAAACCCGACCCGGCGCAGGCAAATAAATAAATATTTTAAAAAAAGAAAAGAAAAGGAATTCCACTTGTTTCTGACATCATTGAAAAGTAACTAAGGAGATCCTTTCCAATGTCTCAAACTACACATGGAAAACTCACCTTGCCTCTGCTCCCCAAAGCTCCCTCCAAAATCTCCTGTCCACTCCCACACCTCTGGTTCCCCATAGCTCTGCTCTCTCTCTGTTTCGCATGGTCTTTCTTGGCATCTCTGGTTCCATTTGCATCGCTTTCCTTGTTCTCCGGATTCTGCCTTTCCTCACTTGGGATCTCTGCTGACCTGGAGGACCCCTGGTGGCTGTAGGAAGTGGTGAGTTTACAGGGTACAGAGAACTTTGGCTGTGGAATAACAGAGAAGGCTGGCTAAGGACGTGGCAAAACACGCCTCTCTCATACATTGTGTATAATACATCTCTTATTATTCCAGGTAAATGTAAATCCCTGGGTTAAATTCTTAAGATTTGAGGGTTAGCATTCTCAGTGATTGGGCAGAAGATAAATCATTTTTATTTCTATGTTCTCTTACTTTCTTGCTTTCCTTTTAATGACAAAGAGTCATTATTTTTAGTCTCTTTCCCTTACATAGGTATCATGATAATTTTATTTGTTACATATAAGTGGCTTTGGTTTGGGGGTAAGATGCATATACTGATACAAGGTTTTGGATATTAACCAATACATTCATTCATCCATTCATTCAACAAGCATCTGGAGCTCGCCAGGCTCTAGGCTGGCAGACATTAATTGTGTCATTAAATGGTCTGTGACAGAGCGTGGGGATCTCAGGCAGGGTTTAGGCTCAAAGGTGAGAGAGGCAGATGGAGTTAGTGCAACTGGAAAGGACAGCTGCTCACCTGACATGACAGCCCTTCAATCAGGACCTCAGAGAGTGGTCTGAGGCCATTCCTGGGGAGTGATTACTTCTCAACATGAATGACGACTGTCTGCTGTGAGTCGGACGGGAGAATCTCTCTGCAGTGAAGGAAGTCATCCAGGAGCATTTCTGTACTGGAGGGCCCTGGAGGTGATGGCATATCACAGGATTCACTGAAGGACAGCGGGTGCACCCCGGATGGGGCCCTGCATGTTTCTCTTTCCCTCTGTGGGCAGACTTTGCTCCATGACGTTTTCTCCAAGACAAATTCACCAGGCATCCTTTGTCAGGCCAGCATAATGCTGGTGCTCATTGAGTTGGTTTTCCTGGAAGAATTAACATAACCACTTGGTTGAAATGAAGTCCCAGGTTGACAGGACAAGGGGGACAGGCTGGGGATTTTCTGGGTTCATGAAACAGATTTTGTGGCAAAAAGTGTGTGAGGCTTTGAGATTGCAGGAGAAGGGAGGCCACATTAAAAAATATTTATTTATTTATTTGACTGGGCTGGGTCTTAGTTGCAGCAGGCAGGATCTTTTGTGAACTCTTAGTTGCGGCATGTGGGATCTAATTCCCTGGCGACGGATGGAACCTGGATGCCCTGGATTGGGAGTGTGGATCCTTAGCCACTGGACCACCAGGAAAGTCCCAAGAGGCAACATTTTTAATTGCAGCGAATATCTTTACAGGCTGCTTTTTTGTACATCTCAGCTGACAAGACTCCTCTTTCCTCCTCCCTCTCCCAGCTTCAACAGAGACCCGAGAAACCGCAGGCTTAGGTGGCTCCCCTTCCAGGTGGGTGTCAGACAGAGCTCCCTTCAAGAGTCTCTGTGGTGAGGTTCCTGGCTCTGCAGCCACTTGCATCAGGATTTCTGGAGCACTTACACTGTGAGAATGTTCTTAGACCTGATTATACAGACAAATATATACATAAACAAACCACGTTTGCTGTGGTAGTTCATCCCAGTTTGTAGAATCGGTGGGTTAGAAATGCTTTTCCTCCTTCCCTGTGTGCAGGCGGGGAGACTCTGACCAATAACCTGAGATGAGGGGGGAAACCCAGCCCCAGCATGTCCACCTTATTCCAAAACAGACCCCAATTGGTTGTGTGGTTATAGATGCATTTTGAAGCCTCACCCACCCAAAGCAAGTAAGGTGAAAACCAGTGAACAAGGAACTCAGCGGTGTCCCTCTCCACTCAAGAACCTTTGAGCCAGGGGAAGGAAATTTATAGGAGAGGTCAGTTCACCCTCTCGTTTTATAATAAACTCCAGTGGCGAAGTTCTCTCTTCTGCATTTCAGGAACTGCCCTTTGGTTATTGCCCCCCCTCGCTTCAGTGAGAGCAAAGGTCATTTGAGGACTTGTTCAGTGGAAAAATGAACAAGTGCCTCTTTGTCCCTGGCAGGGCTTCCCAGGACCTAGGTTAGAAGGGGAGGAGATAGGCCCTCTATTCCCAGGTGGTAAGTCACTCCATACTCAACAGGGCTTCCTGTCTCCACATTCAACCTCTTGGTACCTGTACCAGTCAGCTTGGGCTGCATAACAAAGCAGCACACACTGAGTGGCTTAAACAACAGACATTTATCCCTCACAGTTTTGGAGGCTGGAAGTCCAAGATCAAGGTGTGGGCAGGGTTGTTTCTCCTGAGGCCTCTCTCCTTGGCTTGTAGACGGCCACCTTCTCCCTGTGTCCTCAGTGGTCTTCCCTCTGGGCATCTGTGTCCCGATCTCTTCTTATAGGGATACCAGTCATTTCGGATTAGGACCACTCTAACTTCATCATTTTAACGTAATCACCTCTGTGAAGATGCTATCTCCAAATACAGTCATGTTCTGCAGTAATGAGAATAATTGAATGTTATGGATTTTGGGGAGATGCAAGTTAGCTCATAACAGCACTCAACCTCCTGAATGCACTCTGCACTGAGCAGAGACATCTGCTTCAGCTACTATGCTCTGAGTTTTCCAACAAGCACAGACGACCCAGAAACAGTGGGGGAAGAGAGGAGAAGGTCCAGCCAGCCTCACGGCGACCTCTTTCCATTCATAACCATCAGCTTTCCTGTACTGCCCACCTTAGGTGGGCTCTGGGGTGTAGGACACAGAACTGGAGGGCCTCTTCTTGGGGCCAGGCAGGCAGATGTTGTGGCTGGCAGGCAATATGGCACTTGCGTGGATACCACCAGGAGCAACAGTGGCTCTCTGGAGACTGGAAACTAACTGTGGCTAACCCAAGACACCACGCTCTACTGAGACCCCAGAGAGACAGCTGCCTTGGGGAAGCCTCCGGAGAGTTAGTGACTCACCACCTACCAGGCTGGTCCTCCATCACTGGCTGCCCTCTGCCGCTTGCTCCCTCACCCAACAACAGTGACAGTAGTAACTGCAAAGGGCTTTCTCTTTCTCATGAACGTTCACTCCTGTGCTCTCCTCCCTCTCCGTGCCCGCAGCAGCTCCCTGCCCCAACTTTATGATAGAATCCACACTCCACGCCCTGCACTTCCTGCCAGATGTAATCTCATGCAACTTGCTCAGTCCATTTAAACTCGAGCTTCCGAGCAACAGTGATGGTGTGAGTCTTTCCGCCTGAAATGGCAAAATAAACGGAGTAAGTGGAAAGATTGTTCATCCTCCTCGCAGGGAGGGGGGCTCGCTCCCTCCCCGGGGCTGCTCTCCTGGCTAGGTCCACTCCCCACGTCCAGCAAAGCCATGTCCTGAGACTGCAGGTGGGAGAGACTAGGGAGTCTGGGACCTTTGGGGGGTGACCTAGGAAAGCCAGTGAGACCTCCCAGAATGGTGCATTCCCTTCTCCTTTCTGCAGGCCCTTACAAAGATGTGGGGGCACCTGTGTATAGACCATTGATCTTAAAGAGGAAAGAGCTGGCAGAAAACATGAGCAGAAAAGGGGACTGTGGCCTTCTCAGAAATCATTGCACACTCTCCCTTTCTTTTAGCATCTGGAAATCTGAACATAGATCTTCACTCAGTGGTGTGAATTCTGTCGGTGTTACAAAAAAGCCTGTGACCTTCTGCATGATGGCCCCTCCTGGACCAGCTTGATGCCTCTCTCCTCCAGCTCTGGCCTCGCTGTCCCTCCAGCCCCTTCATCCTTGTGGAGATGAACTTCCCACTCTCATCCATCTTCCACTTGCCACAGGCTCCTTCCTTCACCAGGGGCTGTTGACCAGGGTGTTGACTGCAAGGGTTCCCAGGTGTGGCAACCTTGATCACTGCAGAGCCCTTGGGTTTCCTGCATTGCAGGCAGATTCCTTACTGTCTGAGCTACCAGGGAAGCCCAAACCCCCAAAACAAAGATGATAAATAGAGCTCATATGACGAGTTTGGACTTCCCTGATGGTGCAGTGGTAAAGAATCCATCTGCCAATGCAGGAGACGCAAGAGGCGCAGGTTCCGTAACTGGTTTGGGAAGATCCCCTGGAGAAGGAAATGGTAGCCCACTGCAGTATTACTGCCTGGAAAATGCCATGGACAGAGGAGCCTGGCAGGCTACAGTCCATGGGGTCGCAGAGTCAGGCTTATCTGAGCACACACACACATGACTGGTTTGCATAAAAAGTGAATATTTCTGTGACAGAACTAGTGAGCAAGTGATTAATAGAGAAGGCATTTGCAGTGGTTGAATCCAACACGAGATTCCTTCCCACATTGTCTGTGAAGCTCCTGAAAGTGACAAGAAAGACATGGGGAATGTGAATGGGCGTCTTACAGAAGAGGAGACCAAGAGGCTCACAGGCCCCTCTGGAGACATTAACCCCCACAGTCATTGGATACAAACTGCAAGAGCCCAGCTGGGCTTGGAAGGCTGCCCGGACAGTGTGGAGGGGCAACATGGTGGATGGCACCAGGGTGGGACAAGCAGCAACTACAGGCCTCAGATTAGAGGTTCAAACAGGTAAATCACACTCCACATGGCCGGATACCTTGATTCTGCAGATCTTGGAAGACTGAGGAGCAGAAAGAGGATGTAGTTGTGGTGCCTGGGGATGTTGCTGCAGGTCACCTTGCTTTGGAATCAGCATCACATACAGGACTCCGGCCTTGACCCTTTGAGAACCAGGTGGTCAGTTTCCAACACATTTTCAGCAGTGACCTGAGTACAAGCAGCATGGATGGCTATTAAAAACATCACATTGAGTGAAGACAATAAAATACAGAGTGAATTATGAGATGGGTAAGCAGTATTATCTTTATGTCATTGAACATACACACGAGAAGACCCCACACATGCTCCAAAACACACGCAAACAAACATATGCACAATAAGACCCACAGAATGAATTCCTGGTGATTGAGGAGGGGTGTGGAGTTAAAAGGGGGCATGAACACGGGAGAAATAAAAAATAAGAGGTGAGTCATATGTTGGCCAGTGATGACACTGCACGTGGACCTCTGCCCAAAGGATAGAAAACGAAACGCACAAATTCAAGGTTCGACCCCAGCCATACCCATCAGGATGACTAAGTTACTAAGACGAAAACTTCAAGAGCAGCGAGCACTGCTCGGGGAGTGTGGATTGACGCAGTCATTTCACTAATCTGGTTTGATTCTGCTAAAGCTGAAACTTTGCACAGCCTGTGACTCAGGGATGCCAAGGTCTATCCCAAGAGATCATACATCACCAGAAAACACAAACTGGGATGTACATAGCAATGCTGTTGTTAACAGTCCCAAGCTGGGAGAGGCTCATGGGCCATCAGTAGCAGAATGGGTAATCCTTTGAGGTATATTTACAAAGCAAGGATGTGCAGTCACCCATAAGAATAGTGATGCATTTCAACAGTTAGTAAGAGGTGAAAAGAATCAGACACAGAGAGACCAAGACGTATGTTTTCTTTGACACAGTGCTATGAACAGGTGAAATGAATCTGAGTGGTTAGAAATCAGGATGGCCATTGCCCAGGCAGAGGGGTTGGAAATGAAATGGGCCTCAAGGGTGCCCCTGGGGTGCTGGTGACAGTGTGTGTGCCGTGTGAGACTCCATCAGCCATGCATTTTGGTGAACTTTCAGTAAAAAGGAAAAAAAGAGAGAAAAAGAAAAGCAGATCAGTTTAAATCATAGGAGGGCAAATAATGAGAGATCGCATAGGAAATTTTGCTTATTGACAAAATATTAAAATATACACACACTGAGGGCTCCCCACATAGGGGGCTGGGGTCCGAATACAGGGCAGGTGGTCTACCACCTCTGAGTGGTGCTGAGCACCGATGCACCTTGATAAAAGAAACGGTCACATACTGAGGTATGGTGAAGACATTCTGGCTTGTACATGAGTTAACTTGAACATTATGCTAACTAAAACAACCTGTTTGTGGCCTATCAAACAAGCATTGTACATCTGCTTTAATTATTAAAGGAAAGAGTGTCTCTGACTCTTGACCAGAAGTAACAAATGTCCATGTTAAAAATGAAGATTAAATGCCTCCCTTTCTGGGACACCAGCACATCCACATTTACTTTATATGTTTGATGAGAACTGACACTGCTCCTTTATTGAGCTTCAGTCCAGTAATGACAACTGCTTGGCTTTTTTTTTTTTTTTTTTAGTTTTTTATTTTTTTAATTTTAAAATCTTTAATTCTTACATGTGTTCCCAAACATGAACCCCCCACCCACCTCCCTCCCCATAACATCTCTGTGGGTCATCCCCATGCACCAGCCCCAAGCATGCTGTATCCTGCGTCAGACATAGACTGGCGATTCAATTCTTACATGATAGTATACATGTTAGAATGCCATTCTCCCAAATCATCCCACCCTCTCCCTCTCCCTCTGAGTCCAAAAGTCTGCTATACACATCTGTGTCTCTTTTCCTGTCTTGCATACAGGGTCGACATTGCCATCTTTCTAAATTCCATATATATGTGTCAGTATACTGTATTGGTGTTTTTCTTTCTGGCTTACTTCACTCTGTATAATCAGCTCCAGTTTCATCCATCTCATCAGAACTGATTCAAATGAATTCTTTTTAACGGCTGAGTAATACTCCATTGTGTATATGTACCACAGCTTTCTTATCCATTCATCTGCTGATGGACATCTAGGTTGTTTCCATGTCCTGGCTATTATAAACAATGCTGCGATGAACATTGGGGTACATGTGTCTCTTTCAATTCTGGTTTCCTCGGTGTGTATGCCCAGCAGTGGGATTGCTGGGTCATAAGGCAGCTCTATTTGCAATTTTTTAAGGAATCTCCACACTGTTCTCCATAGTGGCTGTACTAGTTTGCATTCCCACCAACAGTGTAGGAGGGTTCCCTTTTCTCCACACCCTCTCCAGCATTTATTGCTTGCAGATTTTTGGATCGCAGCCATTCTGACTGGTGTGAAGTGGTACCTCATTGTGGTTTTGATTTGCATTTCTCTGATAATGAGTGATGTTGAGCATCTTTTCATGTGTTTGTTAGTCATCTGTATGTCTTCTTTGGAGAAATGTCTATTTAGTTCTTTGGCCCATTTTTTGATTGGGTCATTAATTTTTCTGGAATTGAGCTGCATAAGTTGCTTGTATATTTTTGAGATTAGTTGTTTGTCAGTTGCTTCATTTGCTATTATTTTCTCCCATTCAGAAGGCTGTCTTTTCACCTTGCTTATATTTTCCACTGCTTGGCTTTTTATTCGCTTGTTTTCTGTCTCTTGCCGGAGTCTTAGTTCTTCCTGCATAGCCCTGCTTCTGTTTTGCTTCTTCTCACACATATTTGTTGCTGTTGCCTTTGGAAAGAGAATTCTTTCTTCCTTTTTTCCTCCCTCAACTTGGTTTTTATCTATACATAGAAAAGAAGCCCCCATAGCATGTGAAATTGTCACCAGCTGACTTATGGCTTTTGTGACGGTTGCTAAGTTGAGACACCAAGGGAACACTTCATGCAAAGATGGGCTCGATAAAGGACAGAAATGGTATGGACCTAACAGAAGCAGAA
Organism: Capricornis sumatraensis; assembly: GCF_032405125.1. Lineage (NCBI taxonomy): Eukaryota > Metazoa > Chordata > Mammalia > Artiodactyla > Bovidae > Capricornis > Capricornis sumatraensis. Next base: position 98,601,576 of record NC_091074.1, on the reverse strand, counting down.
GATATTAAGAAGAGGTGGCAAGAATACATGGAAGAACAGTACAAAAAAGATCTTCACAACCAAGGTAATCATGATGGTATGATCACTCTCATAGAGCCAGACATTCTGGAATGTGAAGTCAAGTGGGCCTTAGAAAGCATCACGATGAACAAAGCTAGTGGAGGTGATGGAATTCCAGTGGAGCTATTTCAAATCCTGAAAGATGGTGCTGTGAAAGTGCTGCACTCAATATGCCAGCACATTTGGAAAACTCAGCAGTGGCCACAGGACTGGAAAATGTCAGTTTTCATTCCAATCCCAAAGAAAGGCAATGCCAAAGAATGCTCAAACTACCACACAACTGCACTCATCTCACACGCTAGTAAAGTAATGCTCAAAATTCTCCAAGCCAGGCTTCAGCAATACATGAACCATGAACTTCCAGATGTTCAAGCTGGTTTTAGAAAAGGCAGATGAACCAGAGATCAAATTGCCAACATCTGCTGGATCATGGAAAAAACAAGAGAGTTCCAGAAAAACATCTATTTCTGCTCTATTGACTATGCCAAATCCTTTGACTGTGTGGATCACAATAGACTGTGTGGATCACAATAAACTGTGGAAAATTCTTCAAGAGATGGGAATACCAGACCATCTGACCTGCCTCTTGAGAAACTTATATGCAGGTCAGGAAGCAACAGTTAGAACTGGACATGGAACAACAGACTGGTTCCAAATAGGAAAAGGAGTACATCAAGGCTGTCTATTGTCACCCTGCTTATTTAACTTCTATGCAGAGTACGTCATGAGAAACACTGGGCTGGAAGAAGCACAAGCCGGAATCAAGATATCCTGGAGAAATATCAATAACCTCAGATGTGCAGATGATACCACCCTTATGGCAGAAAGTGAAGAGGAACTAAAAGCCTCTTGATGAAAGTGAAAGAGGAGAGTGAAAAAGTTGGCTTAAAGCTCAACATTTGGAAAACTGAGATCATGGCATCTGGTCCCTTCACTTCATGGGAAATAGATGGGGAAACAGTGGAAACAGTGTCAGACTTTATTTTTCTGGGCTCCAAAGTCACTGCAGATGGTGATTGTAGCCATGAAATTAAAAGATGTTTACTCCTTGGAAGTTATGACCAATCTAGATAGCATATTCAAAAGCAGAGACGTTACTTTGCCAACAGAGGTCCGTCTAGTCAAGGCTATGGTTTTTCCACTGGTCATGTATGGATGCGAGAGTTGGACAGTGAAGAAAGCTGAGAGCCGAAGAATTGATGCTTTTGAACTGTGGTGTTGGAGAAGACTCTTGAGAGTCCCTTGGACTGCAAGGAGATCCAACCAGTCCATCCTAAAGGAGATCAGTCCAGGGTGTTCTTTGGAAGGACTGATGCTGAAAGGGAAACTCCAGTACTTTGGCCACCTCATGTGAAGAACTGACTCATTGGAAAAGACTGTGATGCTGGGAGGGATTGGGGGTAGGAGGAGCAGGGGACGACAGAGAATGAGATGGCTGGATGATATCACTGACTCGATGGATGTGAGTTTGAGTGAACTCCAGGAGTTGGTGATGGACAGGGAGGCCTGGCGTGCTGCAGTCCATGGGGTCACAAAGAGTCGGACACGACTGAGCAACTGAACTGAACTGAGCTGAGCTGAAGTTGTGTCTGGATTTCCCGAGCACATGACGGTGTCAGTTTTCATGGTGGTGATTTCAGCTTTGCCTTCTTCACTGTTTTTAGCTCTCGTGTTTCTCTCTCATCTTAAACCAACATTTATGTAATGAGAATATTTTGGTATTTCATTATCAAGATTGGTACTCATTTTTGGTTTAAAATATGCTTTTAAATCATAATAAGAAAATACTCACTTATTGTTAAGTGTTTTTAAATTTTAATCAGGAATGGATGCTGAGTTTTCTAAAATATCATTTTCACTTCTCTGCAGATAATTATGTGGTTTTTCTTCTTTGACTTACTAATGTTGTCAGTTGTGTGAACTGATGTCCTAATTTGAATTATCCTTGCATTCCTGAGGGGTAAATCCTCCTTGGCTGTGGTTTATTATTATTTTAATGAGCATTTTGAATTAAATGTGTTAATATTTTATTGAGGCTATTTGCAGAGATATTCACACATAAATCTGCTCATCTTGTGCTTTGCGTCTTGCCCTGCTCAGCAGCCTGCTGCCTGTGGATGCGCCACTCTCCAAGACAGTGTACATGGGCCAGCTTTTCATACCGGTGACTCAGTCATGCTCCTTTTACATTTTTCAAAGTGTGTTTTCTTTTGGCAAGTAGAGAGTGTGGTGTGCATGCTAAGTCGCTTCAGTCGTGTCAGACTCTGCTACCCTATAGACTATAGCCCGAGAGGCTCCTCAGACCATGGGATTCTCCAGGCAAGAATACTGGAGTGGGTTGACATGCCCTCCTCCTGGGGATCTTCCCGACCCACAGATTGAACCCAGTATCTTTTGTCTCCTGCTTTGGCAGGAGGGTTTTTTTTTCCACTAGCACCATCTGGGAAGCCCCAGGGAGTATGTTGCCTGGGGTTAAAATCTGTATTTAGACAGAACCTCTTAGGTGTCTTTGTTCACTTTGTCAGGCCTCACCTTCCTCATTTGTAAAACTGCAATATTATCACACCTCTTTTATAAGGCTATTGGGGATTAAAAGGATGAACAATACACACAAACTTGGAAGAACAGCATCCAGTAAGGAATAAATATTATGTAAATGTTTGCTATTATTTTGACCAATGCTATTATTCACTTGTTAATAAATGAATAATGCTCATTCATTATGATTCTCTCATTCTTCACAGGATGTCAAGTTTAACTGGAGGAACCCCGTGCTGGCTTGATGCCTTTAAATGCTCAGAGCTGGATGTGTGTGGGAAAGGGCCTCCTGTATAGTCTAGCACTGAGGCCTGAGGATGGGAAAATTGTAGAAGCCGCTGAGCTAGCCGGCAGATTTGGAACTAGTGTTTCCTTGCTGGTTGAAACCCTCTTCTGTCCTCCCACCATTTGAGGCTGTCAGCTGCCTGGGTAACCTGGATGTGAGTGTGGTGAGTGGGACCTGTTGTGGTGGTTGCCATGGCAGAGTTGCTGTTTCCAGGCAAGGGTCAAGTTAACTCAGCGGCTAACTCCCAGGTCAGAGCATTTAGTCCTGTCCTGGAAAATTCATCAAGTGCTTTGAACCATCTGGTGGCACCTCGGAATCTAGCCTTGAGCACGCAGGGCATGTGTGCATGCTAGGTTACTTCAGTTCTGTCTGACTCTTTGCGACCCTATGGGCTGTAGCCCACCAGCTCCTCTGTTCATGGGGATTCTCCAGGCAAGAAAACTGGAGAGGGTTGCCATGCCCTTCCCCAGGCGATCTTCCCGACCTAGGGATCGAACCCAGGTCTCATACCTCCTGCATTGGCAGCTGGGTTCTTTACCACTAGTGCCACCTGGGAAGCCCCCCGTGGGGGACATCACACCAGATAAACTGTTGCCTGGAGCTGCAGGCCACAGATTCCCTCAGGATCACACCCCACCTACACACATCTTGCAGACTTCAGTCAGATCATGTCTAGTCACAGAGAAATGTTTTCTTGAGGCTGAGGCAGCAGCCTTCTTGGATAGCCTCTGTGGCTGCAGACCCTCTGGTTGGGTTTAGGGGTAAGTTGTTGTTTAGTCACTAAGTCGTGTCTGACTCTTTTGTGACCCCAATCGCCTCTGTCCATGGGATTTTCCAGGCAAGAATACTGGAGAGTGTTGCCATTTCCTTCTCCAGGGATCTTCCCAACCCAGGGATTGAACCTGCAGCCCTGCATTGGCTGGCGGGTTCTTTACCACTGAGCCCCAGGGAAGCCCTTGGGTGTAAGTAGCTGTTGTATAATAAAGGGTACATCTAGTCTTTGTCCTGGGGTCCTGGCACAGAGCTTCTAAACCCTTAAGAATTCCTGAATGATAGGAGTGTTATTGGTAATGAGCCCTTGGACCACATATAAGTTTATGTTACTGAGGCTACTCATGATGGATGCATAGATAGTTCCAGAATGGGGTGGTCAATCCTGAAGCACCAACCACATGATTAGAGGGTTGGGGCTTAGAGGCCCCATCAGCCAGACTTCCCACCCTCCAGGGCAGGGGGAGGGGAGTGGCTGGAGATTGGTTTCAACCACCTGGCTGACCAACGATTCAACTGGTCATGATGATGTCATTAAACTCCAGTGAAAACTCGACGCCAAAGCTTCCTGGTGCTCTCTGGTTGGTGAATATGCAGATGTGCTAGAACACGGTGTAGCTTGACATACAGGAAGAGTGTTACACAGAAGTTCTGTGTTGGGGACCCTCCCAGACTTCATGCTATGCATTTCTTCATTTGGCTTGTCCTTATCTATATCCTTCATAATAAAACTTAACCAGAAGTTGCCGGGGTCCAGCCCCGGTGGATCCAGGGAATTCGAAGGGTGGACGGCGTTGGCATGGAAAGACTTGTTTATTTATTAATATAAGATTAGATTAAGAAACTATAGTGCAGTAGGAAGATTAAGTGGAGAAAGAGGGCTGAATAGCTTGGTTTACGCGGAAGACCAATAAAATTCCAGACAAGGAATTTGCACCATCTACGTTGGGCCACTGGTGCCCGCTTGAATATCTAAGGGTGCCTCGCCTTAAGCTCCCTTTCTCGCGGGTCTTAACAACCACGGCAAGTAAGTAGACCTGGCGAGCCTCCGCGCCCCAGATGGAAATTCAGCCTGAAATTAAAGTAAAGAGCAGAGGGAAGAAAAGGGAGAGAAAAAGAGAGAGAGAGAGAGAGAGACACGGGGGGAGCCAGATTCCCAAGAAACCAGGCCAAGACTAGTCCGAGAAACTGGTCTGAGAATCTGGTCCATCCTTTATTGTTCAGAAGGCCTTTTATACTTTTGATAAAACATGGAGATCAATGGGTAACACAAAGTTATGCAGCGTTAGCAGTCCAGACTCTTATCAAAACCAGGCTTTTTTCTCTGCATACCTAATTGTATACACAAGTCTTAGGTAATTTACATCATCTTCCAGCCAAAAGGGCCAATTTAACATTTTACAGCCTTTTTTCTGATAAGGGTTTGTCAACCACAAGACTTATTTGTGTTGATTTTCCCAAGGTCTGGTGCCACTCTCAGAAAGCACTAAATAAAGTTACATTCTTACACAGCAAGGATACAGCAACTTATAACAAGTAGAGGGAGTACAGTGATTTACAGCAAAAGAGAAGCAATTAACTCAAAAGTCTAGTGTTGCTAACATCAAAACTACTATGTATCTTTTTCTACATCCTGCTTACATTAACATCCTTCCAGGTGCCTAAAAGATAAAGAATAAGGAGGTCTGGCAGCAATCCTTGAGTCAACAGTGAACACCCTCTACCAATATAATTTTTAACTCTTTAGAAAAGGCTCTGTATCTTTAAGATGCTTTTAAGCTTTGTGCCTCCCGTGGTTGGGGGGCTGTAAGCAATTCACAAGCTGCAAGAGGTCTGGGGAACCTGTTAGGCAGGCTAGAGAGCTATCAGAGGGGTTTAACTGAAACATCCCTTTCAAATGCAGAAGACTAAAACCCTGAATTGACTTTTTCCCAGAGAATATCAGAAAAGTGGAAAAGCAGAGCACAAAAGCCGGCAGATTTTTGTTGGGGTACATGCTTAGGAATATCCAGAGGGGTCCCTGAAGTCTGAGCACGCCTTGCGTATGTCAGCTTCCTTCCTCATGACCTTGTCACGGGCGGGATTCCTCACACTGGTTTCCGGCAAGAAGTGTAGCGCGTTCTTGAGTTCTATGAGTTTCTAGTGAATTACCAGACTTGGGGGTGGGAGTCATTGAGAAGTCCTCAGATTGGTAGCCAGTTGGACTGATGTATAGGTGGCCTGGGGAATTCTGAAGTAAGGGATTGTCTTGTTGAGAACCATGCTTTCTAATCTGTGGGGTCTGTGCCACCCAGTGACATGTAGTGGGACTTTGGAGCCTGGTTGGTTAGTGCCAGAATCAAATTGCGGTGTACCAGGTGGGATGGTGATGGAAGGGTTAGTGCTAGGAAAAAGTGGAATTAGCTAGCATGACTCAAATCCCTGAAAAATATGGTTTTGTGGGACAAAAGATAAAAGGGTGAGGAAGAAGGAAGTTTTGATTCCTGAGTGGCTGTGGGGTCTTTGCCCATGGTATGGAGCAGCTGCTATGCTGATGTCAGTTCCTGGAGGTAGAAGTTCCCAGTGGAATTTAGAGATGATGAATCCAGATTCTGGGGAGGTGGCTCAGTGGATCTGTAAGGAAATGCAAAATACTATGAAAAGACCAAAAGACACAGTCCCTTGGTTATTGTTCTACGTGAGAGCTAAAAGCTTAGCTTATGGCTGGGGAACCACAGCCTCTTGTCCCAGGGCCCTCAGTGGAGGATATGCTGGGGATTCAGACGCAGACCCTCAGATTATTGCATCTAGTCTCAGAGCACTATCCAAGGGCAAAAGGTGTGCCGAAATAGCACGTGACAAGGAAGGCGAGGCTGATGGCCAAAGGAAGGGGCATAGATGAGGGGAGAGCCACAGAACTTGTGCCGTGGAATGGAAATCCTGAAACAGTTATGAAGAAATGGGGTGAATAAAACAGCTATTGATGTTTAAATGAAGGTCTTCTGCAGCACTCTTGGAGGGTGACGGGACCAATGAGAGCCCCTGCTGGTTCCCTAAACAAAGCTGCTTTATATACTCCAGTTTGGAAGAATTTGGAAAGGTCCAAGCAAAAAAATGGCAACAGGAAAAAATCATATCAGCTGTCATCTGTGGTGAAAGTGAAAGTCGCTCAGTTGTGTTTGACTCTGTGACCCCAAGGACTATAGCCTGCCAGGCACCTCTGTCCATGGGATTCTCCAAACAAGAATACTGGAGTAGGTTGCCATGCCCTTCTCTAGGTGATCTTCCCAACCCAGGGATCAAACTCAGGTCTCCGGCCTTGCAGGTGGATTCTTACTGTCTGAACCACCAGGCTAACCTGTGGTGATGGTTCTGCAATTGAATCAAGAGAAAGAGTGACAAAAAGGCCAGAGTCTCTTGGTTCAGTCCCCTGCTGGGTACCGAAAGCGAAACGCATGTGAATATGGGACTTTTCTTGCAGTCAGTGGTTAGGTCTCGGTGCTCTCACTGCCGGGGTCCCAGTTTCCATCCCTGGTTAGGGTAATAAGATCCTGTAAGCTGTGAAGCAAGGGAAAAAAACAAAAAGAAGGAAAAAAGAAAAGAAAAAAAGGAATGTTTAATAGGCTTTATGTGAAGAAGTTGTATCTCCTTCACCTGAGTGTTTTCTGGGCATGGACATCATGTCTAGCTGGGGAACACTTTCCCTGCTTGGTATTGTAAAGCCAAGTCCTGTTGGTGAAGTTCAGTAGTCAGGAATGGAAGGGTTGATGGATTAAGATGAAGATTTGGACAAAGTTTGGCTTGTCTGCACGGGCTCTTTATGAAGTGTCTCTATCTCTTCATCTGAATGTGTGATGAGGATGGATATTGCCTCTCCCTAGAATTATAACACAGAAGGCGGGTATATCTGTCCTTCTATCAGTATTAATTGGACATGTCAATGGTAACTAATAAGATGGCTTGAGTCGTCACAGGTTGTTAATTTCAAACAGGGTAGAGCAGTGCTGATGTGAACAAATTCTCTGTGGAGTAAGTAGCCTTGTATGGGGTGTAGGCTGGGGCTTATGGCAAAAGTCCACTTGTGCCACCCAGTGACATCTAGTGGGACTTTGCACCAGAGAGTTGCCATTGGCACCCCACTCCAGCACTCTTGCCTGGAAAATCCCAAGGACAGAGGAGCCTGGTGGGCTGCGGTCCATGGGGTCGCTAAGAGTCAGACACGACTGAGAGACTTCACTTTCACTTTCATGCATTGGAGAAGGAAATGGCAACCCACTCCAGTGTGTTTGCCTGGAGAATCCCAGGGATGGAGGAGCCTCATGGGCTGCCGTCTATGAGGTCGCATAGAGTCGGACAAGACTGAAGCGACTTAGCAGTAGCAGCAGCAGACTAGCTTCTACCGGGCATGAATTGAAACTGCCTTTATGACTGAAGGACTTAATCTTTACGTATGAAATACCCTTGATGTCTTGGGTACTGTCTGACAAATGCTCTTATAAATAGGTCAATGCCCAGAAGCGTTCGATAATAAAATGGAAATGGTTTACCCAGGATCATGCTACTCAGGGAACTGTAGTTAGTGTACTCATGAGCAAGGGGTCAAACTCCTGGAAAGGGAATGTAGCATGGAGGCTGCCACCCCCAGAGAAAGGAGAAATGGGGTTTTGTCATTTAATGGGTATGAAAAATTTCTGGAGATCATTGCAGGATAATGTGACTATCCTTAACACTGCTGAGCTGTACACTTAAAAGTTGTTAAGGTGGTACATTTTAAGTTGAGAATATTTTGCCCCACTGAGAACAGCAAAAGATCTGTAGAGACATTTTCCCAAAGAAGATACATTGTTGTTGTTGTTTAGTTGCTAAATCTTGAATGATTCTTTTGCTGCTCCATGGACCATAGCCCGCCAGACTCCTCTGTCCGTGGAATCCTCCAGGTAAGGATACTGGAGTGGGTTGCCATTTCCTGCTCCAGCAGATCTTCCCAACACAGGGACTGAACCCAAGTTTCCTGCGTTGGCAGGCGGGTTCTTTACCACAGAGCCACCAGGAAAGCCCAAAGAAGATATCCGAAGGGTCAGTTAGTACATGGAAAGGTGTTAATGTGACTCATCACTGGAGGACTGTAAATCACAGCCTCCGGGTGGGCTGTAATAGATGATGGGTGGTTAGCAGCAAGACTGGGGAGGGTTGCAGACACTGGAAACCTCACAGTGCTGCTGGGGTGTAAAGTGATGCAGCCTCTTTGAATAACAGCTTATAGTTTCTTGAGAAAGTTAACATAGGTTTACCACATGGTCCAGCAATTCCACTTGTATGTACACACCTAGGAGAAGTGAAACATATGTCCATGGAAAAGTCTGTGTACAAATGTTCATAGCAGCATTATTCGTCAAAGCCAGCCCTTGGAAGCAATCCAGAGACCCATCAACTGATGATCAGATAATTAAATGTGGTATTGATATATGTGCACATCAGAATATTATTCAACAATAAAAAGGATTGTAGTACTGACCCATGATAAGGTATGCATGAACCTTAAAAGCATGCTCAGTGAAGGTCGCCAGTCAAAGACGATATTGTATGATTTCATTTACAGTAAAATGTTCAGAATTTGACATCTGTAGAGACAGAAATAAAGTGGTTTATTAAGACAGGGATAGGGAAAGGGAATGTGGGGAAATGAGATGTGACTGCCAATGGATACAAGGTTTCTCTTGGGATTGATAGAGTTTTCTAAAAATTGGGTCTTTGTGAATATACTAAAATCCATGGATCTATATACTTAAATGGGTGAATCATATGGTATGTGTATTGTATCTTAATAAGGCTATTAAAAATAAAATTAAACTAAAAAATAAAAGAAATTGTCATTATTCATCTGCTTTTCGGGAGGTCTGAGGGGAGAGAGAAAGCTCTCAATTGACAGCTCACAGAAGAGAGGTTGTGATTGTATAAGAATAAGCAGTAAGTAAGCCCAACAGTTGCCCAAGGAGTGAAATAAAGGAAATAGGGTGTGAGGGATAGTGGTTTTCTTAAACAGTTATTCAGGGTGGAGTCCCTGAGAAGAAGAGTTTTTGGCTAATCTGAACGGAGGGAAATTGCCAGCCTGGTGGCAGTGTTTTCTGGACTTGAAAGAGTTCCTGCAAAGGCTGAGTGAGACACCCCATGTGTTCTGCAAACTGGAGTGGAGGTCCTGACAGGGGCTGGGTAGTTTGAGCACAGCTGTCTTCACCTGAGTGCAAGACCCCAAGGACAGAGATTTTATTGGTGTTCTGGGTCACGCCTGGCTCATGTCAGATGACTTACTTGAAACCATTTTTTTTTTTCTTGTAGAGTTCCCTAATTGATTTTTTAAACCACATTTTGAAGCTTAAAAATGATTACCGAAAGATTTGCTGCCAAGTTCCCCTTTCATTCTCGTGATTCAGGTGAGGGAGTGAGGAAGGAAGCGGAGGGGAAGCACAAGCCCTCCCTCTCCCGGACTAGGTGGCACCCGATCCCCCTGGCCAGGGATGTTACCGAGGCCTGCCGGGCCCTCCTGAGAGGGTGCCACGGGTGGGGCTGGGGCGCACCTGGTGTCTCAGCTTTCATACCTTCTTCGGCGGCTGGCTCCTCCTTTCTCATTTCGGAGGCTGCGGGCTGGAGTGTGTGGAGAAGTCCCAGGGGCCCTAGGAGGATTCTATTCAACTCATGGCTTCTCACACGGTGCGAGGGCATCCCCCAGAAGTGAGAAACAAGCAGAGTTCTGTTCTTTGCGGGACCGTGGGCGACTTGGAGCGCCTGGGCCGTGGGAGGTAGGGTGGCCTCAGCTCTATTTCTGAGGCTGCCTAGGTGCAGGCGTCTGGGGTTGCGGGCCTCCTGACCCCATCCTGTCATGACCCTGCCAGAGTGTCTCCATGAATGGCCTCCTCCTGACCTGAGCACATGGAAAGAGTTACAGCAAAGAAGGGTCAACCGTCCCCTCACACAGCGGTGGGCGGGGTTCCAGCTTCCCACCTGAAATCCGTCTGCATTTAGGCTTGCGGCCAAGACCTCACGGGCAGATACTGAGGTAGGGGCTGTGTGACCCACACTGGATCATCCAGAGGCAGCTGAGATGCTACTGGGGGGTGGGCCGGAGGGCGAAAAGGTGGGCTGGAGCCTGGGGCCCAGGAGCCTGGGGCAGGAGAGACAGAGGGAGGTAGGAGAGAAGGATGGTCACAGAGGGGGGTGTGAGGGAGGGCATATGGGGGACAGAAAGAGGGAAGGATGGGGAAGCAGGGAGGGGAGGAGAGGAGGAGACAGTTGTGCGGAACCATGTTGAAATACATAGACAGCTGCACCGGTCATGGGGGTGCCTGTCGGGGTCCTAGACAGCGGCCTCCTGTGCAGCAGTCAGCCCAGTACTCGGGGTCACCGGGATCCCCTCTCTAAAAGTGAGAGACTGAAATGCATGAATTTCTGAGTTCTTGGCATTAGGATGAGGAACTGACTCTAAGGTTCTTTTCCTTTGTGCTTATTTCCCCCTGTTAATGGCTTTTCCTCACACTTCACGGCTTACTGCAGCTTCAAGGTCTAAGTTAGAGTTGAAGAGTCAGCCTGAGCACCGTCCCTGTATCAGTACTGTGTTATTTCGGAGGAGAAATGAGACGGTTTTACCTTTGCAAGTGCAGGGGACCCAGCTGCTGCCTGTGTGTGAGGAGAGGGCTGGTTGTACACTCAGTGACGTGGGTCTGAGGTCACACCTGGTGTCCGGGGTGAATCTGTCATCTCTTGCGTGAGGATGGGGTATGCAGCTGATCTTGGGGGGCACTGTGAGGTACAGGGGCTCCAGGCCAGAAGGGGTGGACAAACCTCGTGCTCCTTCCCAGCCCTGAGAGCCCACGGGGCCAGCTGGTGTGGGGGTGTTTTTGGTGCCTTCCTGGACAGGGGCACAGATGCCCTGCAAGGACGTCGGGGAAGCCTCTTGGTGTGAGGCCTCTGAGGAACACAGGGCCTGAGGGGACCCGGTGACCCTGAGTACAGGGCTGGCTGCTGCACAGGAGGCCGCTGTGAGAGACTCGGGCCATCCCAGCGTGGCCACCAGTCCCCACGGGGCTCAGCCTTCAGCCTTGTCACAGATGAGGTGGAAGGCGGGAAATCGGGAAGACTCAGAAAATAACTAAGAATTTGGGAACTGATTGCTCTGAAGGAAAGTTGGGGAGAATCGTCCCCAGAAAAATCCTCAAGAATACAAAGGGCAGGTGTTTTAACTTATAAGAAGAAATGGGATTCGTCTACAACAAGGTGACTGGGCACGTGGGGACAAGCAACTTGGCCAAGGGAGGGGCTGCTGGATCCAGGTGGCCCAGGACAGCCTGGCACAGTGCTTCAGGTGTGCAGCTACCCTTGAGCGGGGAACGTCTGTAGTGCCCACGGCCCCACTCAGGGTCTTTGTAGGGGACATGTGTGTATTTGAAACATGTGTGTATGGATGATGCCTAAAAAAAGAAAAACCTCTATTGACCTAGCCTGAAATTGATTTGGTTGTGAAAGTTATTTATTAATGATCGAAAATGTGGAAAATACAAAAGAAGACAGAAAGAGAATAGAAATAACCTTCAGTCTGGAAAGACTGAAGGCAGGAGGAGAAGGGGACGACAGAGGATGAGATGGCTGGATGGCATCCCTGACTCAATGGACATGAGTTTGAGCAAGCTCTGGGAGTTGGTGATGGCCAGGGAGGCCTGGGGTGCTGCAGTCCATGGGATTGCAGAGTTGGACACAACTGAGCAACTGAACTGGAACTGCAGGCGCACCACTAGCCAGCACGTTGGTGCTCTTTCTTCTGGGGGTGCTGGCTTCCTGTGCGAAATCTGAGGCGTGACCTGAGGATGTTGCAGGGCTGGCCTGTGACGTGTTCACACTGCCCCCTGGTGGCCCCTGCATGGGCAGCCACCTTCATCTCAGAGAGGCACATAACGGAGCCAGGAGCCGGATCAGAGGGTCAGCTTTATAGTCTGGAATCCGTGGGGGGAACCTAATGAGTCCAGGGCTTTGAGGGGACAGCTTCAGAGAAGTGAGCTTCATCCAGACTGTCGGGACAATGGTGGGCTGGGCAGAGGGCCTGTGTACACAGAGCTGAGCCCAGCATACAGGGGGTGGGCAGTCCAAGTCCGAACTGAGGAAGGGAAGAGGGGGCCTGGGGACCAAGACTGGCTTTCTTGCTACGTATGTGGAGAGGGGGGTTTGGATCATCAAGATTTGGGCAAGTAGGCAAACGTGATACATTTGTCCCTGTCAGAAGGCAAAGCTGGGGGACACGCACAGGTGGTCTCTGTCCCCTCCTATCACCACTCTCACTGATGCTGCCTTTCCGTAGCTCAGCACTCGGGCACCTTGGGGAGTCAGCGAGTCTTCCTTCACTTTGCATCAGCGGATGGAATGTGGCTGAACATGGCTTTCTCTCCTCCTTTTCCTCCCCTCCTCCTTCCCTACTCCTCCCCTCCCCTTCTCCTCTCTCCTTCCTTCTTATTAAAATTTGAAGAGATTTTATTAAAACATTTTAAAAACATTATTTTGAATTGACTTTGGACTCAACGTTGCCTAATGAGAGCAGAGAATTTCCATCTGTTCCCCTCGTGTTAGCATCTTTGCGTGAGTTATGTGGGGCTTCCCAGGTGGCTCAGTGGTAAACAGTCTGCTTCCCAATGCAGGAGACGCAAGAGATATAGGTACAATCCCTGGGTCAGGAAGATCCCCTAGCATAGGAAACGGGAAACCCACTCCAGTATTCTTGCCTGGAAAATTCCACAGACAGAGGAGCTATAGTCCATGGAGCTGCAAGGAGTCAGATGCAACTGAGAACAGATTAGTCCCTGACAATGGTCAAACCAGGGACTCTGCCCTTATGCAGCACTGAGAACAAGCCCATGAACCTCATTCAGATATCACCCAGGGCTCTGCGAATGTCTTTTTCTGGGCCAGCACCCACCACCTATGTGTCACCAGGTGCTCTGGGCACTGACTTCCACCATCTGACAGTTTAGTTTTCCAGGCCTGCCGCTGCCCATCCCTTCTGGAAAACCTTCTGTCTTCAAGCGCTGTGGGGAGGGAAGGATGGCAACTGGAGCAGCGAGGAAGTGGGGGAGGCCTGGGCAGGATGCGGCTTCTGCTCAGTTCCTGATCAATGAGCTCCACAGCTGGGGAGGGGGGCAATCAAAGGCAATAGAAGCAAATATTGGTTTGGCCAAATGAGTTTTCTGCACATTTAATCGAAAAAACATGAACTTTTTGGCCAAGTCAATAGTATCACTCATTTTTAACTTAATAGTGAATGTTGGTGATTTTAAATGAGGTAACTCTTCTATTAGCTCATTTATTTGTGAATGCCTTGTTTCCAAATTGATAAAAGCATGTTTTGAGTGGACTTTGTTGCACAGAGCACCTAGTGACGCATAAGCTTTTCTCTCAGTTGTTACTCACTCAGTCATGTCCGACTCTTCGTGACCCCATGGACTACAGCACACCAGGCTTCCCTGTCCTTCCCTATCTCCTGGAGTTTGCTCAAACTCATGTCCATTGAGTAGGTGATGCCATCCAACCATCTCATTCTCTGTCATCCCCTTCTCCTTATACCTTCAGTCTTTCCCAGCATCAGGGTCTTTTCCAATGTGTCAGCTCTTCGTATCAGCTGGCCAAAGTATTGGTGCTTCAGCCTCAGCATTAGTACCTCCAATGAATATTCAGGATTGATTTCTTTTAGAATTGACTGGTTTGTTCTCCTTGCAATCCGAGGGACTCTCAAGAGTCTTCTTTACAGTTGAGAAGGTGCTATTTTTTTTTTAAAGGAGATTCCTAACCATGATCAAGATGACAATGGTTGTGGTTGGTGTCAGCAAACGTGAACCTGTGGAGGACAGTGATGTTTGGCACATGTCCGTATGGGAGGCCTTGACGTCTTTTCCTGTTAATCAAGAGCTCCCTTTGAGCTCTCACTTGCTGGTTCTGTCATCCTTTCACCTGGATTCTGGAAAAATATTTGAGTGGTGAGAGTTTTGCTCTTCGTGACTCTGTAGCTCTATCTTCCTAAAAGGAAACGAACTGTTTCTTTTGCGGGGGTGGGTGAAGATTGAACTGCTCATTAGAGGAGCAGCTTAAGCGAGGAATTGCGCTATTAGCTTTTGCTGCACAAGAAGCATCCCAAAATTTAGGGGTATAAAACAGCAGTTATTTTCTACTGTTTACAAGTCTAAGAGACTGTGGGGCTAACTCAGTGGTCTCTGCTGGGCTCTCCCACGTATCTGTGGTCGGAGGGCAGGCGGGCATCTGGGTACTGTGGTTCTGTTCCTTGTGGTGGCTAATCCCCCAGCAGGCTCACTTGAGTTCATTCCCACAGGAATTCGGGGGTGCCAAGCGGATGCAACTCAGTCAAGGCTGTTTGCATCACATTTACTATCTTTCCACTGGTGGCTGTACCCAAAGTCAGTGTGGGAGGAGGCTGCCTGAGGGTGTGAACACGGAGACAAATTATCAGCCATGTTTGCAAGCCGTTTCCCCTAAGTGAGACACAAACATCACTGCTTATAGGGCATTAAGCACCAAATTAGCAAAATAATGAGAAAGCAATTCCCTCTTCATTTTATGGGGCTTCCCTGGTAGCTCAGCTGGTAAAGAATCCACCTGCAATGCAGGAGACCCCAGTTCAATCCCCGGGTTGGGAAGATCCCCTGGAGAAGGGAAAGGCTATGCAGTCCAGTATTCTGGAGAATTCGATGGATTGCATAGTCCATGGAATCGCAAAGGGTCAGACACAACTGAGCGACTTTCACTTTTCATTCTATCATGTGTATATTCCACAGCTCTGCCCTTTCTCAAATGTATGCACGCTGGAAATAGAAAGACGACCTAACACGGCAACAAAGACTTTTGCTGGCAAACTAGTTCCTTAAGTTTTTGGAGCAGACATACCACTTAAAACCTAGACAAAGAAGAAAATTCTGCCATTGTCTTGGAAAATTAGTCAATTCTGTGCAATTATCCTAGGTAGTTTTTTTTTTTCCTCCTGAGAGGTTGTATTAACGTCCTTTGGGACCCAAGAAAATACTTAATGGTTGCATGCACCATTTTCTCCAGTAGCCATGTTATTCTCATGGCTAGGAATTTCATTTCTTGGATTTTTGTTGCTTGAAGTCTCCTTGAACACATCACAGTCCTGTGTATAAATGCAGCAGCAGCAGCGCATAACAAATTCTCCTATCAGGTGTCTAGGAACACTAGGAAAAAATATTCCCCAGCATTGATTACAAAAGTATAAAAAGTCAAGACATTTCATTTTGAATTGTGACCAAGTTTGATATAAACCTTTCCAGGTATCTTTATCAGCCCCCATCTTCTCCCTCCCACATGGGTTTTGTGCCTGTCTGCACAAAAGACAGAGTTTGTCTTCACTTGTCCTCTGGAGTCCCTGCCCTCTGGCCTTTGTAAAGGTGATTTATTGTCTTGATCCCTAATTGCTGCCCTTTCACAGACAAATTTCAGCTTGGTCATCATTCAGAATATTTATGTATTGAAATGAGTAAATATTTATTAATGTAAAACATCCTTGTGATTGAAAGTATTAAACAGAACCGATAGTCTCAAGATAAAAATAATAGACCCCTTGGTCACCTTCTCTGTGCCCGAGCCCCATTCTTCAGAGGTCAGTCAATTTTAAACTTCTGTTTAGCTGTTTCTTCTGGCCCTCACCTCCACGCTTTTAGACAAGGTACTTATACCATTATTTCTTTTATTTTTTTAATGTTTATGTTTTATTTGTTTGGCTGCATTGGGTCTCAGCTGCAGCACACAAATGCCTTGTGGCATCTGAGATCTTTTGGTGTAGTGCATGGGACCTAGATCACAGGCCCAGGTTACAGTGCAAGTTTGGTTGCCCAGTGGCCTGTGGGCTCTTAGCTCCCCGACCAGGGATTGAACCACATCCCCTGTATTGGAAGGCAGATTCTTAACCCCTGGACCAGCAGGGAATCCCTCGTTATTTCTTGATTTGATAAATTTTAGGCATTGTCAATGGGCTTTCTCTAATGAAAGAGTTTTCTTCCATGTCTTCTGTGACATCGTCTAGGAGAGGTGGATTAATAACCAATATTTACGTTACTAGTATAGCTATGTATTGTTCTTTGAGGCTCCAGGTGAATGTTTCCTTTCTTATGAAAATTTTTGTTTCTCTTG
This sequence comes from Capricornis sumatraensis, assembly GCF_032405125.1. Taxonomy (NCBI): domain Eukaryota; kingdom Metazoa; phylum Chordata; class Mammalia; order Artiodactyla; family Bovidae; genus Capricornis; species Capricornis sumatraensis. The sequence goes on along the minus strand of NC_091074.1, from coordinate 98,584,751 downwards.
AAGTTTGTAATTGTTTCATTTTTTCTACTTGTTTAATTTCCTATTCACATATTTTTATATTGTCCCCAAAGGTATAATTTTTTAACACTTGTTCCCCTTTTCCCCCGTGAGTCTTACCCTCCAAATACTTCTATAGCCCACTAAATCTGAACTGTTTGCTGTCTAGGCCCATGGCATATTTTTCAACTTGGAGCTTCCTCTAACTCTTGGGGTTGGACCCATTGTTTCTTTACTCCCCTGTCTTCCTAATTTTGCCAGAGATTATCTCTAGTAGCTCCTTAAGGAAGGTGAAAGAAAAATCAATTTTGAGATTCATTATATGAATGAAACTGTCTTTAGTTTGTTTTTACTTATGACTGGTGTTTTGCTGAGTTTATAATTCCAAGTTGAAAATAATTTTTCTTCAGAATTTTTTAGACATTAGTATCTTTACCAACATAAGATGATATAAGAACCTCACCATACAGTGTTATATGGAGGCTGTTCTATGTGAGCCTTAATTCTAAGCTTACAGATTTATAGATGTTCCTGGTTCCACCCTCTTTATGCAACCAGTCACCTGACTGCTTCAATATGGAGCCAGTGCGTGATCTTCAGAATGGTTAGTCTTCACAGTGCTGAAGGGCTCTGCCTAGATGATTCCTGCCTATCATGACATCCAGCACATCTTTGCCTTTCATAAAAAGCAGTATTTTGTTATTTTCTCAGTAGCTTTTTTTCTGCTATTTTTGTTAAGAGAATGTTGCTGCCCACTCTTTGTGATTTTCCTTTTTCAATTGGAATGACATGTCCATTTCTGAACAGACCTGAAGACTTGCAGCAGCTCGTGTTTTTGTTCTCTGTTTTGCTGGCAACCTGCCCAGGGTGGGGCGCAGCCCTGCTGGATCACAGCACACGGTGACCTGGTGCATGGAGGGACCAGGGCATGTGGGTGCATCTGGGTGAGGGGTGTGCACACCCTCTGTGGATCTGTGGTGGAGAGGGGAGCCCAGAGCCAGGCAAGCAGATCAGAGCGGTGCGGGAGGATGGGGTGTGAGGAGGCTCTCCCGAGCGGGTCCTTCCTGCCCAGTGATTGAGCCTGGTTGCCAGGCAGGTGTCAGGTCCCAGTCCAGTGTTGGAAGGAGAGATAGAGGGAGAGTAATACTTGCTTTATATAATGGCATCAAATTAGTTCTAATTTTGAATTTAAAAAAATCCATGCTATGACCCGTGAAACACAAGCCCCCTTCAGAAATATGTCTCACAAATGCATTTAAAACCCAGGCAGAGAACAATCTCTTCTGTCACTAAAAGAAACTGTAAGATGATTTTCCCCAAACATTATTTCTGTGTCTCTTGTGTGTATCCCAGACAGACAGACCTCTCCCTGAAGCTTCTCGGGAGGAAACAGGGACTCCAAGCTCACAGATGAAGGCAACCAGCCCTGGTCTTCACGTCCTGGGTGAATGTAGGGGCACAGGTCTCCAGTGTTCCTGGGTCATGCTTTGTTTTGGTCCCTGCCAAGCAGGCGTTGCAGGTGATCCAAGGAGGTGAGCACACTGAGTGTCTGTAGCCACAGGGAGACTAGATGTCTCACTAAGTGCCTCCTTGCAGATCGCCAACAGTGGGAGCTGCTCCCTGAGAGGTCAGTTCTCCATGTCAACAGGAGTAGAGTGTCTGCGATAATTTTCCTGTGTGGATCCCAGATTTCTGGGCTGTTCCCTCCTTAATGGCACCTCCAGGGGATAGAAGGGGGTGTGTGGGAATGGGGGACAGTGGAGAAAGGAGAAAGGTGGTAATGGGGGACAGGTGGAGACACCGTCTGCATTGTGAAGACCTGCCGCCTGGGCCACACCAGTGAGGGTGACCTCTGCTTTCAAAGATGAAAAACAGTTCTGGCTTTAGTGGAAAATGCAGGATGCTTTTATTTATTTAAAAGATTTTTTAAATTTAGTTTTATTTGGAGGATAATTGCTTTACAATGCTATGTTGGTTTCTGCCATGCTGCTGCTGCTAAGTTGCTTCAGTCGTGTCTGACTCTGTGCAACCCCATGGATGGCAGCTCACCAGGCTCCCCTGTCCCTGGGATTCTCCAGGCAATAACACTGGAATGGGTTGCCATTTCCTTCTCCAATGCATGAAAGTGAAAAGTGAAAGTGAATTCACTCAGTTGTGTCCGACTCTTAGCGACCCCATGGACTGCAGCCTACCAGGCTCCTCCATCCTTGGGATTTCCCAGGCAAGAGTATTGGAGTGGGGTGCCATTGCCTTCTGCCATACAACAACACAAATCAGCCATAATTATACTTATATCCCTTTTGAGCCTCCTTCCCCTCCCCACCCCAGGTCATCAGAGAGCACTAGGCTTGGCTCCCTTTGTTATATAGCAACTTCACAGCAGCTGTCTATTTGTAGGATGCTCTTAAAGTAGAAATTCTCAGGTGTCTTTACACACTCACCTGAGGGTGGAATAAAACTGTATGACCTGGTTGGACAAGACCTCATGTCTTATCCAGCCATGCTGACTTCTTTAGAGGAGCTTGGATAGCTTTGGGGCACTTGAGTTACATGCTCCTCCAAAAGGGGACCTTGCCATTCTGAGGAGGGACAGATTCTGGGAGTGAAGAGTAGCCTCCTGGGCCCAGCGTGGTCCTGAAGCCAGTAGTGGGGGAGATCTCAGTGGCTTCACACAAACAGATGCAGGTAGAAAGACCTGTTTCGTACCTCACTTGCCACTTAGGTTACAGGGAAGGAGGATTATAGTGACAGGCTTCTTGTGTTTACTAATACAAATCTACTTCCATCGCAACTAACCAACCAACACACCACCCAACATTATTAAGCACCACTGTATACCAGGTACTTAATTAGCATTTCCAAGCATCACTCATGCAACATTCATAGCAGCCATGGGACACATTTCATAGACAGGACACTGAAGCTCAGAGAGTTTAAGTGACTTCTGCGGGTCACACAGCAGAGGCATCTGACTTCAGAGCCTTCTGCTGCAGCCTCTGTTGCTTGGATAGCTTTCAGGCACCAAACTATTTCAGTATGGTAGCTGACCTGATTCATGTTTGTTGGGGTTCCCTGAGCTCATGACCAAATATGATGAGTTATGGAGAGTGAGAGCCCTTCACTGTTTAGGTCACGTCTGCTCTTTCCCACATATGTTTTCTTTAGGACCTCATTCCTTTACTTCTGCAACAGCTTAGGGATGAAGGTGAGTTCTTTGCTGAAAAGCTGCCAATCAGATGTGGTTGCTCCCCAAAATGTTAGGTATACCTGAAAAGTAAACATTCATTTTCTCCTTCCTTTGCTCCAAGATCTACCTTCTGTGCCTCTAACCCCACTGCCCAGAGCAGTGGTGACCCCTTGCTTCAGCACTGGTGCAAACTTGCCTGGCCCCTTTCCCACTTAGAGCATGTTTTACTGGCTTCCTGTCTCTTCTGGAACCCAGTGACTGGACCTTAGGACAGCAATAGTTTCTATTTTTGGAGGCTAGCCTTGATTGATCACTAGTGATTGCTTACAGCTCTGTGCTAAAATGACTCTGAGACATGGTTGGATGCAGTTCTCAGTTCCATTATTAGTGTTCGTTATGGTCAAAGGATGGGAAGTGGTGCTAAGTGTGCTGATAGTCCACAGCCCTTTCGATAAAGTGATAGGTTTTGGTGAAGTATAGGAAAGAAGGCCCTTCATCAAGTTACTGCTATAGTGTCCTTGGGAACGATGGTCAAATGAGGCCCCTCTGTCCCCTTTGGGACTTCCTTGGTGGTCCAGTGGCTAAGACTCTGTGCTCCCAATGCAGGTGGCCTGGGTTCGATCCCTGGTTGGGGAATTAGATCCCACATACAACTAGAGATACTTCATGCCACAAATAAGACCTGGTGCAGGACTTGTGAGAGTTGGACCATTAAGAAGGTTGAGGGCCGAAGAATTGATGCTTTTGACTGTGGTGCTGGAGAAGACTCTTGAGAGTCGCTTGGACTGCAAGAAGATCAAATCAGTCAATCCTAAAGGAAATCAATCCTGAATATTCATTGGAAGGACTGATGCTGAAGCTGAAGCTCCAATACGTCGGCCAACTGATGCGAAGACCCAACTGACTAGAAAAGACCCTGATGGGAAAGAGGAGTTGACAGAGGACGAGATGGTTGGGTGGCATCAGTGGCTCAACGGGCAAGCGTTTGAGCAAGCTCTAGGAGATAGTGAAGGACAGACACCTACCACTGGATTCTACAAAAACACTGAACTTCTTTTGTTTTTGTTTTTCATATCTAGCCATCCATCTCTATATTGATCTACCTCATACTTTTAATTAAATAGGCTCTATTTGAACTGTGGTGTTGGAGAAGACTCTTGAGAATCCTTTGGACTGCAAGGAGATCCAACCAGTCCATTCTGAAGGAGATCAGCCCTGGGAGTTCTTTGGAAGGAATGATGCTAAAGCTGAAACTCCAGTACTTTGGCCACCTCATGCGAAGAGTTGACTCCTTGGAAAAGACTCTGATGCTGGGAGGGATTGGGGGCAGGAGGAAAAGAGGATGACAGAGAATGAGATGGCTGGATGGCATCACTGACTCGATGGACGTGAGTCTGAGTGAACTCCGGGAGTTGATGATGGACAGGGAGGCCTGGCGTGCTGCAATTCATGAGGTCGCAAAGAGTCGGACACAACTGAGCAACTGAACTGACTGACTGAACTGATACTTTATTTGGATGTTTAAATTTTTAGATTGTGACAAAATACACATAATAATAGGGGCTGCCCTAGTGGCTCAGTGGTAAAGAATCCGCCTGCCAATGCAAGAGATACAGATTTGATCCCTGGGTCAGGAAGACCCCTTGGAGAAGGAAATGACAGCCTACTCCAGTATTCTTGCCTGGGAAATCCCATGGACAGAGGAGCATAGCAGGCTATAGTCCATGGGTCACAAAAGAGTCAGACATGACTTAACAACTGATAACAAGAGCAACAACAATACATAATATAAAACTTACCACATTAACCATTTTCAAGTGTACAGTTTACTGGCATTAAGTACATTCATATTGCCATGCAACCATTACCACTATCCATCTCCAGAACTTTCTCATTTTCCCAGTCAGAAACTCTGTTCCCATTAAACACCAACTCCCCATCCCCTCTCCCTTTCCCCCTACTAAGCACTGTGTTACTTTTGGTGTCTATGATTTAACTACTCAAGGTCCTTCATATGAGTCCCTCATAGTCTTTTTGTGACTGGCTGAGTTCACTCAGAATGATGTCCTCAGAGTTCATCCATGTTACTAGCATGTGATATGGTTCCTTTTTAAGGTGATGTAATATTTCATTGCAAGTATATGCCGCATTTTGTTATCCATTCCTCTGCTAATGATCATTTGGGTTGCTTCCACCTTCTGACTATTATAAATAATGCTGATATGAACATGGCTGGGCAAATGTCTGTTCGAGTCCCTGCTTTCCTTTGTTTCACGTATATACCTAGGAGTGGGATTGTGGTGATCTACCATATATTTTGAAGCATTTCAAAGAAAGTTGCAGACATCCAGTCATTCTACCCCAGCACTTCATCAAACATACATCCACTTTACAGATGTCTCTTTTTCTCCTTCACAAGTCCTATCTACACCATCCTATGAGTTTTGATAAAGGCCTGTATCTGTATAACTAAAACACCATTGAGTTATGGAACATCTCCATCACTCCAGAAATTTCCCTCATTTAGAAGGTATTTGTGAAGGGACACTGAAGGGACTTTTCTATTGCTCTGGGGTCTGGTGGGAAGGTGGCTAGCCTATAGGCAAGGGGATGTCACCCTGAAACCAAGAAGACTTAGGGAAAGTCTTATCTAAACCATCCAGTGAGGTTCCCGGTGACAGAACCCTCCCAGAGCCCTTTGCTTACTGATGGTTGGGAAAAAGACCATGGGGATATGCTGTGGCCTCTTAGGCCATCTATGAGTGGAGAAAGCAAGCAAGCCCTAGCAGCTGATGATTAGAGAAGCAAAGGAATGCAGAAACAAAGACAGAGCTGTGATAAGTCTGCTTACGTCACAACCAAAACTTAAGCAGTACGTTGGCTCCAGGGGCTCCCAGTTCTGTCTCTGATGGGTACTTTGGGCATTTGCTACCTGTTCTCCTTGCTTGGTGGCTTGAAATAAACACTGTACTTTCCTTAACCACAACCTTTGTGTCAGTGGCAGATGCAAGTTTGGTTTGGTAACAACCCTAGGAACATGGGTCTCTTGCTGTGGACTTAGGTTGTGTTGCCCCAGAACACACACACACCCACACCACAGATTCAGTGCATCTCCACTTCACTTCTGGCAGGTTTGTGCCCCCACTGTCTCACCCAGGCTGTCCTAGTCAGGACACACATAGAACAAATCCACCATGAACAATAGATCCGGGTATGCTGACAACCAGCTATGTGAAAGGTTTCAATAAAGAAAGTAATTCTCTACTAAACCTTTGGGCCCCATGGGCAGTTCTGTCTGCCAACTCTCAGAGATCTCCAAGGGCTAGTACACACAGTGAGCCAAAGGAGGGCTCCATATCAACTTCATGGGTTCCTGCAAGAGGATTTTGTTGATTCTTTCATGATTCTGAACTTAGGATATGTCTTAGCATTAACAGCAATATAGCTTTCTTGGTTGTAGGCAAAGGATGAGGCCATGATGTTCCTGTTGTGTGTGAACCAGCATCTGGGGACCCAGTCTCTTCTGTGCCCATGGCATTTTAGCTTCTGGATTTTTCATTTTTAATTAATATGTCTTCATAAGAATCACCTATAAAATGATGCAGCTATACTCTTAGTGATTTCAAAATTATATATTGCATATAAAATTTATATACTTTTATGTAAAATAAAGTTTAGGCTTTCGGGAGGAAACTGCTTTCTCACACTGGCTGCCCTCTGTGCCTCATTCATGCACCTTGGGGCCAGCATCCCCTGCCAGCAGGAGCAACTCTCTACTGTAATGTGGCTGATGCTTGAAGAGAAGGTTACTGCCCAGAATCTCGTAATACAATTTAAAAGTTGACTGTGACTAAGCGGGAAATGGCGATGATGGTACTGGCATTTGGGGGTATGTTTCAAAGTGATTTTGTTGATCTAGGAAGGCGTTCTAACCCCAAGGGGGTCAGGACCATGATCTGGAGTTGGTAAAAATACAAGTGAGGCCCTGAATCCGTGGGAAAGGTCAGCAGCTCAGTGTTTCCCAAGATATTCCCTCCCAGGACTCAGCTGCTAGCCTGAAGGGGCAGTGTGAGCAGTTCTGTAGAGCAGGGAATGCCAGTGTCAGTTAGTAAAGAGGTCAAACAAATAGAGGTGTGTGCTCTTACAATGTAAAGCTGTCCCATCAAGCCTCCAAAAACCTGGCTTCCGGAGAGCAAGGAGCTGGGCCGTCAGAGGCCTGGAGTCCCCCCACGCCCAGCTGACATGTTTAACGGTGGGCGTGACTCAGCACTTGGGTGTTTGGAGAGGAGCTGAGATGCTGCGTTTGGAGCCTGTGACCCCTCTGGGCAGCAGCGTGCGGACTGACAGTGGCCCCGGGCAATACGGTGCACGTGGGGCCTCTCTCCACATGCCTGCGTAATTCCTCTCCAGGAAGGGGGTGTTCACCCAGGGGAACTCGGGTGTGTAGGCATTCTGGGGTCAAAAAGTTGAAAGCCATGATAGTAACGATGCACTGAGGACTTCCTTGGTGGCACAGTGGCTGAGAATCCACCTGCCAACGTAGGGGACGTGGGTTCGATCCCTGGTCGGGGCAGATCCCACATGCCGCAGGACAGCCTCCTGCTCGCCACAACTACTGACCCTTTGCTCTAGGGTCTGCTGCTGCTGCTAAGTCGCCTCAGTCCACAAGCCACAGCTACTGAAACCTGCGTGCCTAGAGCTGTGCCCTGCAACAAAGAGTAGCCCCCCTCTCCTCAAGTAGAGAAATCAACAAAGACCTAGGACAGAAAAAAAAAAAAAAAAAAAAGAAAGACCCATCAGGCACCCTGCTGAGTCTGTGGACTGATGCTGGGGCTGTGTGTCCTCTGGGCGACTCCCATGGTGTTGATCTGGCTGGCCATTCAGCTCCCCAGGCCAAGCACCTGCACAGCTGTGCAGAAGTGGTGGGGGGCCCGCTGTGATTATTTCTAGAACATGAGTGAGACACAAAATGCCCTCTGTCTGGGGCATTCTGAGAGTAGGTGATGAAAAGTCTAAGAAGATGAGATTGGTGACAACTTTTATTCTGTGATTCTGCAAAGCAGGAAGAAGTGCAGAGAATTCTGCAGGCCCAGGCCTGGAAGAATCTGCATCAGGGGTGAATGTATGTGTTTCTGCATCTTTTGACACGTCTGTCCAGGCAGATGGGGCAGTGAGCCAGAAAATGTCCTGCCTTTTGAAAAAAATACCAAGAAAAGGACAACAAACAAACAAAAACACCCAACTGACCGGAAAAGATAAGGCCTTTGAGTGAAGAGTGTAAATACAAGAGAAAGTGGGTCTTCCTTCCCATCCTCTAGCCCCACCACCAGCTTCTTCAGCCACTGCTGTCAGAGCCCTCGGGGTCCCCACAGGCTCTGGGAGGTGGGATTGGCAGGCAGCACATGGCTTTCCTTTGCCCAGGAAGTGGACTCTGTGCAGGGGAGGAGAATAGTTAGAGCCTCATGCTCTTTGTTTTCTTATCAAAAAATGACTCAACTTTCCCGGTGGTCAGAACCAAATAGTTTATCATTTCAGGAGTTTGCTTTGTAAGTGGAAAAATAGCACATACACACAATACTGGGATACAGGTTTGGGGATTCTTGGTGGGCTGCCGTCTATGGGGTTGCACAGAGTCGGACATGACTGAAGCGACTTAGCAGCAGCAGCAGCAGCAGCAGCAGCAGCAGCAGCAGCAGCAGCAGCAGCAGCAGCAGCAGCAGCAGCTGAGATCTTCTACCAGCAGGGGGCCCATAACTCCAGGTTAAGAACACCCCAGGAGAAAAATTTTGCAAAGTGCAGGAAATAAAACCAAACTGCTTTTTCCCAGGTCCACTACCATAAACAGTCTGCTTTTCCTTCAGTTTCCTCTAGCGTTTGTGCTGTCAAAGCCCTTCCCCATCGATTTGCACTGTCAAAACCCTGCTTCTTCATTACAATTGCTTTTAACAGCTGTGTAATACTCTACTGCTGAGGCATAGTTTGAGTGAAAGCCGCTCAGTCATGTCCGACTCTTTGCTACCCCATAGACTACAGAGTCCATGGAATTCTCCAGGCCAGAATACTGTAGTGGGTAGCCTTTCCCTTCTCCAGGGGATCTTCCCAACCCAGGGATTGAACCCAAGTCCCCAGAATTGCAGGCAGATTCTTTACCAGCTGAGCCACAAGGGAAGCCCAAGACAGTTTGCTGTTGGATGTTTAGACTGTTCCCACTTCTTGATCATTAGAAATAACACTATTGTAACATCTGTAGACATACAGTTTTGTCTCTTTTTCACTTAATTTCCTTTGAGTATATTCCTAGAGGTGGGATGATTAGGTCAGAAGATTTAAAGAGTTTTTCACGTCCTTGGTGTGTGTGTTGTGTGTTCAGCTGCTAAGTTGTGTCCAACTCTTTGCAACTCCAAGGTCTGCAGCACACCAGGCTTCCCTGTCCTTCACTGTCTCTCGGAGATTGCTCAAATTCATGTCCATTGAGTCAGTGATGCTATCTAACCATCTTATCCTCTGCTGCTCCCATCGCCTTTGGCCTTCAGTCTTTTCTAGCATCTGGGTCTTTTCCAATGAGTTGGCTCTTCAAATCAGGTGGCCAAAGTATTGGAGCTTCAGCTTCAGTATCACTCCTTCTAATGAATATTCAGGGTTGATTTCCTTTAGGGTTGACTGGTTTGATCTCCTTTCTGTCCAAGTGACTCTCAAGGGTCTTCTCCAGTACCACCTTGATACACCTTGTTAAATTCTAATGCTTAGACATGTTGTTTTATTTTATTTATTTTTAAATTTAGATGTTTTCATCATTTATTTTATTTTGGCTGTGCTAGGTCTTGGTTGCTGCTGGGACTTCTCTAGTTGCAGTGAGCAGGAGCTACTCTCTAGTTGTGATGCACAGGCTTCTCATTGTGATGACTTCTCTTGTTGTGGAGCACAGCTCCAGGCACTTGAGCTCAGTAGCTGTGGCATGCAAGCTTCAGTTGGCAACAGCTTTAGTTGCCCGTGGCATGTGGAATCTTCAAAGATCAGGGATGAAACCATAGTCCCCTGCATTGGCAGGTGGATTCGAAACAACTGCACCACTGGGAAAGTCCCTAAACATGTTTTAATTACAGTTTAATCATCAACAGAGCAAGGAGGTGGGCTCAGATAGCCTGTAGGAAGGCAAGGTGCTTGTGGGGCTAGGGGGTTCAGCCTTTAGCTGCTCTGTGCAGAGCTGTGTCCTGTGCTCATGCGCCTGGTGGGAACTGGAAACTGTCCCTCCTTGCCCTGCTGCTCCTTGAGGAGGCTAACAGTTGCTCAGTAATAGCTCAGCTGGTAGAAAATCTCCATGAAATGCAGGAGACCCCAGTTCCATTCCTGAGTTGGGAAGATCCCCTGGAGAAGGGATAGGCTACTCATTCCAGTATTCTTGGGCTTCCTTGGTGGCTCAGATAGTAAAGAATGCGATGCAGGAGACCCAGGTTCGATCCCTGGGTCAGGAAGATCCCCTGGAGGAGGGCATGGCAACCCACTCCAGTATTCTTGCCTGGAGAATCCTGTGGACAGAGGAGCCTGGTGGGCTACAGTCCATGGGGTCGCTCAGACAACACACACACACACACACACAACCTGTGTATGCTCTGGCTGACCTCCACCTGACTGGGCTTACTTTTAAGATTTGAATAGAATGGAAAGTTAATGCAGAATCTAGTCTTTGTGTTCTGACTTCCAGGCAAACTCCAGAGCTTCGAAGAGTCAGACAAATTGAATAATGAGTTTGCTTTGCTTTGACTGTACTGCTTGAATTTCTTGAATCTACAACCTGGAAAACTTCTGTTTAAACTTCTGAAGATACATCAGAAGGTCCTATGTTTTATATGAAGAAATGTAGTGTAGTAAAATGTCTGTCAATTTATTATTTTTTGTGGTTTCTTTTAATAGTGGACTAGTTTCCTGTTTTTTGCTTTTCTTTCTTTAGGGATTTGGGGAACAGAAATCCTATAAATCTTCTTTACTGGATCCACAATCTACCGCCCCTTGGCAACTATAAAAATGGTCTGATGCCTTTCAGTCCAGGATGATGACCTTTTGAAAGGCCTTGGAAAATCTGTTTGTGAATTTCCACCAGGCTGTACAATCATTCCTCTCTCAAATTCCTGCATCCCAGACGGTGCTCTAGAAAACTCATTTTATATTTATGTCTATGAGCCATTGAGTTAATTTTTGTACATGGTATGGAGTATGGATGAAAGTTAAATTTTTTTACATAAGACGTCTAATTATTTCAGCACTTTTTTTTTGAAAAAAGCCATTCTTTCCCACAGAATTGCATTTACATCTTTGCAAACAAATCAGCTGTCCATAAATGTGTGGGTCTGTTTTGGGGTTCTTTACTCTGTTCATTGGTCTATTTTTCTATCTTGTTATCAGTTCCATACAGTCTTGATTACTACAGCATAATAAAAAAGAAACCTTGAGATCAGATAGTGTTGGACCTCCAGCTTTTGTCCTTTTTTCATAGTTTGTTTTGACCATTCCAGGTACTTTGCATTTCCATATAAATTTTAGAATTAGTCTGTCAATTTCTCCCCAACCAAAGCTGTTGGGAATTTTGTTGGGATTTCCGACATCTTAGTAATATTGAGCCTTCTGATCCATGAATAAGGTATATGTCTCAACTTATTTAGGTATTCTTTAATTTCTTTAATCAGTATATCATAGTGGTAAGTGTGAGTTAAGTTTCATAGCTGTAAGTTGTAAGTCTTACACATTTTTGTTAAATTTATCCCTAAGTATTTTATATTTTTTGATGCTGTTATAAATGGTATTATCTTAATGGGCTTCCCAGGTGGTATCGTAGTAAAGAATCCACCTGCCAATACAGGAGTTGAAAGAGACTTAGGTTAGATCCCTGGGTCAGGAAGATTTCCTGGAGTGGGGAATGGCAACCTGCTCCAGTATTCTTGCCTGGAAGATTCCATGGATAGGATCCAGCTTGGCCATAGTCATGGGGTCACAAAAAGTCGGACATGTCTGAATGACAGAGCGTGTGCACACCCACACACATTGTAAGGTATAGTTCAGGCCGAGACAGAAAAAGGAAAGACGACCTCAACAGAAGTAGGTTACCTTTATCCAGGCAAGGAGGGGCGACAGTCGGCCTACCGACCAGGCTGAGCCCAGAGAGGGATCAGGGAGGCTCCATCTTTATAGGGAGGTTTGTGTAAGCGATAAGGGAAACGTTAATCAGGTGGGATGTTTTGGGTATACTTTAGTTGAGATGGCATTTGTAGTTGGGCAGAGGGTGATAAGTCTTCTGGGCAGGTGTAGGGGGTGGAAGGTTTCAGGACAGGGGCTGATAAGTCCCAGATAGATGCAACTGGCCTGGAGCATCAGGGCAGGACCTAAAGTTCTGTTTTGTTTTCTCTGAAGTTAGATGATTCAGCAAGGGCCTTTGAAACTGTTATTTTCTTTTCTAGGCCAAAAAGACTCCTTCACACATTATCTTAATAATTCCAACTTCTTATTGTTCATTGCTAGTATATTGGAATAGAATTAACAGCTGTATGTTGACTTAAATCCTGAAGCTTACTAAACTCACTTATTCTAGCAATTTTTTAAAAATAGATTCTATCAAGATTTTTTATTCATTAATTTATCTTAATTGGAGGATAATTAATTCACAATATTGTGATCTTTTTTGCCATATATCGACATGAATCAGCCACAGGTATACATGTATCCTCCCATCTGGAACCTCTTCCCTTCCATTCTATCCCTCTGGGTTGTCCAGAGCACCAGCTTTGGGTGCCTGCTTCATGCATCTATATTATGGCAATGTACATGTTTCAATGCTATTCTCTCAAATCATCCCACCCTCGCTTTCTCCCACTGAGTCCAAAAGCCTGTTCTTTACATTTGTGTCTCCTTTGCTGTCCTGCAAGTAGAATCGTTGGCACCATCTTTCTAAATTCCATATATATGTATTAATATATAGTATTTGTCTTTCTCTTTCTGACTTACTTCACTCTGTATAATATACAGGGATGATCATAAATCAATAAAGCAATTTTATTTCTTCCTTTTCAATCTAAATGTCTTTTATCTCTTTTGCTTGCCTGCTTACACTGCCAGAACCTCCAGTATAGTGCTGACTAAACATCATGAGAGCAGACATCCTTGTCTTGTTCTTGAATCATAGGGGAAATGCATTCAGTCATTACCACTAAGTATTACATTAGCTATAGGTTTTCTGTAGCTGTTCTTTATCAGATTGAATAAGCACCTTTATGGCTGTAATTTTCTGAGTATTTTTAATTAGAAATAGAGGTAGCTTAAAAAATAGTGAAAAGTGTTTCATCTTATTCCATTCTGGCTGTCACCTTGCTTGCTCAATAGAAATTGAATTATATCATAAATAAATAAGGCAAATACATCTGAGATGCATATAGTCATATGCAACATTCATCTGTAGCTAGCCATGTCTTTGCTGATCCAATTAATCATTTGAGTTGCATATTCTAAAATTAGCCATTAAAAATCATATCATGTTGTGCATATTATTTAAAACCAAGAAGAAAAAAATGAGAAGAATTTAGCCTCTGAAAACTATGGCTGAATTGTCTTTTGGTCTAATTATCCAAAAGTCATGTAATATTTGGCATTCCAGGACCCTGTGAATATAAAATGTGATCATCTTATAAAAAAAGTGACAAGTCATTGAGTCAAAAATAAAATTACTTTAACAAGGGCAGGTACTCTTAATGGACAAGTAAATGTCAAATTGATTATAGAGAATTTTAGTGGAAAACGGTGGCATAAATAAAAACAAGAGGAAGCCTTTTGGTGGACCAACCCCTGATGAAGCGGATATATAAAGAGCCCCAGAGTGAGAGGAGACATTTCGTCCTAGACAGTTCGTCTTTCACTCCAAGATACCAAAAGAAACCAGGTTCCCGGTGCCACGGCTTGCTGAGCTCCCCTCTGCTGCAGTGTTCCCACCAGCCCCGCCACTACTATCTGCTCCTCTGACAAATTCTGGGCATGAGTCTGCCTGCCCAGCCCCTGCTCACATATGGTTTGGTTACTGGAGACAACCTGCTGTGACAGCTGCCCAAAGCCTGCACATTCCTCAACCCTATGTGCCCACCTGCTTCCTGCTCAACTCTACCCAGCCCACCCCGGACCCGGAAACCATCAGCCTCACAGCCTTCACTCAGCCCACCTGTGAGCCCTGTATCCCAAGCTGCTGCTAACTGATGTTTGACTCGCTCAGTGCCTGGCAATAACACAGAAGCTATCTGTTTGGCATTCACTTGCTCAGTATTATCACATATTGAGGTAGACCTGATGGCATAGATATGGAAGGCCTACTTTTTATCTTAATGGAAAGAAAATAAATAAACTTTTATGGTTATTTGGCTAACAATTTGGTTCATTTGGGCAGGTAAATGTCATCTATTGTCAAAATAGTATTAAAGTCTATAAGACTTCAGACCCTATTTTATTGGTCATATTGCTTCCTGGACCCCATTTATTGTATTTGGCATTTTCATAGAGGATAAATAATTTCCTGATGGATTTTCCTAATAAGCTATTTCTGTGGCAAAAAAGAGAAATAGATGTGAAATTTTGTTGAGTGCTTTTTCTGTATCTATGGAAGTAATTATTTAGTTTTTTATATTTAATCCTTTACATTTTAAAGTTTATAACTATGTTCATTTGCATTGATTTTTAAAATGTTAAACCAACCTTGCATTCCTTGCAAACCCAGATTGGTATAATGTATTTTCCCTTTCATACATGATTGACTTTGATTTGTTACATTAAAAAATTTATTTATTTGGCTACACTGGATCTTAGTTGCAGCACATGAGATCTTTGTTGTATCATGAGGGATCTTTTGTTGAGACACATGGGTTCTCCAATTGTGGTGCACAAGTTCTGGAGCATCCTGGACTCAGTAGTTGCAGTTCATGAGCTTAGTTGCTCTGTGACATGTGGTCTCATAGTTTGTCAACCAGGAATCAAATCCTCATCCCCTGCTTTTCAAGGCAGATTCTTAGCCATTGGACCAATATTAATGCAGAATATTTGTTTTTAGTTTTATTTTCTTGTAATATTCTTATCTGGTTTTGGAATTAGGGTAGCTGGCCTGATAGAATAGGTTAGGATATACTCCTCTGTGTTTAATTTTCTGGAGTTTCCTTTGTGGGAATGGTTTTAACCACCAATTGAATTTCTTCATGTGGGAGTGCCTTGACCAACTTTCATGATAGTGGGATTGCGTTCAAGATTTAAATTAAACAGTAAGCTAATGCAGAAGCCAGTCATCACATTGTGTAATTCTGAGCAAACTTCAGAGAATCTAAGTCTCTGAAACTACTCAGAATGCTGAGTTTTATACTGACTACATTGCTTTTATTTATTTTATTTCTATCAGGTTATCTCTTTCTTTTTAAATGAACTTTGGCAGCTTGTGAATTTTAAGGAATTTATCCATTTCAGTTATCAAATTTACTAACGGAAAGTTGTTCACAGTTTTCCCTTATCATTCTTTTTAATATATGTGGGATCTGTGATGATGTCACTTCTCTTATCTTTGAATACTGGCAATGTATGTCTTTTCCTTTAGTTGAATAATTGAAGAAAATGCCGTATTTTGTTATTTTAGTGGTTACTGTGGGTTTCTGGTATACTTGTCACGGTCTCCTTTCAAGCGATGATAGGCCACTGCATACTTAATGTAAGAAGGCCACAGGAGTTTGCTGTTACTCCTCCCCTCCTGTGCTTTATCGATGTGTTACCATACGATTTCTAATGCTTACTACAAATCTCAAAATCTATAGTTTGTATTTTTATAGAAGCAACTATCCTTTAAAAGGGTTTAAACAATAAGAAGAAACCATATATTTTCATTCATGTAGACATAATTTCTGGTGCTTTATCCCTTTATCCTATTTTCATCTGATTTAATCACCTACCTGCTTGCAGAGACACCCCGTAACATTTCCAATGTATGAGTCTACTTGTGAGCTTCCCTGGTGGCTCATATGGTAAAGAATCCACCTGCAATGTGGGAGACCTGTGTTCGAGGTCTACTTATAAGAAATTCTTTGAGCCTTTGTAAGTTTGAAATACATTGGATTCTGCTTTTTAAAATTAAAAAAAAAAGAAAGGTCCCCCCCACCAAACTGATGCAAACTATTTATTTCAAGTTAGTTATTTTATGCAGTAGCTTTCCCCCTCAACAGACCTGTGATAACCACATCTTTTAAATCTGTAAATAATGTTATCAAAGTAATCTTAATCTTTGAAATCTCACAAAAATTTATATTTTACAATCCACCCTGAATATCAAGGCTGCAAGAATAGCACAACACTTCCTATATCCAAATATTTTGCAGCTGTACCCAGAAAGAAAAAAAAAGGGAGGAACATATGCTTGGTTAAGGGCTAACCTTACCTGAGCTGCCAGAAATAAAATAAAATATTCAAATTATTAGCATTAATTTAATACAATTATAACTTCAATAGTCACTTTGTCATTGACAGTGATGGCCTGAGCACAGGGGTGAGTGGCCCCAAGGGCTGGTAGTAGAAGCTGTTGCTGCAGACCAGTGTCTCTTCCCGTCTGCACTGACAGCTCCCACCTGAGCATTGCCCCATTTATACTGTGTGTATGTGTGTGTGTTTTAAAAATCTTTCCCACCACACAAAGTTCTTTCTATCAAGCAGATAACAGGGAAAAACAACAACAAAAGCTAAACAAGCCAATTGCTCACTCTCTCTTTGGGATATGATCATTTCTCGGGTGCATGAAGTATTCAACAATAACATAAGAAAAGGAAAAGAACGATTTCTTCTGTATAATCCCTAAACACACAAGCTGAGTTTACTGGGTCAGATTTCACTGTGGGCATTTATATGCCTACTTGCAGGCATTGTCATCAGATGTCTCACTGCTACTTGTCTCCGTGTCTGAGTCCTCAAACTCTGCTCTGCAAGCGCTCTTCCAAGGGGAGAATAGGTTGGAACTTCGACTCTGCAAGAAGCCATTCTTCCCAAAGCCGTTTCTTATCAGTTGCTCTGTCTTCATGTGGAACTCTCTGAGCTCATCCTTTGCGAGGGGCAGGAAATTCTCATCATTTTCAGGATGCTCCTGCCATCTCATTGCTTTCAGTAACCTGTACTCTGCTTCCAAAGAGTGAGAGAGGACCTCCCCTTCCTCTTCTACAGGGAGAGCGAGACCATTCTGATGACAGCCTTCCTCTCGTTTTCCTTTGGTTCAGGTGTGCTGTTGTCCTCCAAATCTTTCAGCGTCTCACACTCTCTGCTCTCTGAGAAGTCCCCTTTCCGGTCATCCTTCAGAGTCTTCAGGAGCTCGCCCTTCCTGTCAATAGTTCCGCGGGTCAACTTGGCCAGATGAGAGGAGCTGATCACAACTGGAGGAGTGGTGCTGGTGGGGCTCTCTTTGAGAGAGCTTAAAACCACACCACCAGCCAGTACTACTGGTTTGATAACAGATTGGTCTGTAAAAGTAGACTCTTGGCCAAAGGAAAGTCTTTGACTGTGTGGATCACAATAAACTGTGGAAAATTCTGAAAGAGATGGGACTACCAGACCACCTGACCTGCCTCTTGAGAAACCTGTATGCAGGTCAGAAAGCAACAGTTAGAACTGGACATGAAACAACAGACTGGTTCCAAATAGGAAAAGGAGTACATCAAGGCTATATATTGTCACCCTGCTTATTTAACTTCTATGCAGAGTACATCATGAGAAACGCTGGGCTGGAAGAAACACAAGCTGGAATCAAGATTGCCAGGAGAAATATCAATAACCTCAGATATGCAGATGACACCACCCTTATGGCAGAAAGCGAAGAACTAAAGAACCTCTTGATGAAAGTGACAGAGGAGAGCGAAAAAGTTGGCTTAAATCTCAACATTCAGAAAACTAAGATCATGGTATCTGGTCCCATTGCTTCATGGCAAATAGATGGGGAAACAGAGGAAACGGTGTCAGACTTTATTTTTGGGGGCTCCAAAATCACTGCAGATGGTGATTGCAGCCATGAAATTAAAAGATGCATACTCCTTGGAAGGAAAGTTATGACCAACCTATGCAGCATATTCAAAAGCAGAGACATTACTTTGCCAATAAAGGTCTCTCTAGTCAAAGCCATAGGTTTCCCAGTAGTCATGTATAGATGTGAGAGTTGGACTATAAAGAAAGCTGAGCGCCAAAGAATTGATGCTTTTGAACTGTGGTGTTGGAGAAGACTCTTGAGAGTCCCTTGGACTGCAAGGAGATCCAACCAGTCCATCCTAAAGGAGATCAGTCCTGGGTGTTCATTGGAAAGACTGATGTTGAAGCTGAAACTCCAATACTTTGGCCACCTGATGCAAAGAACTGACTTATTTAAAAAGAAGCTGATGCTGGGAAAGATTGAGGGCAGAAGGAGAAGGGGACGACAGCGGATGAGATGGTTGGATGGCATCACTGACTCAATGGGCATGAGTTTGAGTGAACTCCGGGAGTTGGTGATGGACAGAGAGGCCTGGTGTGCTGCGGTTCCTGGGGTCTCAAAGAGTCGGACACGACTGAGCGACTGAACTGAACTGAACTGGCTAGAGGAAAGGGCTCCTGATTTGTGTTCCATTCTGTCAGCTTTTCATGCACTGGCCTTGGATAGAGGTGGTACAGGCTTAGGAACCAGGTTCTTATACACACTTGGAACCATGGTTAACAATTTGTTTCCATTTGCATGATGAGATCATGGTGAATGCAGCAGAGAAGGCAGCAGCAGGATCTTCTTTGAAAACTTTTTTGATGACTAGCATTTTGGAGGGCTGCTTGGCACTAGGTGGGTTTTCCCACACTTTAGAAGGGGTCCCAGTAGGTCTGCATGGCTGATTCTGTTTGCCAGTTTCTGGATTCAAAGAAGGAAAGTCTTCCTCTTCAAATAGCAACTCTTCTACCTTATCTTCTTTCTTCTCCCCCCTAGTATCTGTAGGTGGCTTTTCCTAAAAGGCACATTCTTTCTTGACGTGGAAGCTGCCATTCCAGTGGTGATGGTTTCCAGTGCCAACCCCACTATGCTGGCTTATACCATCATGACCTAGTGCAGAGCCACGCCAACTAGATAGGTTCCCTGTGATTCCAGCATACGCTCCCCTAGAGACACCAGAGTCCACAGAATCATGGCGGAACAGGGAGGGCTGGTGCCAAGAATCTCCTATTATCTGAAGAGGTCCATTGTTGAAAAAGCCATCAGAGGGATTACGTCTACAACAGCTTACTCCAAATCTACCATCTCCTTGGGATAGGTGCCCTCCATGTTTTTTGAAAGTTGCTATAGGTGACTTAGCTGACTGTGATGTTGAGAAATTTAGCCAAGCAGGAATAAAGTCATGCTGCACCATTTAAATCCAGTGTCTCTTTTCAACAAGGTGAGGCCTCCAACCTCATGGCCAGGATCCCAGAGTATAATCCCTGTGGTCCTGCTTCCTGAACTTCTTTGAGTTGCCAGCTGGATTTCCACGAGGTTCTCTTGTTAAGAGGGTACTTAATTAGGCTGGCCAGCAGAACGCCTTACGATGAAGCACAAAGAAGCCAGGCTCTGTGTGGATCAATCTCTCAGTCCCCTCAACTGCTCATCTTAAACTATCTAGTTCCTGACATGTTTCCCAAAGGGGAAGGAAAAAGGGGAGAGAGAGGGGAACATAAAACGTATTTGTTCCATTTTAAAAATGGGAAAGGGGGAAGAGCTATATCAATGTTCAGCTCATTCAGCTTCCTTGAGTGATGGCACTATGATGTTGCTTAAATAGATAATACATGGACATTTGCACAGTGAATGCAAATACTGTTCATAACAAGGTCATAGCTTAGAAAGACAGAATGACTTCTGTTTGGTCAAATAATGTCATTGAAGTGATAGATCAAAAATAAAACATTGAAGAGCTATAAAAGATATTCTGAGTAGTCAACTCTAGTAGCAAAACATCCGTCCAACATTACAAAGCCCTTAATTTACAAATCTCATTATTCTTACATGGCTGCTAAAAATAGTCTGCAGGTATGAGTTTATATTTGTCTTATCCTTCAAAATCTAAGGACATAAAAAATCTTGTTTAAAAAAAAAAAACAGACAGGAACTTGATATGATTTCCCTCCAAGAATAGCAGCTTTCAAGGCAAATTTCTTGGTATAAAGCTACCAAATGTTTCTTCTATTTCTTTGGTCTTCACTATTTATAAATTCAAAGCAAAATTAAAACAAGTAGAAAGGCAGGGATTAAGAACAGTCATGGATAATGTTATGCCCAAGGTCCCAATCCCCAGAACTGAGAGAACAAGACATCCACAGCAATGCAAATGCAAAAAGGGAATTTTATTGCTAGCTCGAGCCAGGACCCAAGTTTCATCCAATGCAATGGAGTGGAACAAGGGCCCCGAGCCCTGAATTACAGGAGTATTTATAAGGTTAAGACAAAGACAGGGAGTTGACAGGGGCGGATTGGTTGCAAGGGTTCCTTAGCATCTGCTAATTGGCTAGATTTTTGCGCGCTCGGGCTTTCTCTGGGGAGGTTTTCGTCCTTGTCCTGATAAGCTTGAACCAGGCTACAGGGAGTATACTGATTGGTCGAGTCCTGGCGCCTGCAGAGGATGATCTCAGCTCCTCCTTGGCAGTAACTCAGCCCCTCTGTAAAGGAGACTTAGGCCTACCTTGGCCCCCTGAAGCCTGTCATGGCGCCCGTTTGGTCCTAACAGATAAAGCTCCAAAGTGAGGTTTTCTTCTTCTCAGTTTTCTTCGTTTTACTCGTTCCGCCTGTTCTGAAGACTGAATTGAGTTAATGGAGGGTAATAAGAATCTTCTGCTTCAGTACAAAAATTGCTTTGGATCCATTTTCATCATTGTTCAATCATTTAAAAAGCCACAGGAATCTCTCACGGGCAGGGGAGGGGCCATGGTTAGGTACCAGTCGCGGCGTTTGAGGGCGTGTCCCCAGCTTCTTGGCCCAGCAGAGGTGGAAAGCCCATAATCATAACAAAGGTCTTTCCCCAAATCAAATTAAAGACATTTTCGATGGATGTTGAGTTCTAGATTAACAGATATTTTCCCCTTTCAATACTTTCATGATATTATTTTACTGTGTTGCTATCTGCATAGCAGATAAATCTTTGGGTGATAAATTTGCTTTTATACTTACCTTTTCCCTCTGTACATATTGTTTTTAAGGTTGTATTCTTGTCACTAGTTTCAAGTAGTTTAATTGTGATGTATCTTGGTTTGATTTTCTTCATGTTTCTTGTGCTTGGATTTCATTGCATCTCTAAGTATCTGTGGATTTTCATCGTTTGAAAAAAAAAATGTCCACCATTTCTTCAAACATTTTTTTCTGTTCCCCCAGTCATGTTCTTTGTCAGGGCCTCCAATTAAATGTATGTTTGGTCTTTGGAAGTTGTCCCACAACTTACTGATACTTTCTGATTTCATTTTTCCACAGTTTGAGTTTGGATAGTTTCTATTGCTATGTCTTTAAAATCACTAATCTTTCCCTCTGCAATGTCTAATCTTTTGTTAATTTCATCTAGTTTATTTTTTCTCTCAGAAATTATAGTTTTCCTGTCAAAAAACTTGAATTGAGTGCTTTTAAAATATGTTTTTCAAGTCTCAACTTTGAAAACAGAAGGAAAATATTTGTATTAGCTATTTTAATGTTGTTTTCTGGTAATTCTTTTACATGTGTTAATTCTGGACTGGTTCTGTTTGATTGACTTTTCTCCTCATTTCAGAGTGGGAGTGAGAGTACCCAGGGTGGTGGAGCCTGCAGGTCTGCCTGGGAAGAAACAGCTGCCTGATTTTGAGTAGGCATAAAACTTCAACTCCAGGAGCCCAGTGAAATGACTTGGCTGCATCCAATCCAGGCTTCACATGGCCATCTCCTATTTTGCCCTTCCTGAATTATGAGGTGAAGATGCTCACCCAGGCAGCAAAGGACCCTGTGTTGTCTTCAGAAGGGTACCACACAGCCTCGCCTGGGATATGTCTGATTATGGTCACTGGAATGCAAATATCCACCTTTGCTCTTCTAAGATGTGCCCACAAACTCCACCCAGCTCAAATTCAGTCATTATAAATGGATAGGGAGTTAACTTTCTGTGACCTAATCCCAAGACCAAGGCACTATGTTTCCAAGTCTAACTTGGCTCAAATATCTTTGCCTACTAGGGTTATTTTCCTGCTGTTGTGGTGAAATTGCTATTTTCAGTAGCTGAGAGAAATTCAGACTTTATTTCACTTAGTAGGAAATCCACTGTGAGGTAGGTGATTACCAGAAGCTGGTATTTTTTTTTTTTTAGCTGTATAGATGGATCCCTGAAGAAATGATAATAAATAATAACATTTTAAAGAGATTAATCTGTGCCTACAGGATGCAATCAGTGGGGCAAATATCTATCAGATAGATCTATTGTCCATTTAAAATTTTATATATTTATAGCTTTCAGGCATAATATAAGTGGAGCAGGAACCTAGCCAGCAGCAAACAAACACAATTTCAAGAGGGAGATTTATTACTGCCTCTGGAAGTAAATCATAGCTGATATTCTGGGCTTAGTTTATTCTGAGCGTGTGATCTCACTCAATCAGATCACACTAAATATAGACCTGGAGAGGAGTCATGGCAGAACATCGATAGACCACAAGCTGCCACCTGGGTTTTTCATGTCTTTTTCAGAAAGCAGTGAATTCATCTCAGCATTCACTTTCTTTTAAGATAAAGCAGGAGGATCATCCCTTGCTGATTCCTGGAGGGAAACTCAAACTGCTATGAAAATATATTCACAGTTGTATTTGGATTTACAGAATTTTAGGACAAAATTTACTATCTTTTTGCAAAATGTCCCTCTGCTCCACCATACCCTGTAACATTCCATCTCCTATAGTGTTATTGCCATGATTATTCTGATGATGAGATGCATTAATGATGACTCATTTTACTGATATTTCTCTACATGCCCAGAAGGGTTTGTGTAATCTATCTGGAAAGAAAGATCTTAGAACTATAATGTTTATCAAAATATCAGAGAGATTTGGGTAATCTGGTTTAAACTTCCCTATCAGCCTCACTACCACCTTTTACCACAACATAAAATCTCCAGGATGGTTAAAAATTCATCCTAGTAATCAGGTTGTTTGGCAAACAAGTCCCCACAACCTCTCTCACAATCACTCCCTTCAGGGCTACTCACATGGAAGGTGCTCAATTCAACAAATAGTTGAAAAAAAAAGGGAAAGGAGGAGTGGTCATAAAGCAGAAAATACACATGTATGCTAACAGCTTACTCCCAGCCTAGGCTGTCTGTCCTGCACAAATGACCTTGAATGACACCACGTGTATCTTTTCACTTTCAGAGCTTCCCTGATGGCTCAGCAGATAAAGACTCTGCCTGCTATGTAGGAGACACAGGAGATGCAGATTCAAACCCTGGGTTGGGAAGATCCCCTGGAGAAGGAAGTGGCAACCCACTCCAGCATTCCTGCCTGAAAAGTCCCATGAATGGAGGAGCCTGAATGGGCTACAGTCCAAAGGGCTACAAAGAGTCGGACATGACTAAGAAACTAAGCATACATATCTTTTCACCAACTTTCATGACCTGCCAGCAAATGTGTTTCCAAGTGTGACAACCTGAGGCATTGTTCCTCTCGAGTTCTGCCTTCACTTCTCTTCATGGATACACATCTGCATGTGACTTTTTGGTTATTGGATCCTCTCATGGTGAGAGAAGACCTCAGAAGCTAAAATGTGAAAGCACAGATCTCACTTGGAGGGGCAGATGGTCACTATGTCTTTTACTATAACTATCATCCTTGACCTCTTGTCCCTGAACATGTTTTTCTTTCCCCACATTTCTTCAGTTTAGTTCAGTTGCTCAGTTGTGTCCGACTCTTTGCGACCCCATGGACTGAAGCGTGCCAGTCCTCCCTGTCCGTCACCAACTCCCAGATTTTACTCAAACTCATGTCCATTGAGTTGGTGATGCCATCCAACCATCTCATCCTCTGTCATCCCCTTCTCCTTCCGCCTTCAGTCTTTCTCAGCATCAGGGTCTTTTCAAATGAGTCAATTCTTCACATCAGGTGGCCAAAGTATTGGAGTTTCAGCTTCAGCATCTGTTCTTCCAATGAATATTCAGGATAGATTTCCTTTAGGATGGATTGGTTGGATCTTCTTTCAGTCCAAGAGACTCTCAAGAGTGTTTTCCAACACCACAGTTTAAAAGCATCAATTCTTCAGCGCTCAGCTTTCTTTATAGTCCAACTCTCACATCCATACATGATCACTGGAAAAACCATAGCCTTGACTAGACAGACCTTTGTTGGCAAAGTAATGTCTCTGCTTTTAAATATGTTGTCTAGGTTTGTCATAACTTTTCTTCCAAGGAGCAAGTGTCTTTTAATTTCATGGCTGCAGTCACCATCTGCAGTGATTTTGGAGCCCCCAAAATAGTCTGCCACTATTTCCATTGCTTCCTCATCTATTTACCATGAAGTGATGGGACCAGATGACACGATCTTAGTTTTCTGAATGTTGAGCTTTAAGCCAACTTTTTCACTCTCCTCTTTCACTTTCATCAAGAGGCTCTTTAGTTCTTCTTTGCTTTCTACCATAAAGTGTGGTGTCATCTGCATTATCTGAGGTTATTGATATTTCTCCCAACAATCTTGATTCCAGCTTGTGCTTCATCCAGTCCAGGGTTTCTCATGATGTACTCTGCATATAAGTTAAATAAGTAGGGTGACAATACAGAGCCTTGATGTATTCCTTTCTCGATTTGGAATCAGTCTGTTGTTCCTTGTCCAGTTCTAACGGTTGCCTCTTGACCTGCATACAGATTTCTCAGGAGGCAGGTCAGGTGGTCTGGTATTTCCATCTCTTGAAGACTTTTCCACAGTTTGTTGTGATCTATACCATCAAAGGCTTTGGTGTAGTCAATAAAGCAGAAGTAGATGATTTTCTGGAACTCTCTTGCTTTTTTGATGATCTAAGGGATGTTGGCAATTTGATCTCTGGTTCCTCTGTCTTTTCTAAAACCAGCTTGAACATCAGGAAGTTCTTGATTCATGTACTGTTGAAGCCTGGCTTGGAGAATTTTGAGCATAACTTTACTAGAATGTGAGATGAGTGCAATTGTGTGATAGTTTGAGCATTCTTTGGCATTGCCTATCTTTGAGATTGGAATGAAAACTGATCTTTTCTAGTCCTGTGGCCACTGCTGAGTTTTCCAAGTTTTTTGGCATATTGATGGCAGCACTTTCACAGCATCATCTTTTAGGATTTGAGATAGCTCAACTGGAATTCCATCACCTCTTCTAGCTTGATTGTAGTGATACTTCCTAAGGCCCACTTGACTTCACATTCCAGGATGAGTGATCACACCATCATGATTATCTGGGTCATGAAGTTCTCTTTTGTATAGTTCTTCTGTGTATTCTTGCCACCTCTTCTTAATATCTTCTTCTTCTGTTAGGTCCATACCATTTCTGTCCTTTATTGTGCCCATCTTTGCATGAAATGGTTCCTTGGTATCTCTAATTTTCATGAAGAGATCTCTGCTGCTGCTGCTGCTAAGTCGCTTCAGTCGTGTCCGACTCTGTGCAATCCTATAGAAGGCAGCCCACCAGGCTCCGCCATCCCTGGGATTCTCCAGGCAAGAACACTGAAGTGGGTTGCCATTTCCTTCTCCAATGCATGAAAGTGAAAAGTGAAAGTGAAATCACTGAGTCATGTCCAACTTTCAGTGACCCCATGGACTATAGCCCACCAGGCTCCTCCATCCATGGAATTTTCCAGGCAAGAGTACTGGAGTGGGGTGCCATTGCCTTCTCCGGAAGTGATCTCTAGTCTTTCCTATTCTACTGCTTTCCTCTATTTCTTTCTTTGATCACTGAGGAAGCCTTTCTTATCTCTCCTTGCTATTCTTTGGAACTCTGCATTCAATACCTGAATGGTCTAGTGATTTTCCCTACTTTCTTCAATTTATGTCTGAATTTGGCGATAAGGAGTTCATGATCTGAGCCATATTCAGCGCCCGGTCTTGTTTTTGCTGACTGTATAGCGCTTCTCCATCTTTGGCTGCAAAGAATATAATCAATCTGATTTTGGTATTGACCATCTGGTGATGTCCATGTGTAGAGTCTTCCCTTGTGTTGTTGGAAGAAGGTGTTTGCTATTACCAGTGTGCCTACCTTTTATCAGATCCCAGTAATTGCCTTGGTATAATATAAGGAGAAAAAAGTGTATTTATATAATAGGGAGTGATCTCACGCAGTCGTAGGAGCTGGGTATGGCCCTGGTCTTTATGCCTATTGTTAGATCTTGGAATTCACAGGGAATGCAGCCAGGAGGAAATGTAGATACAACATGAGAGAAGACAAACAGAAGCTGGAGCCCACAAGAGCAGACTAAAACACAAGTCCATTCTTGTTACCTCTGACTTTGGTGATACACATATTGTACAGAAATCAGGACCTTTTATCAATGAACTAACCATAGACAGCTAGCCCAGAGGTCAGAGAAACTGAAGGGGGATTTAGGGAAAGGTGAGTCAGTCTCAGGCCAATGAGGTAAGTCAATAGGGGAGGGATGTCAGTGAGCTACTGATGGTTGGCTTTCCACTTCTGTCCCCAAGATACTACAGAAGAGCCTCTCTGTGCCCTCCCCTGACCAGAATAGGGAGCCCTGGGAAATGTAGGCCAGCCTAGACAGTGACATAGCCCCCATACCTAGCCCCCAAGCAGATTATATCATACAGATCAAAATAAAATAAGCCCACCAAAATAAACGTGTTACTAACTGTACTAGAAGCGATTTTACTTTCACTTTTCACTTTCACGCATTGGAGAAGGAAATGGCAACCCGCTCCAGTGTTCTTGCCTGGAGAATCCCAGGGACGGCGGAGCCTGGTGGGCTGCCCTTTACGGGGTCACAGAGAGTGGGACACAACTGAAGCGACTTAGCAGCAGCAGCAGCAACAATCGTACTCATAGCTCAGTCTGTAAAGGATCTGCCTGCAATGCAGGACACCCGGACTCATTTCCTGGGTCAGGAATATCCTCTGGAGAAGAAAATGGCAACTCACTCCAGTATTCTCACATGGAGAGTCCCATGGACAGAGGAGCCTGGCAGGCTACAGTCCACGGGGTCACAAGAGTTGGACATGACTTAGTGACTAAACCACCACCGCAGTACTAAAGAATTTTTGATCTTAGGATTCTTTTACATTCTTAAAAATTATCAAGAATCCCACAGATCTATTGTTTATATAGATTATAGCTATTGATACTTGTTATTTTAGAAATTAAAACAAAGAAATGGAAAAATATTAATTTATTTAGAAATAAGAATACTAAACCATTACATGTTAATATGAGTAACATCTTTTAATAGAATTAACTATATTTTCCAAAACTGAAAAAAAATAGTGAGAGGAGAGATACTCTATATTTTTCAAATATATTTAATGAATTTGTTGTTACTGTTTAGTTGCTAAGTTGTATCTGACTCTTCGTAACCTCATGGAAAGCAGCACCCCAGGTTCCTCTGTCCTCCACCATCTCCTAGAGTTTGCTAAACTCATGTTTGTGTAGTCAGTGATGCAATCTAACCATCTCATCCTCTGCTGTCCCCTTTTACTTTTTTTTCAATTTAATTTTAATTTTTTATCTTCTATCTTTCCCAGCATTAGGGTCTTTTCCAATGAGTCAGCTCTTTGCATCGGGTGGCCAAAATATTGGAGCTTCAGCTTCAGAATCAGTCCTTTCAATGAATACCCAGGACTGATTTCCTTGGGATTGACTGATTCAATCTCCTTGCAATCCAAAGGACTCTCAAGAGTCTTCTCCAACACCACAGTTCAAAGCATCAGTTATTCGGCACTCAGCCTTCTTTATGGTCCAACCCTCACATCTGTACATCACTACTGGAAAAGTCATAGCTTTGACTAGACAGACCTTTGTCAGCAGAGTAATGTCTCTGCTTTTTAATATGCTGTCTAGGTTGGTCATAGCTTTTCTTCCAAGGAGCAAGTGCCTTTTAATTTCATGGCTGCAGTCACCATCTGCAGTGATTTTGGAGCCCAAGAAAATAAAATGTCACTGTCTCCAATTTTTCTCCTTCTATTTGCCATGAAGTGATGGAACTGAATGCCATGATCTTAGTTTTCTGTTTTTTGTTTTTTAACATTGAGTTTCAAGCCAGCTTTTTCACTCTCCTCTTTCACCCTCCTCATTAAAGAGGTTCTTTAGTTCCTCTTTACTTTCTGCCATTAGAGTGTTATCATATGCATCTCTGAGGTTGTTGATATTTCTCCTGGCAATCTTGATTCCACTTTGTGATTCATACAACCCAGTATTTTGCATGACATACTCTGCATATAAATTAAATAAGCAGGGTGGCAATATACAGCCTTGTCGTACTCCTTTCCCAATTTTGAACCAGCCCATTATTCCATGTCTGGATGTTGCTTCTTGACCCACATACAGCTTTCTCAGGAGAAGGTAGATTTGTCTGGTACTCCCATCTCTTTAAGAATTTTCCACAGTTTTTGTGATCCACCCAGTCAAAGGCTTTAACATAGTCAATGGAACAGAAGTAGATGTTTTTCTGGGACTCCCTTGCTTCCTCCATGAGCCAGTGAATGTTGACAATGTGATTTCTGGTGCCTCTGCCTTTTTGAAAACCAGCCTGTACATCTGGAAATTCTTGGTTTACTTACTGCTGATGCCTAGCCTGAAGAATTTTGAGCATAATCTTGCTAGCATGTGAAATGAGCACAATTGTATGGTAGTTTGAACATTCTTCGGCATTGCTCTTTCTTAGGATTGGAACAAAAACGGACATTTTCCAGTCCTGTGGCCACTGCTGAGTTTTCCAAATTTATTGACATATTGAGTGAAACACTTGAACAGCATCATCTTTTAGGATTTTAAATAGCTCAGCTGGAATTTCATCTCCTCCACTAGCTTTGTTAGTAGTAATGCTTTCTGCAGCCTGCTTGACTTCACACTCCAGAAAGTCTGGCTCTAGGTGAGTGACCACACCATCGTGGTTATGCGGTTATTAAACCTTTTTTGTATCATTCTGTGCATTCTTGCTGCCTCTTCTTGATTTCTCCTATTTCTGTTAGGTCCTTACTGTTTCTGTCCTTTGTAGTGCCCATCCTTGTATCCTTCCTTTTCTCCTTTGCTTTTGCTTCTTTTCTTTCCTCAACTATTTGTAAAGCCTCCTCAGACAACCACTGTGCCTTCTTGTATTTCTTTTTCTTTAGGATGGTTTTGGTCACTGCCCCTTGTACAGTGTTACAAACCTCTTTCCATAGTTCTTCAGGCACTCTGTCTAACAGATCTAATCCCTTGAGTCTATTCATTACCTCCACTGTGTAATCATAAGGGATTTGATTTAGGTCATACCAGAATGGCCTAGTGGTTTTCTTTACTTTCTTCAATTTAAGACTGCATTTTTAAATAAGGAACTCATGACCTGAGCTACAGTCAGATCCAGGTCTGGTTTTTACTGATTGTATAGAGCTTCTCCATCTTTGTCAGCAAAGAACAGAATCAATCTGGTTTCAGTATCAACCAACTGGTGATATCCATTTGTAGAGTCATCTCTTTGGTTGTTGGAAAAATGTGTTTGCTATGACCAGCATGTTCTCTTGACAAAATTCTGATAGCCTTTGCCCTGCTTCATTTTGTACTCCAAGGCCAAACTTGGCTGTTATTCCTGACATCTCTTCACTTCCTACTTTTGCATTCCAGTCTACTATGGTGAAAACGACATCTTTTTTGGTATTAATTATAGAAGGTGTTGTAGGTCTTCACAGAACCATTCAACTTAAGCTTCTTCAGCATCAGTGGTTAGAATATAAAGTTGAATAACAGTAATGTTGAATGGCTTGCCTTGAAAATGAACTGAGATGGTTCTGTTATTTTTGAGATTGCACCCAAGTACTGCATTTCAGACTCTTTTGTTTACTATGAGGGCTGCTCCATTTTTTCTAAGAGATTCTTGCCCATAGTAGTAGATATAATGTTCATCTGAATTAAATTCACCCATTCCCATCCATTTTAGTTCATTAATTCCTAATATGTTGATGTTTACTCTTGCTATCTCCTGCCTGACCATGTCCAGTTTGCCTTGATTCCAGGTTCCCTATGCAATATTGTTCTTCTTTTTTTTTTTAATTTAATTTTTATTTTTTTAAATATTGTTCTTTACATCATCGGACTTTACTTTCACCACCAGATACAACCACAACTGAGCATCATTTCTGCTTTGGCCCAGCCACTTCATTCTTTCTTGCTGTGTGATTAGTTGCTCAGTTGTGTCCGACTCTTTGCGACCCCATGGACTGTAGCCCACCAGACTTCTCTGTCTGTGGGATATTCCAGGCAAGAATACTGGAGTGGGTTGCCATCTCGCCTCCAGGGGATCTTCCCAACCCAAGGATAGAGTCCAGGTTTCCGGCATTGCCGGTGGATTCTTTACCATCTGAGTCACCAGTGAAGCTATTAGTAATTGCCCTCTATTCTTCCCCAGTAATATTTTGGAATCCTTCTGACCTGATGGGCTCATCTTCTGGTGTCATATCTTTTTGCCTTTTCATACTGTTGATAAGATTCTCCAGGCATGAATTCTGGAGTGGGTTGCCATTTTCTCCTCCAGCAGACTGTGTTTTGTCAGAACTCTCCACTATGACCCACCCATCTTGGGTGGCCCTGCATGGCATGGCTCATGGCTCATTGAATTATGCAAGCCCCTTTGCCACAACAAGGCTGTCATCCATGAAGGGGGTTTTTAACCTCTACCTTAGATTCTTATATCATATCAAACAGTTGTATCATTCTGAATTTAGTCTGCTGAGATTCCACTCATCATGTAACCCCCTGGCAAATTCCACCACTTAGAAGGGAATGAGAGTGAAAGACAAATAGCTTCTTAGTGTTATCATGAAAATAGCTTTGACTTCACGAACCCCTTCATAGGATCCTAGTGTCTCCCCAAGGATGGCTAGACCACACTTATCCACAAGGGAAGCACTGGGGCCATTATCTAATCATTGAAACCTAAGTAACCTGCTCATGCCTCAACTATTTGTGCAATTTAGATATTTCTCCTTATAGTTCCAAAAATTCATGACACAATATTCTACATCATTTTGCCCATGCAGATTCTAGTAGTAAGAGGTAATAGAGTTGGAAAGACAGAAAGAGCTAGAGAAAGAACACAGACAGGAAGAAAGAGGAAGGAAGAGAGTACACCTGGAGTTTGCCTCACAGACTTTCACCATCAATTTGCTGAGAAAGAAGCAGGTCCAGAGTTCCTTGTGTGTTCCCAGAAGAGGCCAGCCTTCCACTCAGTCTCACTGGGTTCAGGGACCAGTTTCAACGTATTCCCAGAAGCTGTTGCAGAGTGGTCAAGGAAGTCCAAAGTAGCAACCTGACTGTGGATATTTACCCATTTTTAAATGCCCCTGGCCCATCCCTGCCTAGGGGACTGAAAAATCAAATTGCTGCACTGTTGTCTATCAATGATATTTTCATGTGCCTCAAAATCTTATTTTCCAGTGCTAGTTTTAAAAAGTTGATTGTAAAATAGAACTGTTCTCTCAGAAAATATGAATATATTTATCAAGACATTAACAATGGCTTAAAATGATAATGTAAATTTTTATAATATCCTTTTTATAAATTAAAACCTTTATTTGGAATAAGAACTCTCTAAAAGATCAACATTTTCTTTTCACCAAGCCCTGGTTCCCAGCCCAATTTTCAGAAATATTTTGGAAAAGCACCAGCTTGTGATACCAACCATCCAGCTAGTATCTAGACATAGCTACATTCTTATGGTCGTTACCCTCTCACTGACTCCTCATGGAATGAAGATAATGTCATGGTCAAATTTCTCCTTAAAATAAACTTAACTGCAACATGATTTTCTTTAGAATTGAAGTTATAAACACTTTCTATATTAAGTCTTTCCTGATTCTAAAACTGTTGCAGATTTATGAAAATTTGATGACAGGATTTTAAAAAATCACCTGTAAACCTACAACCATCAGATAGATGGTTTTAATAGATGTCCTTCCAGTCGTCTTTCTAAGCCTACATATGGGCTATATGTA
Organism: Capricornis sumatraensis; assembly: GCF_032405125.1. Lineage (NCBI taxonomy): Eukaryota > Metazoa > Chordata > Mammalia > Artiodactyla > Bovidae > Capricornis > Capricornis sumatraensis. The sequence continues at coordinate 98,552,402 of NC_091074.1, read as the reverse complement.
TACAGCACATACATTGTGGTGTAAGTGCCTGACATTAAGCTTTTGACTGCATGAGCGTCTGCTTCAAAGATCTTGAAGCTGTGTGACAGTTACTAGCAAAACAACCAAATAAGGAAGCAAACCACCCCCATGGAGCTTATCCAGAGAAATAGAATCGATAGGGTGTATGTGTGTGTGTGTTTATAGGCATGTATCATAGGAACTTGGCCCATGTGGCTATGGAGAAGTTCCATGGTGTCTTGCTTGTAATCTAGAGACCAAGGAGAGCCAGTATATAAATTGTAGTCCAAGTCCAAAGGCCTGAGAGCAGGTCAGCAATGGTATTAAGTCCTATCCTGAGGGTGGAAGACCATGTCCCAGTTCAAGCAGTCAGGCAGAGAGAGACAGAGAGACAGAGAGACAGAGAGAGAGAGACAGAGAGAGAGAGAGAGACAGAGAGAGAGAGACAGAGAGACAGAGAGACAGAGAGAGAGAGACAGAGATTCCTCCCTTTCTCTGCCTTTTTATTCTCTCCATGCCCTCAGTGGATTCAAAGATGCCCACCCATACTGAGGAGGGCAATCTGCTTTCATACTCTACAGATTTAAATGCTCATTCATCTGGAAATATCCTCATAGGCACCTCCAGAAATGATGTATAGCCAAAGCCTGGGCACTCGTGGTCCAGTCAAGTGGACACATATTTAGCCATCACATCCAACAGTGAGACAGACCACAAGGCCAGGGACCCAGCGCTTGTCCCAGCCTGCTGCTCCTGCAGACGTCTTGTCCTGGTCTAGAGCTGGTGTCACAGGCGGCTGAGCTGCAGGTGGAGGGAGGGAGGAACGCTATGTGAAATGTAGCCTGGAGTGGAGAGTCCTGGCTGGAATGGCCTCAGAGGTTCTCTGTACCCTCAGGATCAAATCCAGATTCTTTTAGGAATTACCTGACTCCCCAGCTCCTTGGCAAATCCATCTGCCTGCTGGACACTATGTTCTCTTTCAGCTCTGGTGTGCTGCAGACTTGTCTCCTTGGAACTGCTTCTTCTCCCCTTGCATCAGCTGACCCCCTTGCATCCCCCAGGATTCTGCTTCACTGTGCTCTTTCCCTGGGAGCTTTTCTCTGTCAGCTCCAGATCTGGGGCAGGTGTCCCTCAGGTGTGCTGCACGGCACCCTGACAGGGTCTATTGTCTCAGTCCTGCCCCAGTCAGCTTCGTGACTTTCAGTTCAGTTCGGTTCAGTCGCTCAGTCATGTCCAGCTCTTTGCGACCCCATGGACTGCAGCACGCCAAGCCTCCCTGTCCATCACCAACTCCTGGAGTTTACCCAAACTCATGGCCATCGAGTAGGTGATGCCATCCAGCCATCTCATCCTTTGTTGTCCCCTTCTCCTCCCACCTTCAATCTTTCCCAGCATCAGTGTCTTTTCAAATAAGTCTGCTCTTTGCACCAGGTGGCCAAAGTATTGGAGTTTCAGCTTCAACATCAGTCCTTCTAATGAATATTCAGAACTGATCTCCTTTAGGATGGACTGGTTGGATCTCCTTGCAGTCCAATGGACTCTCAAGAGTCTTCTCCAACATCACAGTTCAAAAGCATCAATTCTTTGGTGCTCAGCTTTCTTTATAGTCCAACTCTCACATCCATACATGACTACTGGAAAAACTATGGCTTTAACTAGACGGACCTTTGTTGACAAAGTAATGTCTCTACTTTTTAATGTGTTGTCTAGGTTGGTCATAACTTTTTTTCCAAGGAGCAAGCGTCTTTTAATTTCATGGCTGCAGTTACCATCTGCAGTGATTTTGGAGTCCAAAAAAATAAAGTCGGCCACTATTTCCCCATCTGTTTGCCATGAAGTGATGGGACTGGATACCACGATCTTAGTTTTCTGAATGTTGAGCTTTAAGCCAACTTTTTCACTCTCGTTCACTTTCATAAAGAGGCTCTTTAGTTCTTCTTCACTTTCTGCCATAACGGTGGTGTCATCTGCATATCTGAGGTTATTGATATTTCTCCCGGCAATCTTGAGTCCAGCTTGTGCTTCATCCAGCCCAGAATGTCTCATGATGTACTCTGCATATAAGTTAAATAAGCAGGGTGACAATATACAACCTTGACGTACTCCCTTTTCCATTTGGAACCAGTCTTTTGTTCCATGTCCAGTTCCAACTGTTGCTTCCTGACCTGCATACAGATTTCTCAGGAGGCAGGTTAGGTGGTCTGGTATTCCCATCTCTTTCAGAATTTTCCACAGTTTGTTATGATCCACACAGTCAAAGGTTTTGGCATAGTCAATAAAGCAGAAATAGATGTTTTTCTGGAACTCTCTTGCTTTTTTGATGTGACTTTGGATAGGTCCTTTTGCTCCAGTGTGTGTCCAGCTTCTTTATTTGGAAAAGGATAAAGTTGGACCATATGATATGAAGGTGTTTCATTTGAGAAGTATATGATTCTCCAAATCTTTTATTACTTATATAACCAACTTGTAACTTCTACTTGTCTAAGCTGTCCACAGAAAGAGGGTAATGGCTATTATCTTCCACTTCACCTTTGTAAACTTTCCAGCTCTTTGTCCAAAGTCGGAAACTTCATTTCTGAATGGTCGCAGTCATAGTCACTTGACCAGAAGTTCCCCTGGTTTTATCCAGCTGGACTGTGGATAATGAGAAGCTGGGGAAATATGTCATCAGTTTTTGCCATCAAATGTCATCAGATGAACCAATTGGCCATCTCTTTTTATTTTCAGAGATGCATGCGGTGGAGATTAACCAGACACTTAGGGGAAAAAAAAATATCAGTGCTCAGGAAACTTCTGGTGTTCAGGTTCACAAGGTCAAGAGCATCAGGCTCCAGAGATTTCTACTATTGTTTCATTTTTCTGTCCAGTTAGGAATGGTTGGGCTTTTGAATACTCTTCCAGGAAGAAGTTTAGTTCAGTTCAGTTGCTCAGTTGTGTACGACTCTTTGCGACCCCATGGACTGCACTTGCCAGGCCTCCCTGTCCATCACCAACTCCCAGAGCTTACTCAAACACATGTTTGTTGAGTTGGTGATGTCATCCAACCATCTCATCCTTCGTCGTCCCCTTCTCCTCCTGCCTTCAATCTTTCCCAGCATCAGGGTCTTTTCCAATGAGTATATTATTCTCATCAGGTGGCCAAAGTATTGGAATTTCAGCTTCAACATCAGTCCTTCCAATGAATATCAGGACTAATTTCCTTTAGGATGGACTGGTTTGATCTCCTTGGAGTCCAAGGGACACTCAAGAGTCTTCTCCAATGCCACAGTTCAAAAGCATCAGTTCTCTGGGAAGGAGAGAGACCACCAAAGACCTGCCACTGAAAAACTGAAACAGAATTTTGTTTGAATTCATTGTTCCATTTTGGTTCCAACCACATAATAAATTTAGTCCAAGTTGAAGACTGAAGCAAGGAAAGAGAACTAGGTGCTTCTAACCACATCAGCTGAGCCTTTGCAACTTCTGAAACAGCAAACTTTTCCTGGGACACAGCCTGAGAGAGAGGGTGAGGTGATAGCTGATACTGAAGTTTGCCCCTAATTTCTGTGAAAAAATTCTAGGCACATGCTGCTGGTTCTGCTATAACACCCTATATGTATTCTAAAAACCTTGCTTTTTTCAAAATCACAGAGGGATCATAGGAAAACTTGGTTGAGGGCAGACAACTCCAAACCCATCAGTTCAGTTCAGTTCAGTCGCTCAGTCGTGTCCGACTCTTCGTGACCCCATGAATCACAGTAATATAACGATGTAAATAAGCACTAACAAAATCAATACTTTATGCATCTGCTGCTGCTGCTGCTAAGTCGCTTCAGTCATGTCCGACTCTGTGTGACCCCATTTACAGCAACCCACCAGGCTCCCCTGTCCCTGGGATTCTCCAAGCAAGAACACTGGAGTGGGTTGCCATTTCCTTCTCCAATGCATGAAAGTGAAAAGAGAAAGTGAAGTCGTTCAGTCGTGTCCGACTCTTAGCGACCCCATGGACTGCAGCCTACCAGGCTCCTCCATCCATGGGATTCTCCAGGCAAGAGTACTGGAGGTAACTTAGACTCCCCAGGCAGACAAATCAGTGTGATTGGAGGCTGCCTCGGCGAGTATCAGAATTGCACAAAACCAGGAGAGGGAAATGAGGGAAATGCTGGCTTGCTGGCATTCAGATAAGGTGGCGTAAGGAGGCACAGAAAGAAGGGGGCAACCTGCTCGAGGAGGAGCCCTGGGGGTCCGCACTGGGGGCGTTCCTTTCTAGGGAGGGAGCCCTGGGCAGAAGCACTGACTTTCCTTTTTTCTTTTTTTTAACTTTTTATTGTGAAAAGTTTTAGACTTATACAAAAGTAGAGGGAAGTGTATAGTAAGCTTACATGTAGTTACCACTCAGCTTTAACTGTTACCAACTCATGACCAGTCTTATTTGACCTATTGCCTGCCTCTCTCCCCATGCCTGTCCCAAACTGTGAACTATGTTTAAAGCAAATTTCAGATGTCACATAACAGCTTTTGTAAATATTTCAGTGAGTATTTTTTGAAAATAAGAAACCTTTTAAAAATAAACCATTTACTTAATATCTTTATTACACTAGGTGATTATGTTTCCTTAATATCATAATTCAAATGTTTTATATTTTCCTGATTATGTTGTTCATATTTTTGGTACCATATTTAAGAATTCAGTGTCAAATCCAAGGTCATGAATATTTAAACTTGTGTTCTTCTGAGTTTTTTTATCTTTATTGGATGGTCAAATTGCAGCTTTCCATTGTCCAAGTTAGGATAGTTTAGACTGTTTTGCAGTAACAAACCCTGAAACCTCAGTAACTTACAATAAAAATTACATATTCTTGCCACACGTACAATATGGATTGGACAATCCTCCTATACCTTGCAGCTACATAAAGTAAGCAAAGCCCATGAGAGATATTATAAAAATCAGCCCAGGAAGTACCCAGTTTTCACCCAACTTCCATTGACCAGATCTGTTACCTGTCTCAACCTAATTGCAGTGGAGACTGAGAAAGTAACCTTCCTGTCTGCTCAGGAACAGAACTGTCCTCTGCAGCGTGCTTTCCTCTGTTTGCTGTGTTGACTCAGTTACTGGCTTTGTGTATTAAGCAAAATAAGAATTATGAAAACTGAATATTTTGAATTAAGACATTATCAGAAAATATTTTATAATTTCATTAGAGATTTTACATCTTGTTTTCTGTATCCTTGAAAATTATAAGATTATTGATTCTTTTGAGCTGTGGTGTTGGAGAAGACTCTTGAGAGTCCCTTGGACTGTAAGGAGATCAAACCAGTCAATCCTAAAGGAAACCAATTCTGAATATTCATTAGAAGGACTGATGCTGAAGCTGAAGTTCCAATGCTTTGGCCACCTGATTATATGAAGAGCCAACTCATTAGAAAAGGCCCTGATGCTAGGAAAGATTGAAAGCAGGAGGAGAAGGGGACGACAGAGGATGAGATGGTTGGATGGCATCACTGACTCAATGGATGTGAGTTAGAGCAGGTTCCAGGAGATGGTGAAGGACAGGGAAACCTGGTGTGCTGCAGTCCATAGCGTTGCAGAGTCGGACATGACTGAGTGACTGAACAATGCAACAATAATATATACATATATGAATATAATATATGTATATAATACACACATATATATAGTCTCTGAAAAGAAAGAGTTGGGGGGAGAGTAAAGAAATGTTTGAAGAAATAATGACTGAAAAATTTCCAAACTTGAAACTCTAAACCCACACAAAGGAGGCTTAATGAGTCCTTCACAAGAAACATGAAGGTTAATCAAATGTGCCCAACTACCCACGGATGCTCTTTTCTTTTAAATTATTTCTTTCTTTTGTTTCATTTTGAATAGTTTCTATTGCTACATAGTCAAGTTTCTTTTCCAAGACCTAATTTCCACTAATCTATTCCAGTATATTTTTCATCACAGAATCCTAGCGTTCATTTAGAAAGTTCGATTTGGTTCTTTAAAAATATTTTTGCATCTTTAGTTAACTTCTTGAGCATCTGAAATACATTACAACAATTACTTAATATTCTTGTCTGCTAATTCTGACACCGATGTCAATTTCACTTGGTTGATTTTTTAACCCTAATTACAGGGCGTATTTTCTTGTTTTCATACATGTCAGTATCTTTGATTGCAAGTCAGACATTGTAAATTTCCTGGTGAATCCAGGAAGGTTTCTTGAAGCAATATTTGAGCTGAATATTGCAGGATGTGAATGGATTAAAAAGATAAATAAAAGTGAAAACATTTAAAGAAGAAGAATCAGTATGTGCAAAGGACCTGAGTATATGTCTTGGCATTTCTGAGAAAATAAAAGAATGATAATGTTATTGGGAGCAAATTAAAAAAAAAAAACTAATTTAAAGTCTTTGGGGATGAAGGCATGGGCAGATCATGCCTTGCTTTCTTCAGGGGTCTTAGGCATTTAAAATTTTTTCAGCTTCATGGAGGTAAAATTGAATATTTAAACTGTACATTGAAGTGATGTTGATATTCATAAACACTGTGAAAGAGTGTCCTCCATCTACTTAATTAACACATATATCATCTCTTATATTTATTTGTGTCTATGTGCATGTGCGTATGTGTGTGTGTATGATAGAGAACATGTAAGTTCTACTCTCAGCCAATTTCAATTACACAATACAGTATTGTTAACTGTACTCATTATGTTCTACATTTTAGCTATTCGGAATGTAGACATGCCAGAATTGAAAGTTTGTACCCTTTCTTTAAGCTCTCTGCTGCCAAGCTCCCCCAGGCCTCAGCTCCTGACAACCACTTTGCTACTCTTGATTGCTAGAAGTTTGACTTTGTTTTCCTTGCTGCTGCTGCTGCTGCTAAGTTGCTTCAGTCATGTCCGACTCTGTGCGACCCCATAGACGGCAGCCCACCAGGCTCCCCTGTCCCTGGGATTCTCCAGGCAAGAACACTGGAGTGGGTTGCCATTTCCTTCTCCAATGCATGAAAGTGAAAAGTGAAAGTAAAGTCGCTCAGTAGTGTCCGACTCTTAGCGACCCCATGGACTGCAGCCCACCAGGCTCCTCCATCCAGATTCCTCATATATGTGATACCATGCAGTCTTTGTTTTTGTCTGGGTTATGTCACTTAGCATAAAGCCCTTAAGGTGTACCCATATTGTTGCAAATAGCTGCATTTTTCTTTCTTATGGTTGAATAAAATACACACACACACACACACACATAATACACATATATACACAATCTCACCTCCCCACATGTTTTATCCATTCATCTGTTGATGGACATTTAGCTTGTTTCTGTATCTTGGCCATTGTGAACAGTGCTGCTGTGAACATGGGCAGGTAGATCCCTCTTTGAGATACTGACTTCATTTCTTTTGGATATGTACCCAAAAGTAGGGTTGCTTAGATCATATGGTAGTCCTACTTTCAATTTTTTTAGGAATCTCCATACTGTTTTCCACAGTGCCTGCACTAATTAACTTTCCTATCAATAGTCCACAAATGTTCCCTTTTCTCCACATCCTTGCCAATATGTGGTATTCCTGTCTTTCTGATGACAGCTGTTCTAACAGGTATGAGGCAAAATATTATTTGTGATTTTGATTTGCATTTCCCTGATGATGCTGAGCACCTTTTCATGTACCTGTTGGCCATTTATATGTCTTCCTTGAAAAAAATCCAGGTCCTCTGCCCATTTTTCAATCAGATTTTTTTTTTGCTATGAATCACGTGAGTGTTTTATTAATACATATTTGCATATTAACCCTTCATCAGATATATGATTTGTAAATATTTTGTCCTATTTTCTTTTTGTAAATATTTATTTATTTGGCTGCATTGGGTCTCAGTTGCGGCTTGTGGGATCTTCATTGCAGCATGCGGGATCTTTCACTGTGGCATGTGGGCTGAGTTGCCCCTTATTATGCCTCTCACTTAGTCCCCCAGCCATGGATTGAACCTGAGGCCCCTGCATTGTAAGGCAGATCCTTAAACCCTGGACCACCAGGTAAGTCCCTTTGTCCATTCTTTAGGTTGCCTTTTTATTAATGGCCTTCCTTTGCTGTGGAAGCTTTTTAGTTTGATGGATCCCCTCTTGTTTATTTTTGCTTTTATCACCTTTTCTTTTGGTGTCAAATCCAAAAAAACATTGTCAAGCCAATGTCAAGGAGATTATCTCCTATGTTTTCTCCTAGGAGCTTAATGGTTTCAGACTTTATTTCAGTAATCCATTCTGAGTTGGTTTTTGTGCATGGTTTAAGATAGTAATCTTGTTTCATTCTTTTGTATGTGATTGTCCAGTTTATTGAAGAGACTGTCCTTTTCCTTTCCCTGTGGTATATTCTTGGCTCCTTGTCAGAAATTAATTCACCATTTATGCATGGGTTAATTTCTAGGGTTTCTAATCTGTTACGTTGATCTGTGTGTCTGTTTTTATGCCAGTACCACACTGTTTTGATTATTATAGCTGTGTAACAGATGCTTATAAAGAAAATCAAGAAGAATGATGTTTCCAGTTTTGTCCTTCTTTCTCAAGATTGCTTGGGCTATTCAGGGTATTTTGTGGTTCCATACAATTTTTAGGCATTTTGGTCCTCATCCTATGAGGGGTTATAATTTTGTAAGGGTTTTAAACAAGTTCAGAATTTTTAGAAAAATCACTCTAACTTCAGGATGGATAATACCTTGAGTGGGGCTTCTGGGCGGAAGAGGTTGGATATATTAGGAAACTAGGGTACATTTCCAAGTGAGAGACAAACTTGGTTTGTACCAGGGTGGAAGTGGGATGGAAAGAGGTGGGTTGACCTGAGATGACAAATGTAGTGTGACTCTTGAATCCCTCTTGTCTGCATTTCATCAAATTAGTCACCAAGTTCATATAAACCTCTTCTAAGGGAAATATTCTCACAGAGTGAGTACATTTCTTATTAAAATGCTCATAAATATATATATATTAAAAATTTTTGAACATTTTGCACAGTATCCCACAAAGGGAAATTATTAACTTGTTTCTGGAAAGGATTCTAGCAACTCTCTTCTGATATTTGCCCAAGAATTCCCCTGGAACACTCAGTAATGAAAAACCTCATTCCAAAGGCCTGGTTCAATAGCTTTCAAACACTAGACGCATCAGAAATCACCTGATGAGCTTGTTCAAACACAAATTTCTCGGTCAAACCCCCAGAGTTTCTAATTCAGTAAGCATGAGTTGGGGCCCGAGATTTTTCTCCTGTATCAAATTCCCACACAATGCCAATGTTCCAGGTCTGGGAACTAGTGTGAGAACCACTAGATAATTAGAGGTGAGGTAGTCAAGAGGTGAACTTCTGGAATTAGACACAAAACTCTGTCCTTTCTAGTGATATGACTTGGGCAAAACCACCTGTGGGTGCTTTTGTTTCCCTATTTGAGCCTTAATGAAGGTTAGAATGAGGGATGTTCTTTTTTTTTTTTTCATTTTAATGGTGTGAAATGCCTTTTATTTTTAAATTAAAGTACAGTTGATTTACAATGTTGCGCCAATCTCCGCTGTACAGCAAAGTGACTCAGTTATACTCATATATACATTCTTTTAAAATATTCTTTTCCATTATGGTTTATTGCAGGATATAGAATATAGTTCCCTATGCTATACATTAGGACCTTACTTATCCATTCTAAGTGTAATAGGTGGCATCTACTAACCCCAAACTCCCAGTCCATCTTCCTTCCTCCCCTCTCCCCCTTGGCAACCACAAATCTGTTCTTTATGTTTGAGTCTGTTTCTGCTTTGTAGATAGGTTCATTTGTGCCATATTTTAGGTCCACATGTAAGTGATATTATATGGTATTGTTCCCTTCTTGCTTCACGGTACTCTCTAGCTGTCTCCATGTTGCTTCAAATGGCACGATTTCATTGCTTACAGCTGCGTGGTATTCCACCGTATATGTGCGCCGCACCTTCCTTATCTGCTCATCTGTAGATGGACATTTAGGTTGTTTTCATGTCTGGGCTTCTGGGGACAGTGCTGTTACGAACATAGAGGTATATGTATTTGTTTGAATTACAGTTTTCTCCTGGGAAGGAGTGGGATATGGTAATTCTATTTTGGTTTTCTGAGGAACCTCGTACTGTTTTCCACAGTGGCTGCACCAGCTTACATTCTCACCAACAGTGTAGGAGGGCTCCCTTTAGAATGAAGGCTGTTTATAGAGTTAGGATAGGTACACAATGAATGTAGATACATTCTTGTGAAAAAAAAAATGACTTTTATGTGCCTAGAGCATGCTACAATTTTCCTGTAAAGCAAGACAGATAACTCTTTTAGCTCATTCTTGGAAAACGCTCATCAAAGTTCAGTGTTATAACATAATGGAAATCTTTAGTCAACAGCCTTGAAAGGAATCCTTCAAGTTCTGCTCTGCTTCATGTCCTCAGTTCTGGTAAATTCCTACCGGGGTGTGTGTTAGATGTTTGGTTGCCTCTGCCCTCCCTCTGATGCCCATGACCTTGGCAATGAGCCTGTCCCTAGACAGGGTGTCCCATCTGGGAACAGCCAGTTGATGAGGGGGCAGAGCTGACTCATCCATACTCTTGGGAGACAGCTGTGGGCAATTTTTCCCAGGTTGCATAAGCCATTGGTTTCTGAAACAGAAAGAAAGACAGCCTCTGCCAGCTATTAGCTGACCTCATGGAGACAGTCATGGTGTGCCAAGAGGAGGTGTTGGGGAGGAGACGACCCAAGGGAGACCCTCTTATTTGAATGTTAGGTCTACCCAGATTCTTCAGCAATAAGCAATAAATGGCTCACCTACACATTCCATCTCAAATTTCCATGGATAAAGGTCTCTACCTGGAGCTTGTATGTGAGAATCTAGTAGTTTTCCAGAGTAACCAAAGGGACCAGTCAAATGAAACCAGAACTAAACTAGTTAGCTTTGCTGAAACCACCCATTAGTCACCCTGCAGGTGTAGCTGGGGAGGTGAGGCAGTCAGTGCAGGCTTTTTTTGAGCTTCTGAAGAACATGTGAAAGCCAAAATGTGGGCCACAGGAGAAAGCTGAATTTTATAAGGAGGTTTCCTTAACCCAAAAGTTAAACCTGGGATAAGGCAAATGTACCCTTTACTTGGGCCTTCATGCACTGTGCACATTTTGGGTGATCCACAAACATTGTGAATCATTTCCAGAGTGACCTTTCACCGTGCAGTTAATGTTCAACATTTATTGACGTCCCGTGATGGGAACATCTTTAAAGTTTGGCATGACTCTGGCCTGGAGGGGTTGTGGGTTTTGTGTTTGGGGATGTGAGGACTCTGAACTTTGAGTCCTTGGGTCCTTGAATCTCTGTGGGGAAATGGATGCAAGCATGAGGGTCTGGAGAGCTAGGAAGCGCAAGTCAGAGAGTTCCTACACTTTCCTCTCTCTGTATGATCTCTTTTTATCCCCATGTTGATGTGGCCTGGGCTAACAAAATGTACGTTTGGGGAAATGTCAGTTTTCTAAATGGTCAGAAAAACACCGTGTTTTCCTGTTATGGCCAAAGTATAATCAAAGCATTCAATAGTTTAAATCAAAACAAAGATTTGGGAGTATTAAACCTATTATCTAATATCTAAGATGATGCCCGTTTAATAATAGATCATCATTGCAAAGGAGAGAAGCCCTTTGGAATTCATTTTGTGCTTTCATTTTCCCCTTTAATCATTCGCCCTGGGTGACCCCCGCCACAGTGGGGACATGCTGTGTGCCTTGCGTGCATGGGTAAACGAGAGTTCATGGTCACTGTTAGACTGGATCTTTTGAGGTTGGACTGACCACCATTTTCCTGGAAGCAAATGGCAATAGAAAATCCATGAATGAAACTGCAAAGTAGTTACAGGGCATCCTGAATATCTATGCCCAGCTCTGGGGCCAGTCAGAGTTCCTTGGCTGGTCATCTCTGACCATAGCTCATCTGTATGTTCCAATGGGACATTCAACCAGCACACCTTTACTGAGCACCCACTCACTATGAGCCGGACTTGTTTAGGTGCTTGGAACACCTCAGTGAACAAAGTAGATAAAGACACCTGCTTTCTAGCAGGGACATAGTTATTTATGATTAGGGGAAGGACACATATCCTCACATATCATTACTGTTCTCCGTTTGCCAAGATGCAAGACTGCTAGGACTGGTCAGACTAACCACCAGGGGGCAGCCGACCCCATGGGCTTAGCCTGGCTGCTAAGGCTGCCTGTCTTCTACTGTGTATGTAAGGCAGGCCCTGGGGGATTTTGCCAAAAAGGAGGGGCACAGTTGGGTCTCTGTCCAGAAACAGGGGAATGTCAGAGAGGTCTAGAAAGGAAGGCTGTGTTTAGGAATTAGGAAGGGCAGGATATTGCTTCTCTTTCTGCCCCATTCTGTCCTTTTACAGGGAGGGGTTTCCAAGCCAGGTCTGATGGTGTGTGCGTAATGGCGTGGGCAAGCAGTAGGTTCTTCAACAGCTGACTCCCTAAGCCTGGAATCTGAGTCTGGAATGGCCCTACATGGGGTAGGCAAACTATCTTTCAAAGGTTCACATGTCCTCTTTGGAAAGTGGGAGCCAGAGATAAGCAAACGTTCCATTGTAAAAATCATGTTCCTAACTACTATTTTAAACATCTCTAAGTTTGAAGAATTAATAATGGAAACATAAAATATATTAAACTCTTTAGGATATGATTGGAGACTTTTTTTTGTTTATTGTTTATTTCCAGTAAAACCTTTTAATATATTATACCTCACCAGAGACATTAGTTTGCCAACAAAGGTCCATCTAGTCAAAGCTATGATTTTCCCAGTAGTCATATATGGATGTGAGAGTTGAACTGTAAAGAAAGCTTTTGAACTGTGGTGTTGGAGAAGACTCTTGAGAGTCTGTTGGACAGCAAGGAGATCCAACCAGTTCATCCTAAAGGAGATCAGTCCTGGGTATGCATTGGAAGGACTGATGCTGAGGCTGAAACTCCAATACTTTGGCCACCTGATGTGAAGAGCTGATTCATTTGAAAAGACCCTGATGCTGGGAAAGATTGAGGGCAGGAGGAGAAGGGGAGGACAGACGACAGAGGTTGGATGGCATCACTGACTCAATGGACATGAGTTTGGGTAAACTCCGGGAGTTGGTGATGGACAGGGAGGCCTGGTGTGTTGCAGTCCATGCAGTCGCAAAGAGTTGGACACGACTGAGCGACTAAACTGAACTGAACTGATAGCTCACCCTTTTCCTTGGAGTTTCAGACGTTTGTTCAACTTAATATAGTGAAAAAAGTGAAAGTGTTAGTTGCTCAATTATGTATGACTCTTGCAACCCCATGGAATGTAGCCTGCCAGGTTCCTCTGTCCATGGAATTCTCCAGGCAAGAATACTGGAATGGGTAGCCATTCCCTTCTCCTGGGGATCTTCTTGACCCAGGGATTGAACCTGGGTCTTCCACATTGCAGGCAGTTTCTTCATTGTCTGAGACACCAGGGAAGTCCTCAACTTAATATAATATTTCCCCAAAAGGTTCATCTTTGGAATCTTTTAGTTTCCTTCAAGATCTGTTAACATCTTGCTTAACCTGGTATTCTACAGCCTTTCTATTTGAAGTGTGACCTGTGGACCAGGAGCAACAGCATCATCTGGGAGCTTGTTAGAAATGCAGAATGGCAGCCCCCTCCCTGGACTGTGAGTTGTCCCATTAAATCCCTACACATGTTAACGTTCCAAAGTGCTGCTCTATGGGATGCATGTCAAGAAGTGCTAGATTAGAGAGAAAGAGTGAAGGGATAAAGTGGAGGAGTTTGCAGCACTTTGTAGATTATTTCCAGAGTTCCCACATAGCATGTGGACTCTCTAGATGTTCCTTGAGCTGACTGAACTGGGCTGTCTTCCTCACATCCCTACTTGCCTTTACTAACTCATCATGGCTCCAGGCCTTTATTAAAATCCTGATTGGAGATCTTGAATCAAGCTTTAAAACTTAAGTAACTTTGAAAAAAAAAAAAACTTAAGTAACTTTGAAATGAGGTCAAAATCAGAATATTCAGTGAGGATCCTTAATTAGAAAAGTATGTCCTCAGGCTGGGTGGATCCTGAATAGTTTGCCACTAAGAATGGTAAATTCGAAAGAGGCAAATTAGCACTAAGTTGCATTCATGGTGGCTTCCATAAGATGCAAGCAAAGTTACCTTTTCTTTCCTTCAATTTTATTTCTCATGTGAGGATGACAAATGTTTTCTCTTGTAATTTTCTTTTGTAATAGTGATTATTTTTGTTTTGCATTACCTGGACATCTCAATATGGACAGCACAAAGTTTTCCATCTTATCTTAATTCTTAGAGTACATTGATTTTTAAAAAGTTTACCGGAGTCAATTTTCTATGCAACCATATTTTATTCAGCATGAAAATTAGTGCCAATTTTAAACATTTATAGAGTTGTTTCTCCAAGGAAAAGCACAAACTAGAAAGAGAAAAAAAATGTCATTTGATGAGATTCAAATGGCTTTGGCCAGATGACTATAGAAACATCTTCTTATCCAGAACAGTCACTGGAAGTCCATTTATGAAATGATATCTGTCTGATTTCTGTTTACTTTGCAGAGAAAGAACATTTTCTGAGGAATCAAAACAAGTGGCAATTTGCATTTTCTTGTTAGACTGATGTGAGAGATGGGGGGAAGACATAATATGTAAAGCTGAAGTTCCCCATTTATACACATAAAACATATATTTTAAGTAAATATGTTAATGGATCATACAATTTGCCTTTCAAAAATCTTCTTTTTGTGTTTGCTGTCCTTACCTCCTTGTCCCCCCAAGCTCCCTCCTTTCCTCCTGCTCAGATGTGACAACAGGATTCCATGTGTGCAATGGATTTCCTTGCACATGTGGAATTGCCCATAGGTATTGTTCATTGCACACATGCTTGTCTGCCTGTATGTACATTGATGTGGAGAACTTTTCTTCATTGTTTTAAGAATGGGATAATAAAATATGCACTGTTCTGAATTTGGTCTTTCTTACTCCATAATTGCTCATAGAAACCTTGCAAAGTCATTAAACATAGCTCTAATTCATCCTTTTCAATGGTTGTGGTGTGAATGAACCAGAATTTATTTGAACATGCCTTTGTGAATAAGCATTTATTTCCATTCCTCCCCTTTGCCAGTATGAACAATGCTGGAATAAATGCTTATGTCCTTGAAATTTAAAAACATTTTTTTTGAAGAGCAGTTTAGGTTCACAGCAAAAATAAGAGGAAGGAATAGGGATTTCTCACAAGCCCTCTGCCCTCACAATGCATAGTCTCCTTTGTTATCAATACCCCCACCAGAGTGGTGCATTTGTTATGGCAGATGAACCTACACTGACATGTCACAGTCACACAGAGGCCATAGTTTACATTAGGGTTCGGGCCTGGTGTTGCCTATCCTATTGTTTCATACAAATGTATAATGACATGTGTTCATCATTATACGTACAGAAGAGTTTCACTGCCTTAAAAATCCTCATTTCTCTGCCTTTCATCTTTCTCTCCTCAGTTCAGTTCAGTTCAGTTGCTCAGTCGTGTCCGACTATTTGCGACCCCATGAATCGCAGCATGCCAGGCCTCCCTGTCCATCACCAACTCCCGGAGTTCACTCAGACTGACGTCCATCGAGTCGATGATGCCATCCAGCCATCTCATCCTCTGTCATCCCCTTCTCCTCCTGCCCCCAATCCCACCCAACATCAGAGTCTTCTCCAATGAGTCAACTCTTCTCATGAGGTGGCCAAAGTACTGGAGTTTCAGCTTTAGCATCTTTCCTTCTGAAGAACTCCCAGGACTGATCTCCTTTAGAATGGACTGGTTGGATCTCCTTGCAGTCCAAGGGATTCTCAAGAGTCTTCTCCAACACCACAGTTGAAAAGCATCAATTCTTTGGTGCTCAGCTTTCTTCATAGTCCAACTCTCACATCCATACATGACTACTGGAAAAACCATAGCCTTGACTAGACGGACCTTTGTTGGCAAAGTAATGTCTCTGCTTTCTCTCCTAACCTCTGGCAAACACTGATCTTTCTACTCTCTCCCTTGTTGTGCCTTTTCTAGAATGTCAAGAAGCTGTAATCATATATGTCCTTGCATTTTTTCTTCTGCCAAGTAGATGAAGGTGGATATAGAATTTTCAGTTTTAAATTTCAATCCTTTTTTACTCTTTTTTTTAAAAAATTATTTTATCTTGAAGTATAATTAGTTAACAGTATTGTGTTAGTTTCAGGTGTATAGCAGAGTGATTCACTTATACAAGCATATATATCTATTATTTTCCAAATTCTTTTCCCACTTAGATTATTATAGAGAATTGGTTTTTGTGCTCTTCTTTATCTGCTGTAGATGCTGCAAACTTACCTCGCAGAGCCTTCACAGCTGAGAACAGTCATGGGACTGAGTCTATAGAGGGAACATGGCCTTTGCCTAAGCCTCTTCAGCTACCACTTTCTTCCTGTTTGGAATGCAGCTAGTGCTAAGATCATTTTTAAACCTGGTCCTACAATTTAGATATTATTTTAGCAAGTGTTTATTGAGCATGTACTATGTTCTGGCAGGAGGCTTGAAGGGCATGGTAGGAACAACATAAGGTGCTCTAAGGCCACAATGAACAAAGAGTTAGAGTGATGTGGGGGAGACGGTGTTCGTAAAGACCTAAAGGGAACTCAGGTTGGCCTGGAACAACGGAAGGGGGGAACCTTCTGAACAGAAAGCACTCTGAGGTAGGGAGGACCTGGCCTGTTTCTGGGAGCAAAGAAAAACCCACCATGGCTAATGGCCAGCACTGGAGACACAGGAGGAGCCAGATCGGATGTGGCCTTGTTGGTCTTTCAAGGACTTTGAACTTGGCTGCTGGTGAGGAAGGGATGAGCATGTTAAGTAAGGGATGACTGTGGCTTAGGCCAACACTGTGAGATGGGATTTAGAGAAAAGCTGATAATTTTAAGATGTAGCTTTCCCCCATTTGTAAGATTAGTATAAAACAATATAGCAATGGAAATTACTTTATATTTTTTTTCCAGATTTGTCTCATTATCTTTTTAGAATAAATTCTGGAAGTGATCCTTTGGATCAAAATTGATGCTTGTTAAAATTTTGCCACCTATTATCAACCTGCCATCTCCAGCTACTGTGCATGGAACACTCCCAACAACACTGGTGAGAGTAGGGATTGCACGGAACTCATTAACACTGTGTCATCAGTCTTTTAAATATTCCCAATCCAATGGATGGAAAATAAGGTTTCAGTATTATTTGTATTTCTTTTATTACTTCTGTGGTTGAATTTCTCACTATTACATTACCACAACTGTAAACTATAAACTTTAGGAGTTTATAGTTTCCTAAAAGGAAATGTGGGATTGAATAAAATGCAAAAGAAATGGAGTTAGGACTTTCCTTCTCTTAAAAACACCCTTGGACTGCAAAGAGATCAAACCAATCAATCCTAAAGGAAATTAACTCTGAATATTCATTGAAAGGACTATGCTGAAGCTGAAAGTCCAGCCTGATACAAAGAGCCAACTCATTGGAAAAGATCCTGATGCTGGGAAAGACTGAAGGCAAAAGGAGAAAAGGGTGGCAGAAGACAAGATGGTTAGATAGCATCAGTGACTCAATGGACATGAGTTTGAGCAAACTCCAGGAGATAGTGAAGGACAGGGAAACCTGGCATACTACAGTCTGTGGGTTGCAAAGAGTTGGACATGATTTACTAACTGAATAACAACAAATAGATGTAATTATACTCCCAGAATATGTATAACATAGTATGTGTAACATATGTGTAACCTTGGCAGAATGCCTTCACTTTAAAAATAGCTTCCACCAGGAGACTTGCTTCTTACCTATTACTTGTTCTCCAGATATTTTGGATATCTAAAAACCAATGAACCACTAGCTTCCATAAGTGAACAGTGAAGTTGCTCAGTCGTGTCCAACTCTTTGTGATCCCATGGACTGTAGCCTACCAGGCTCCTCCATCCATGGAATTTTCTGGGCAAGAGTACTGGAGCGTGTTGCCATTTCCTTCTCCAGGGGATCTTCCTGACCCAAGGATCGAACCCAGGTCTCCCACATTGCAGGCAGACGCTTTACTGTCTGAGCTACTAGGGAAGACTGTATATTCAATTGTGTCTGACTCTTTATGACCCCATGGACTGTAGCCCACCAGGCTCCTCTGTCCTTGAGATTACCCAGGCAAGAATACTGGAGTGGGTTGCTGTTTAATCCTCCAGTTTAGTACATACATATACCAACTACTATACCAACTAATTCCCCACCCAGGGATTGAACTTGCATCTCCTGCATTGCAGGCGAATGCTTTACTGCTGATAGACCAAAATAAACATTGTAGCCCGATGCTTTTTAAATCTAGGCATCCCTTCCCTGGTGGCTCAGATGGTAAAGCGTCTGTCTACAACGTGGGAGACCTGGGTTTGATCCCTGGGTTGGGAAGTTCCCTGGAGAAGGAAATGGCAACAGACTCCAGTACTCTTGCCTAGAAAATCCCATGGATGGAGGAGCCTGGTGTCCATGGGACTGCAAAGAGTCGGACATGACTGAGCGACTTCACTTTACTCATCCCTCAGTAAAAGCAAGGTGAAGTAACAGACGTGGGAAAGAATTTTTTATCTGATAATTCAGCATGAATGAAGTTTATCCTTTTATTGTACTATCAGGGTAACAGAGACAGACCATTAGCATCGAAAATACTGGAAGTAGGAACCCTATCATCCACTGTACATTGGGCTCTTTCTAGGTGCCAGGCACTGTGCGATCGATGCATGAATACATTCCCCTTCTCAGGTTAATTTTCCATCTTGCCCCCTGAAGTAGGCCTATTAGTAACAATGCAGAAACTGGGCATTAACCTGTAAAGTAGAAAACCCCACAAATGCTCAGAGTAAGCCAACATTCTGGCCCCTTGTGTATTTCTGATTTTCTCCATTGACAATTACCATTCATGGTAGCCAATACAAGCCCAAACTTTTAGTATATACATATACCAGCTAATAGCAGCTCCTAGAAATGAGGAAAATTTGTGAGGAAAGAAATCTATTTTGTTTTTCTTCAAGAAAAGTACTTCTATTCCCTTGCAGTTTTCCAGAAAAACATTGTTCCCGAAATACCATTCTTCAAGTTGTTGGGTTAATGCTGATCATGTTGTAGAGGATTCTTTTGTAGGAAAGCAGACAGGACCTTGGAGCCTGTAAGGAATATTTGTGTGCAGTGAATCCTGAAGGTTCCGTGTCAGAAGTTTCAGGAATGTTTTGTCCTCTGTGCTTCTACCCACTGAGAGGCATGCATGGGAGACTCATGTCTGCATCATCACACTGAAGCTACTCGCCATGTCAATATTGATGGGGCTTGTTTGTATCTGGACTCCCTGGAATTGATGAGGTCATAGATTTCTGTTTATATTTCTAGAAACACTGGTTTCTAGTCTAGAAACATCCTCAAAGAAGCAACTGCTCCTTTGGTTTTCTTATATTCAGTGTGGCTTTAAAATTAATGAGAAAAGAATCAGGCTACTGTGTTTACCCCCAAAGACCAAATATATATTTTTGTTGTTATGAGTGTGCATGAGTGCAGCTATGCTTCCAAATACTTAACTGTTGTTTCAGGAAAGGCACATGTTTCTTAGTGATCTTGGAATCACTCCTCAAGCCCTGGAGATAATAACGTATTTTATCATGTGCTCTGGAGATTTTGTTTTGCCAAAAATCTGGGATTTCAATGACAAAAATGCAGAACACAAATCAAAGAATCATTTTCAACCAGCTTCCAATAACTTTTCTTTGAAAAAGAAGGATTCCATGTCAAATGTTTATGTTCTCTTGGTCTATTTCATGGCTGTGGTGGGATGTCAACAGTGCAAGTTGATCCAAAGTAGTAGCTTTGCCGTGCTTCAGTCTTGGCAAAGGGGTGTGTATTGATTAGCATCCTCCAGACAAACAGAACTGATATGATATATGCACACAGAGATCGATTTATGTATTGTAAGGAACTGGCTCATGAAATTTTATACGTGTGTATATATATATATCATATTTTTTAGGAATTGGCTCATTTAATTATGGAGGATGGGTCCAGAAGGTTGGAGACCCAGGAGAGTCAAAGGTGTGGGTAAAGACTTCCTGCTGGAGAATTCCCTCTTACTCTTGCGAGGACTGATCTTATTGTTCTCAGGTCTTCAACTGATTGGATGTGGCCCACCTACATTAGAGAAGGCAATCTGACTTACTTAGACTATCAGTTTAAACGCTAATCTCATCCACAGACACCCTCACATACATATCCAGAAAAAAGTTTGACCAAATATCTGGGTACCCTGAGATCCAGCCTAGTTAACACATAATTAAACATCACAGAGAAGATGCTGTTTTAATCTGGAAATGAACCCGTCTGTGAGCAAAGGAAAACAGAATGAGCCTGGGGGAGATCTGATGCTTCTTTTGTACAAAGCCCTCATGCTATCTGGAGGGCTAGCCAGTTAAGAGCATTCAGTTGGGGTAGCAAAAGAAATCTCCCAAGTGGTTGTGAAGTATAGGATGTCAGCCTTCCCTCACGACTTCAATTCTTTAAACTTTTATTCTAGACTAAGGCATCACTTTGGTTTATAAGTTCTGGAGAAAAAAGATAAATATCTTTCAGCTCCTGTTACACTGATTTATTTGCTTTTTCATTATTGTGTTCTTATAGATGAGAAAGTGTATTTGAGATAACATTCTATGTGACTGGTGCCGTAAAAAAGTGAATGATAATTAAAAAATATCGTAAAGCCTGCACACCCCAGTGGATGCCTGTCCTGCAGTAGGTGCTCCTGGAGCCAGAGCACTTTCACCAGAGCTGCTGGCAGGGCTCACAGGGTTTTTGGAAAACTTTTGGGAATTAACTCCATCACTTCATGGTAAATGGATGGGGAAACAGAGGAAACAGTGGCTGACTTTATTTTTCTGGGCTCCAAAATCACTGCAGATGGTGACTGCAGCCATGAAATTAAAAGATGCTTACTACTTGGAAGGAAAGTTATGACCAACCTAGACAGCATATTAAAAAGCAGAGGTTCCACAAAGGTTCATCAGATCAAGATTATGGTTTTTCCAGTGGTCATGTATGGATGTGAGAGTTGGACTATAAAGAAAGCTGAGTGTAGAAGAAATGATGCTTTTGAAATGTGGTGTTGAAGAAGACTCTTGAGAGTCCCTTGGACTTCAAGGAGATCCAACCAGTCCATCCTAAAGGAGATCAGTCCTGGGTGTTCGTTGGAAGGACTGATGTTGAAGCTGAAACTCCAATATTTTGGCCACCTGATGCAAAGAGCTGACTCATTTGAAAAGATGCTCATGCTGGGGAAGATTGAGGGCAAGAGGAGAAGGGGATGACAGAGGATGAGATGGTTGGATGTCATCACCGAATCAATGGACATGGGTTTGGGTGGACTTTGGGAGTTGGTGATGGACAGGGAGGCCTGGTGTGCTGTGGTTCACAGGGTCACAAAGAATAGGACACAACTGAGCGACTGAACTGAACTGTACACTGGTGGCCTGAATGTACCAATAGCTCGCCTTCATTCTATAAGATGAGTTTACATTTTACAGTCAAATCATAATAGATACCAAATCTTATTAAGAAAGATAGTCAAGAAGCTGGGTAAACACGCTGCAGTAAACAAAACAGACAGATGTTTCGTTCAGTTCAGTCGCTCAGTCGTGTCCAACTCTTTGGGACCCCATGGATTGCAGCATGGCAGGCCTCCCGGTCCATCACCAACTCCTGGAGCCTAATCAAACTCATGTCCATTGCGTTGGTGATGCCATCCAACCATCTCATCTTCTGTCATCCCCTTCTCCACCCACCAAAATCTTTCCCTGAATCAGGGTCTTTTCAGATGTGTCAGTTCTTCGTGTCAGGTGGCCAAAGTATTGGAGTTTCAACTTCAACATCAGTCCTTCCAATGAATATGCAGGACTGATTTCCTTTAGGATGGACTGGTTGGATCTCCTTGAAGTCCACGGGACTCTCAAGAGTCTTCTCCAACACCACAGTTCAAAAGCATCAATTCTTCGGTGCTCAGCTTTCTTAATAGTCCAACTCTCACATCCATACATGACCACAGGCAAAACCATAGCCTTGACTAGATGGACCTTTGTTGGCAAAGTAATGTCTCTGCTTTTTAATATGCTGTCTAGGTTGGTCATAACTTTTCCAAGGAGCAAGCGTCTTTAATTTCATGGCTGCAGTCACCATCTGCAGTGAATTTGGAGCCCCCCAAAATAAAGTCTGTCACTTTTTCCACTGTTTCCCCATCTGTTTGCCATGAAGTGATGGGACCAGATACTATGATGTTAGTATTCCAAATGTTGAGTTTTAAGCCAACTTTTCACTCTCCTCTTTCACATTTATCAAGAAGCTCTTTAGTTCCTCTTCACTTTCTGCCATAAGGGTGGTATCATCTGCATATCTGAGGTTATTGATATTTCTCCCAGCAATCTTGATTTCAGCTAGTGCTTCATCCAGTCCAGCATTTCTCATGATGTACTCTGCATATAAGTTAAATAAGCAGGGTGACAATATACAGCCTTGACCTACTCCTTTCCCTATTTGGACTCAGTCTGTTGTTCCATGTCCAGTTCTAACTGTTGTTTCTTAACCTGCATACAGATTTCTCAGGAGGCAGGTCAGGTCGTCTAGTATTCCCATCTCTTTCAGAATTTTCCACAGTTTATTGTGATCCACACAGTCAAAGGCTTTGACATAGTCAATAAAGCAGAAATAGATGTTTTTCTGGAACTCTCTCGCTTTTTTGATGATCCAATGGGTGTTAGCAATTTGATCTCTGATTGCTCTGCCTCTTCTAAATCCAGCTTGAACATTTGGAAGTTCATGGTTCATGTACTGCTGATGCCTGGTTTGGAGAATTTTGAGCATTATTTTGCTAGTGTGTGGGATAAGTGCAATTGTGTGATAGTTTGAGCATTCTTTGGCATTGCCTTTCTTTGGGATGGGAATGAAAACTGACCTTTTCCAGTCCTGTGGCCACTGCTGAGTTTTCCAAATTTGCTGACATATTGAGTGCAGCACTTTCACAGCATCATCTTTTAGGATCTGAAATAGCTCAACTGCAATTCCATCACCTCCTCTAGCTTTGTTCATAGTGATGCTTCTTAAGGCCCACTTGACTTCACATTCCAGGATGTCTGGCTCTAGGTGAGTGATCACACCATCCTGATTCTGTCATGAAATTTTTTTTGTATCGTTCTTCTGTGTATTCTTGCTATCTCTTAATATCTTCTCCTTCTGTTAGGTCCATACATTTCTGTCCTTTATTGTGCCATGTTTGCATGAAATGTTCCCTTAGTATCTCTAATTTTCATGAAGAGATCTCTAGTCTTTCCCATTCTATTGTTTTCCTCTATTTCTTTGCATTGATCCCTGAGCAAGGCTTTCTTATCTCTCCTTACTATTCTTTGGAACTCTGCATCCAAATGGGTATATCTTTCCTTTTCTCCTTTCCCTTTTGCTTCTCTTCTTTTCATAGCTATTTGTAAGGCCTCCTCAGACAACCATTTTGCCTTTTTGTATTTTTTTTTCTTGGCGATGGTCTCGATCCCTGCCTCCTCTACAATGTCACGAATCTCTGTCTATCTTTTTTCAGGCGCTCTATCACATCTAATCCCTTGAATTTATTTGTCACTTCCACTGTATAATCATAAGGGATTTGATTTAAGTCATACCTGTCCATCTAGTCAAGGCTATGGCTTTTCCAGTGGTCATGTATGGATGTGAGAGTTAAACTGTGAAGAAAGCTGAGTGCTGAAGAGTTGATGCTTTTCAGCTGTAGTGTTGGAGAAGACTCTTGAGAGTCCCTTGGACTGCAAGGAGATCCAACCAGTACATTCTGAAGGAGATTGGCCCTGGGATTTCTTTGGAAGGAATGATGCTAAAGCTGAAACTCCAGTACTTTGGCCACCTCATGGGAAGAGTTGACTCATTGGAAAAGACTCTGATGCTGGGAGGGATTGGTGGCAGGAGGAGAAGGGGACGACAGAGGATGAGATGGTTGGATGGCATCACTGACTCGATGGACATGAATCTGCATGAACTCTGGGAGTTGGTGATGGACAGGGAGGCCTGGCGTGCTGCAATTCATGGGGTCTCAAAGAGTTGGACACGACTTAGCGACTGAACTGAGCTGAATGGTCTAGTGGTTTTCCCTACTTTCTTCAATTTAAGTCTGAATTTGGCAATAAGGAGTTCATGATCCGAGCCACAATTAGTTCCTGGCCTTGTTTTTGCTGCCTCTATAGAGCTTCTCCATCTTTGGTTGCAAAGAATATAATCAATCTGATTTCGATATTGACCATCTGGTGATGTTCATGTGTAAAGTCTTCTCTTGTGTTGTTGGAAGAGAGTGTTTGCTATGATCAGTGTGTTCTCTTGGCAAATCTCTATTAGCCTTTGTCCTGTTTCATTCTGTACTCCAAGGCCAAATTTGCTTGTTACTCCAGGTATTTCTTGACTTTCTCCTGTTATATTCTAGTCCCCTATAATGAAAAGGACATCTTTTTTGAGTGTTAGTCTAGAAGGTGGTAGGTCTTCATAGACCCGTTCAACTTCAGCTTCTTCAGCATTCTTGTTCTGGTCATCAACTTGGATTACTGTGATACTGAATGGTTTGCCTTGGAAATGAACGGAGATCATTCTGTCATTTTTGAGATTATATCCAAATACTGCATTTTGGACTCTTTTGTTGACTATGAGGGCTACTCCATTTCTTCTAAGGGGTTCTTGCCCACAGTAGTAGATATAATGGTCATCTGAGTTAAATTCACCCATTCCAGCCCATTTTAGTTTGCTGATTTCTAACATGTCAGTGTTCACACTTGCCATCTCCGGTTTGACTACTTCCAATTTGCCTTGATTCATGGACCTAACATTCCAAGTTCCTATGCAATATTGCTCTTTACAGCATCGGACTTTACTTCCATCACCAGTCCCATCCACAACTGGGTGTTGTTTTTGCTTTGGCTTCATCTCTTCATTCTTTCTGGAGTTATTTCCCCATGATTTCCACTAGCATATTGGGCATCTACCGACCTGGGGAGTTCATCTTTCAATGTCATAGCTTTTTGCCTTTTCATACTGTTCATGGGGTTCTCAAGGCAAGATACTGAAGTGGCTTGCCATTCCTTTCTCCAGTGGACCACATTTTGTCAGAACTCTCCACCATGACCCATCCATCTTGGGTGGACCTACAGGGCATGGCTTATAGCTTCATTGAGTTAGACAAGGCTATGGTCCATGTGATCAGATTGGTTAGTTTTCTGTGACTGTGGTTTTTGCCACATTGATAGCAAGATGAACATGATTTTTAGCAATTACAAATGTCAGTCTCAAGGATTTCCAGATATAAAGTCAGTAAACCATAGATAACAGACTTATGGATGGGGAGAGAGGGGAGGAGAGCATGAGATGTATGGAGAGAGTAACTTAGAAACTTACATTACCATATGTAAAAGAGATAGCCAATGGGAATTTGCTGTATGTCTCAGGAAACTCAAATAGGGGATCTGCATCAGCCTAGAAGGGTGGATGTGAGGGGAGATAGGAGGGAAGTTCAAGAGGGAGGGGATATATGTACATTTATGGCTTATTCATGTTGAGGTGTGACAGAAAACAACAAAATTCTGTAAAGCAATTATCCCTCAATTAAAAAATAAATACATTTCAAAAATAAAGTTAATAAACATGAACATTCAACATCATCCTCTATGTTTGCAATAAACAAGTAGAAAATGAAACCGCACAATGAAAATGCAATATCTAGGGGACTTTCCTGGTGGCTTAGACTGTAAAGAATCCGGCTGCAGTGAAGGAGAGCCATATCTGATCCTGGGTTGGGAAGATCCCCTGGAGAAGGAAATGGCAACCCACTCCAGTATTCTTGCCTGGGAAATCCCGTGGACAGAGGAGCCTGGTGGACTACAGTCCATGGTGTCACAGAGCAGATATGACTGAGTGACTAACACTTTCAGTTTCAAGTAGAACAGAATGGAAAGCCCAGAAACAGACTCAAGTGTTCACAGGCATCTTTTATGTAGGAGATAATTTCATAAATTTATACAATATTTATAAAAAACAGGAATAAAGGACAAGAAATAGAAAAATTAGTAAAGGATGTCAATGGGCACTTGTAAAAGGGGTAATCTGATAAAATATCATTCTCACTAACAATGAGGAAGATTCCACTAATTCATTTCAAATTAGTTTATTATAATAATAAATTTATTACTATAAAATTGACAAAATCTAAAGGTTGAATAATAAAAAGTTTTCTATTTAAAAGGCATTTACCGTCTCTCTCTTTGCAAATTCCACTAATGTAATACAATTAAAAATATACATTTTACTTTCATGTTTTTCTTTGCTAAAAGAGCAAAATAACTAAATGAATAAATAAGTGAACAAAAGAATAAACAAATAGGTAAAATCAAAGTATAAGAATAGAGTCTTGGAAAAAAACAGAACATAAAAAACATGAATTTTTAGACGTAAAGTGGACAGGAGTGTAATTGACTTAGAGGAGAAGATGAAATGAACGTTTAAATGCCTGCAAGGGTGGATAACTGTGAAGAGTGGGCAAATGTGTTCTGAAGACTCCCTGAAGTCTTTGTATTGAAGAAAACAGCCACTGTGACAGGTGGGCTTGTGTGTGGAGCTGCTAACATCATGAGAGTTGGAAGTGTGCATGGCAAACCGTTGAGTTATCTTGGTCTCTTCCTCCACCGCATCCTGCAGCAGGTGCCTACACCTCTCCTGTGCCTGACAGGATCCCAGAGATTTAGTCTAAAGACATCAAAATACACAAGCTGTGGCCAGGTATAGTCATTGACTTGCTGCTGCTGCTGCTAAGTCGCTTCAGTCGTGTCCAACTCTGTGCAACCCCATAGACGGCAGCCCATCAGGCTCCTTCATCCCTGGGATTCTCCAGGCAAGAATACTGGAGTGGGTTCCCATTTCCTTCTCTAATGCATGAAAGTGAAAAGTGAAAGTGAAGTTGCTTAGTTGTGTCCGACTGCTAGCGACCCCATGGACCACAGTCCACCAGGCTCCTCTGTCCATGGGATTTTCCAGGCAAGAGTACTGGAGTGAGCCTCCATTGCCTTCTCTGAGTCATTGACTTGGGAGCCTCACAAAGAAAATGCTGCCGTGGTTTTATAGTAAGGTGCACCTAGGAGCTTCTAGTAAATCTTTTGGTGCCTCACTCAACTATGAATGACACAGGTAAAGTGTTCAGGATTTGACAAAAGTCTCCAGCATGAAACAGACAAAAACAAAACAGAGAAAAGGGAATTAGATGAGGCAAATCTATAAAGAAAGTAGGTTTGCGTTCGCTTGGGGAAAGGCAGGCTGTTGACAGAAAATGAGGTGTGACATTGACAGAGACGGGGTTTCTTGTGGGGTTGCTGAAAGTTTTGGAAAATTGAATGGGATGATGGCTGCATAACTTAGCAAGTATAGTAGAAGTGTCAAGATACAGAGGGAAATGGCTCCATAGTTCCCTCTTTGAGCCCAGATGCCTAGAGTACCATTATAAGCAGTACCTTGTGTTTCTGCCCAGAATTGTTCTGTGCATAGGCAAATTACATACACATACATACATATGCAAATAACTTCCATGCAGACACAAACATGTGTCTGGTATATGTTTTACAAAACGGAGGCTTTGTGCATTTTTCAACTCAGTTTTTTAAAAAAACACTCAACTATGTGTATGGGATATTCTTCCATGTCATTGAGTGTATTTCTCACATTCATTTTAGGATTGCATGACATTATGCAGAATGGCTGAAGCATAATTTATTAAAAATCCTGATGGATGTACATCTTAGTTATCTGCATGCCTTCGCCTTTATAAACACTGAACAGCTTCATGTCTACAGCCTGGAGAGCTTGTGCAAATATTTCTAAACTATGAATTCCTGGAGTCCAACCACTGCCAAATTGCCCTGGCAGAGCTTGTTTCAAAATATTATTTATTAATCTCCTCTCTCCTCTCCCCTCATTCTTGTTATTGCTAAGTACTACCAATCTTCTACATTCTTGCCAACCTAAGAGGAGAAAAGTGATCTCTCTTTAATCCACTTTCTCTGATCATTATCATCCTTTTGTATTTCTTCCATCAATTGCTTTCTAGCTTTCTGGATGCTTTTAAACAAGGAATATCCAGCCTTCAGAACTTTCTTTACTTAGACCAAGAGTTCATGGGCCTGCTGTGGATTTTTCATGTTGAAACAAGTGGTTCTTTTCCAAAGTCATTGGACACGCACTGCATCAGGCACCAGACACTGTGCGTTTCCTGCATCGTTTCCTTCTCTCATCGTGATTCTTGTGAGGGGAACTATGATTTAGCCTTATTTGGTGGCGAGAAACTGAAACCTAGAGGGATTAACTCACTGTTCCATGGTTAATACACCAATAGTGTTAGCCACTCGATTCATACTATGAATATTAACCAAAGGTTAATACATTGCATCAGGAGCAACTTTACAATGTTAATGAGAAAAATGACTATTAACATTGCTGGATAATTTTTAAAGTATTATTTTTGCTTTGATCTCATATTTTTCTTTTTCCATGCCCCCCAAAGCCTTGCCTCAAGTTATTCTCAGGATGAAAATGAGTTGCACAGCTGTTGTATCTTCTTAGCATGTGGGGTGTATGTGTGTGTGTGTGTGTGTGTGAGTATGTGGTTTGAAACCAGACTTTGGTTTTTGGGGCTTTGCTTTCCCAGAAAGGAGGCTGCAGGCGTGGAGGGGTGGAACAAAGAGGAAGCAATGACCCTGCAGGAAGATCCATTTTCTAGCTCAGGAAAACCTAGGGGCTGTTTTGAGAAGCCATGTTGGACAGGCCCAGATCCCTCACAAAGCTTCAGGGAGGATGGCTGTCCACTCCTGCAGGCAGTGAGCCATGTGGACCTAAAGAGAGCAGACCTTTCAGAATAATCTGCTCAGCATTAGGACCAGGAACCACCATGGGGCTCCATGGAGAGCTGGGAGGAGGTTCCCACAAAGATGGAAATTGAGTTTTCTACCAGCCAAATAGGATAGGGATTTCAATTCAGACCTCATTTGATTTTGAAAAAAATAATGAGACATTTCTGGCATTCCCATGTTAATATTTGCAAGTTCACTCTTATTATATACAAAGAGCATATCTTGGGCAGTTTCTGATATATCCAAGGTATTAACCAACAAAAGATGTAGATGAATCAAATATTTTTAGCTCAGTGAGCAAATGACTACCAGACCACCAGACAATGAATGTTTGATTGAAACCTTGCATCTGGTTCCTGTTAACCAAATAGGGGCAAAATATGTGCTCAAGGTTTCTTGCCAGTTAATTTAAAAAGAAATTTGGATTTCATGGGTCTTAGTTGAAGTCTAGTTCCAGGGACCCAATAGGCATGAAATCATAAGTAACTGTAATGAGTTAGACAGGCTCCTATTTTCTTTTCCATATTGTAAAAGGAATGATAACCACTTCTCAAAATATTAGAATGTAGACACTAGTTACTCCCAATCCCTCTCCCAAATACAATTTGTAGTTTTCTATTGCACATTCTTTCAATGTTCTTCCTGTGATAATGGAAAACACGTATCTATGTACATATGTTTGTATTTGTAGCAGCATGGAATTACTCGTACAGAAGATGGTGAGCATTCTGTATCTTCACAGAATATTTTTCATGCTTTTATATAGTCATTATGAGTATTACTCATCTTCTTGCTTAAAGTCCATCAGACGTAGATCCTCATTTTCTTATCTATTCCCTGCGGTGGTTGAGTCATTAGGATGCTGTCTGGTTTTTGTTCCTAGAAATAATGACATGGCCACACCTCTGAGCAGAAAGCCAGGAGCCAAAGACACAGCCCTCCTATGGCTCTGCATTTGTGCCTGTCACCAAGTCACCTTCTGAAAGGGCTGTGCCAGTTTGCACTCAGCAACCCCCATGGGGCTGGTCATTCTTCTTTTCCAGATTGGTTAGCAAAAATGGTGTGTTTGGGATTAGCAAATGCAAACTCTTATACATAGGATGGATAAACAACAAGGTCCTACTTACTGTACACAGGGAATTATATTCAGTATCTATGTTAAACCGTAATGGAAAAGAATATGAAAAAGAATATATATAAACGGAGTCACTTTACTGTATAGCAGAAATTAAACACAACATTGTAAATCAATTATATTTCGATAAAATTAAAAAATAAATTAAAAAATGATGTGTGTGTGTTAGGGCTGTGTATGTGTTAGTTGCTCAGTTGTATCTGACTCTTTGCAACCCCCTGGACTGTAGCCCGCCAGGCTCCTCTGTCCACGGGATTTCCCAGGCAAGAATACTGGAGTGGGTTGCCATTTCCTTCTTCAAGGGATCTTCCCGACCCAGGGATCAAACTGGAATCTCCTGCATTGCAGGCAGATTCTTTACTGTCTGAGTAACCAGGGAAGTCATTGGTCTAATTTATACTAAGATCATGAATGATTTTGAACATCTTCCCATATGTTTAATAATGAGCTGTTTGGCCTCTGTTGTGAATATACTTTAATGACAGTGGGCTTGTGTATTTTAATTATTCCAACTGATGCATAGAGAAAACCCAGAAGCTCATTTCCCTAGAACTGGTCTTGTCTTCTCATGAGATGGGAAAGGAAATTTGAGGTTTTCTATGAATGACACACCTATAGTTTAGAGAGGCCCCTTCCTTGGTGTGCTCAGGGGCTCCAAGTGCCAGTCCACATCCTGGCTCTCTTCCTCTGCTGTCTGCAGAAGCTGGGGCTCCTGGCCAGTTCCTGGTCCCTGGGGCCTCCCCTGGGTCATCTTATAAACTTAATTCCCACACAAAGGATGGGGCTCATGTGCCATGGCTTTTGAGTTTATTGAGGTTTTGAGTGCATTTTGAACTTATTAACAATATAACCAGTAGGAAAGAAGCAAATACCAACCCAAACAGTTTAGAAGGCTGTTTAAGAAACTGGAATTTGTACAGTTGACTAGGAAAAGTGTGCCTGAATGAGACTTCTCAGGTATATCTGAGTGGTCATCACTACCTGCAGTCTTAAATGGGAACAGAGGCTAAAGTTCTCTGAGTCACATCTTCACAGAGATGGTCAGTTTTCTGTGTCTGCTTGGCTGAGCTACCAACCCGGATTATTCAGTGAAACACTCCTCTAGCTGCTGCTGAGAAAGTGTGTTGTGGATGTGACTGAAGTCTCTCATCAGCTGTCTTTAAGTAAGGAGGATTATCCCACATGACCTGGCTGGTTTGATCTGATCAGTTGAAGGGTAGAGGCTTCCCTGGTGGGGGAGAGATTCACCATGGACAACAGCTTCAGTCACCGTTTCACAGAGTCTACCTCACAAATTTCAAACTTGTCCCGTCAGATCCCAAAGCTACCCTTGTGACAAACCTCTTATATATGTTTTCTACAGCTTCTGTGTCAGAGGTTGAACCCTGGCTGACACGCGCTGCAGTATCCTAGTCATCTGCCTCCCCTCCCTCCCCTTCCCCTTTCCATTCCACTCTGAATGGGCTTTTGTACATCCCATTCTCCACTTTTCCCTGGAGCCACTCGGGCTGATGCAGCATAGAGAGAAAAGTCAATTACTAATAAGAAAGCGTAACCAGGAGGCATCTTATTTGTTTCCACCTGTCTCCTCCCATCCAAAATTTCATTATGAAAAATTTCAAACCACAGCAAATTTGAAAAATGTTATAATAAATACCTGTACAATCCGTATTTTGCCATGAACTTTTCATTACATGTATCCATCCACGTATAGTCTACTTGTCCATCAACCCATGCTATTTTTTGATGCATTTCAAGTAAGTTCCAGATATTAATACCTTTCTCCCCAAGTGCTTCAGCATGTGCATCATCAAGAAAATTCATGTTAGTGTATAGCTCTATTTAAAAAATTTATTTATTTATTTGGCTGCATCAGGTCTTAGCTGCATTAGGGGGGATCTTAGGTTGTGACATACGGAGTCTCTGACTGTGTCATGCAGGCTCCGGAGATGCAGGCTCAGTCATTGCAACACATGGGCTTAGTTGCTCCATGGCATGCGGGATCTTAATTCCCCAGCCAGGGTTTGAACCCATGTCCTTTGCATTGCAAGGTGGATTCTTAACCACAGGGAAGTCTCTATACCTCTTTTGTTGAGGAAAATTGCATGCAGCGAGATGCCAGTTCTTAAGTATACCAT
Organism: Capricornis sumatraensis; assembly: GCF_032405125.1. NCBI lineage: Eukaryota > Metazoa > Chordata > Mammalia > Artiodactyla > Bovidae > Capricornis > Capricornis sumatraensis. The sequence goes on along the minus strand of NC_091074.1, from coordinate 98,520,102 downwards.
TTAATGAGTTTGGAAAAGCGGTTTCACCTGTGTGATCTGAAGTTCATCAACAGGACATGCATATCATTCCAAATTTTCTCCATGTTCCCTCAGTCATCCTTTCCTCACCCCACCAGAAGCAATCATTGATTTTTTCCATCTAAATTAGTTTTGCTTATTCATGAAATTAATAATTATGGAAGCACAGAGGACATACCCTTTTGTTTCTGTCTTCTTTCATTCAACATGATGTTTTTGAGATCCATCCATGTTGTTGAATGTATCAGTTTGTTCCATTTTGCAGGTGAGAAGCATTTCATTGTACAGATATATCACAGTTTGATTAAACATTCTCTCATTGATAGATGAGATTGGCTATTATGAACAAAGATGCTATGAATGTTCTTGTGGGGAAAAAAGTGGAAGCAGTGACAGATTTGATTTTCTTGGGCCCCCAAATCATTGCTGATGTTGATTGCAACCATGAAATTAAAAGATACTTGCTCCTTGGAAGGCAAGCTATGACAAACCTAAACAGTGTATTAAAAAGCAGAGACATCATTTTGCCAACAAAAGTCCCTATAGTTAAAGCTATGGTTTTTCCAATAGTCACATACAAATGTGAGAAAGCTGAAGAACTGAAGCTTTCAAATTGTGGTGCTGAAGAAGCTCTTGTGAGTCCCTTGGGCAATAAAGAGAGCAAACCAGTAAATCCTAAAGGAAATCAACTGTGAATGTTCATTGGAAGGACTGATGCTGAAGCTGAAGTTCCAATACATTGGTCACCTAATGAGAAGAGCTGACTCATTGGAAAAATTCCTGATGCTGGGAAAGACTGAGGGCAGGTGGAGAAGTGGGTGGCAGAAAATGAGATGGTTGAATGGCATCACAACTCAGTGACATGAATTTGAGCAAACTCTGGGTGATACTGAAGGATAGGGGAGCCTGGTGTGCTGCATCTGTGGGGTCGCAAAGAGTCGGACATGACTTAGCAAATGAAAAGCAACATCAATGTTTTTCATTGGGTTAATATCTGGGATTGAAATTGGTAGGTTTCCAATCGTAAAAATGTTTATGTTTAAATGAAGCTACCAGACCTTCTCTCAAGTTGGTTGCACTGTTTTATACTTCCACTGGTAGGGCTTGGAGTCTCTGATTGCCCTGTATCCTCATCAGCATTTCATATTGTCAGTCTTTTATTTTGAGCCATTCTGGTGGGTATGTAGTGACATCTCATTTGGTTTAATTTTACACTCCCCTGATGACTGATGATGTTGAGCCCTTTTTCATGGTAACACTGTTTTGGGTCACGTGTTTACACATCTCTAAATCACTTCCACCCCCAGCTTTGTGGGAGGCCAGAGAAACCTGGTCAAGAGTTACATTCTAAAATTCTATTTCGAGAGATGTCTTCATGAAGCCTGGGTAGAATTCTTGACTCTAGTGGGGAATCTGGACACATAAGGTCTACTATAAATGCCAGGTTCTGAACGGAAGAGACTCTGTGAAAGGCCAACTGGGTCAGGATCTAGAGCAGTGAGTAAAGGAGCTCGTGAGGATCATGGCGCCAGTTAGAACCATGGAGTCAGTGAGGATTAAGGGGCTAGTGAGGGCCAGGAGGACTAATGAGGCCATTGACCTTGAATTCTGGGTGTCTAGTCCACCTCCATGCATCAACAGCGAGTTGAAAAGGGATGTCTTGGGCTGTAATAACTATTTGGGGACAATTTTCCAATAAAGCAGTAGTTTTTTCCTTATGAATTAGTATATGACATTCATATGATAAAATTATTGAACATTTTCCTATTGTATATACCATAGACACTTCCCCCAGTCTATTGTTTGAGACTCTAGCTTCTCACATAGTGACTCTCCAAAGTGGGGGTGGAATTATGATGGGGATTTTCAGATATTAATGTGTAATTCATTGTATAACCCCCAAATGTTTGATGGTCAACATTCTGAAAATGTAAACTGTAAATTACCTCAGGAATCGTGACCTCTGGAGGAGAGGATTTCGATCCAGGGCCAGAGATGAGGCTTGATCACTCAGAGCTTCTGTGTAGCAAAGTTTTATTAAAGTATAAAAGAGATAGAGAAAGATTTTGACATAGACATCAGAAGGGGACAGAAAGAGTGCCCTCTTGCTATTTTTTAGCAAGGTGTTTTATACCTGTTAGCAAGCTGCTAATCAGATAAAAAAAAAACACCTCAAGACTGAGAGAGCTACACCAGGCCCCTCTCCCACAACATGCGTTTTGAAATAGAATGGCACAAGAGGAGTCATCTCTGGCCATAAACCAATTGACATGAAGCTTGAAGAAAGGCAGTTTCCAAAACAAATACATAACTTCATTAACATAGTTTAAGGAAACATTTCCATGAGTAAGACATACTGGTTTCCTGAGCCATTATCAGCTCAAGGTTTGAGAAAAAGGTTAGTCTCAGGTGGAACAGATTTGAAGAAAGGCAGATTCCAAAGCAAATACACAGTTTTATTAACCTAGCTTAAGAAAAACATTTCCATAAGAAAAATGCATTGGTTAGCTCAAGGGTTGAGAAAAGTTAAGTTCAGGTGGAACCAGGTGCCATCATGACAACACAGAATTAATTTTGCATTTATACTTTAATAAAATATACTTTAATATACTTTAATTTTGTATAGAGAAGGAAAAAACTGTCTGCAATTTATTTCCTCCTGCAACTTAGGAGAAAATAAACATCTGCCATTGCTGTTCATTTCCTCCTGCTGCTTGGGAACCTTTGGGCTTCCTACCTGACCATTAACACTCTCAATTTCTCAAAGCTGAACTTTAGGTTGAATCAAGTACTTGGCTGGAAAATGATTTGTCTTTCTAGCAACTCCAAATTATTTGCCTATAGAGGAAAATGGGTGGGAGCTGTCGGATAGCACCCCCAGTTCCAAGCTAACCATGTTATGCAAAACTGGACTTTTACAAAGGATACAAAAACAAGAGGTGATTTTTCTATCTTAAGTTTTGTTGGATAGGAGTTCACCAGAGGTTCATTCAAATTTCAAGTCCTTCTCCAGTCAAAATATAATTTGATTGTCAAAATGTCATAAGGCAACTGATTCTACCAGACAGGAACAGTCGCAGAGCAATAAAAGGACCTCCAGATACAGGGTTGTTTTTTTTTTTTTTTTTCCCAGGAGAGAGGGCAGCATAAGCCGGCACACCTGCTGGGGACACCCTCCTGGTTTGCATTAGTCCCACATGTCAGGGCCATGAAGGACCTCTGTAGACTGAACGTTTGTATGAGCCACCTCCATCCCAAATTCATATGTTCAAACCTGACGCTCAATGTGATAATGTTAGGAGGTGGGACCTCTGAGAGCTAAGTAGGTCTTGAGGGTGGAGGCCCCTTGAATGGGATCAGTGGCTTTCCCCCATGTGAGGACACAGCCAGAAGACAGCCATCTATGAACCATGAAGTGAGCTCTCACCAGATACCAAATCCGCCTGTGTCTTGATCTTGACTTAGCCTCCAAAACTGTGAGAAATAAATGTCTGTTAAGTCACTTGGTCTATGGCAAATTTCTTGTATGGCCAGTGGCTCCTGAGGGGCCCCTGCTTTAGTACTCACTATCCTTCAGTGACTGCGTGAATTTGTGAGGGAGTAAGTAATTGCCTTAGTCAGCTAGGGCTGCTATAAAAAAACACACCATAGGCTGAGCGGTTTAAACACCACAGATTTATTTCTTACAGTTTAATGACTGGAAGTCCAAGATCAAGGTGCCAGCCAACTTGGTTCCCTGATGAACTCTCACTCCCTGGCTTGTAGAATGGCTACCTTCTTGCTATTTCCTCACATGGCAGAAAGACAGAGAAAACTCTCCAGTCCCTTCTTGAAAGGACACTAATCTCATCATGAGGGCACCACCCTCATAACTTAATCTAAACCCAATTACCTCCCAAACGTCCCATTTCCAAATACCAATGAACTGGGGGTTAGGGTTTTAATATATGGGTTTAAAAAGGGAACACTTCATCCTATAATATTCTGCCTCTGCCCCCCCCCCAATTCATATCTTTCTCTGTTCAAAATACATTCATTCCATACCAAGAACTGCTAAAGTCTTAATTAATTCAGCATCAATGCTAAACTTTAAAGTCCAAAGTCTCATCAAAATCAGGTATGGATGAGACTTGAACTATAATTTATCCTGAAGCAAAATTCCTCTCCAGCTGTGAATCTGTGAAGCCAAACAAGTTATATGTTTCTAAATACAATGGTAGAACAAGCCTATGATAGCTATACCTATTTTAAAATGGAGAATTAGGAAAAAAAGAGGAGGAGGGTCCTAAGCAAGTACAAAACATAATGAGTAAGATTCCAGACCTTAAAGTTCGAGATTAATCCTCTTTGGTTCTATGCTCTGCCTTCTGGACCCACTAGACTGGTTTATGATGAGATTTGTTTTAAAGAATTGGCTTATGTGGTCACGGAGGCTGAGAAGTCCAAGCTCTGCAGTCTGCAAGCTTTAGACATAAGAAGACCCAGGAATGCCAATGGTACAGTTTCAGTCTCAGCCCCAAAGCCTGAGAAGTAGGGGGACCAGTGGTGTGCAAGTTCCAGTCCAAGTTCCAGTTAGAAGACAGGAGAAGACTGATGTGCCATCTAAAAGACAGTCACACAGAGAGAGCAAATTCTCCCTTCCTCCCTTTTATCTATTCAGGCCTTCAGCTGATTGGATGGGCAGTCTGCTTCACTCAGTCTACTGATTCAAATGCTAGTCTCATCCAGAAACACCCTCACAGATACATTCAGAATCTGGTTTAATCAAATATTGGGGCACCCTGGTTTTCTCAGGGTATATGCCCAGTAATGGTATTGTTGGGTCCTATGCCATACATCATATTGATACACGTAGAGGCCAACAATATTGTGGGGGCAATTATCTTCCAATTAAAAATAAATAAAAAGCAAATACATAGAAAAATAAAAAATAAAAAGAAGTACATTAAAAAAATAAAAGAAATGAAGAGGGTAATATAAGGGTTGATGTATCCCTGCTATAGCAGAGGCCATGGTGCCCCATCCACAGCCCTTGGCCTCTGGAGTTCCAGGTAGAGAGTTCTCAGGTCCTGCCCCTGGTGTGAGACAGCCTGAGCTCAGGGCAGGCCAGCTGTCCAGATCAAGAATTGGTAGACAAAGACCTGGCTTCCTTACCCTTGGAGAGTGGTCCTTGGGTGCACCACAGTTTCTCAGAACACCCTCAAGTGACCTCATGAACCCCATCCTCCACATTTGGCTTCCTTCCCTTCCCTACCTGCCTCCCAACCCCAGTCAGGTGCCTCTGGTCACCTCCCAACTCTTGTACCGGAGTCAGCTTTGGGGGACCCAACACCAACACCCAGAAAGCGTGAAACAATCAGAAAAGTCAAGATGTTGCCGCACTTGCCTCATCTCATCCCCTTTCCCTGGAGTATCTTAGAACAGATCCCAGACATCATGTGATGACACTAAAGATTTATGGGTCTGCTCAGGGGAGGAATGGAAAGACCTCCTTGATGTCACTTCCACACACATTAGCACAACCATGTCCCTCTTTCAACCCTCCCCTTCCCAGCACAAGCCCGGATACCCACGCCTGCCATCTGGACACAAACTGGGAACGTGTCAACCCACTTATCGCTTATCGCTGTTTATCTTTTAATGCATTATCCCAAGGCTTCAAATTGTGGGTGGGTGTGATAAATTGTGGTGAAGGAGATTCCCTTTAAATGGAAGGATCTTTTATTAGACAAAGATAAGGAACAAGGGGAGAATCACTCTTAGCAAGAAAGCTCAAGCTGTGCCTGTGGTGTGGCGAGCAGCTTGCTGTAAAAGACCAAGAGAAAGAGGTAAGTTGGGACCAATAGTTGTTCTCGAGGGCATCATTTTGTAAAGGTCAAATGCTTTCCATCATCCGCTTGGTGATGGTGATGTAATATGGTCACAGCCCTCACACTGGGTACACCTCTGTGCTCTCAGGCTCCTGGAGGTGAGATTGAACATCGTGAATCTCTCTTCAACAGAATCAAGCAGCTGATTTCCAGAGGAAGATTGGTTCTTCACATCCTGTCTACAAATTTTCTCTTGCCTTCAGCCTTGGTGGTGAGAGAGAGATGTGTGCACTAGAGGCCTCCTGATATTTGGGTGAATGGAAATTGATGGAATGGACAGGACTCCCACCAACCTTGTTCTCCTGATGTTGGAAGAGAGCACAGTGGATTCAACATGCATGATGCTGGAATCTGCTGACTGTGGGGCCTGCATCCAGGGAGCCCGTGATAAGTGAGTAGCTTCAACTCTGAGATTCACCGAAAGTGAGCTGGATGCATGTTCTCATTTTATTTCCACCAGAAATCAGGGAGGAAGATCCAGAAGGAAAGTAGGTGTGCTGATTATCTCCAGTTTACAACTGGGAAAACTGACCAGGGCCCTGTGAATGGGCGTGGATATGGCTACAGAGCTGGAGGTCAAGCATACTTTTACCAGCCTTTGAAATGTGCTCTGGGAAGCTCTGCTGTTCATCCCATCGCTTATGCTGTTGGGGCCACGCTGCATCAGTGGAGGGGCTGACAACTGTGCAATGGGTGACTTTGACCCATCAGCGAACATTTGGGAAATTCCGTGCTGGGTGTGTTGGAGCTTTCACAATAGGGGTTGGGGTTCTTCCCAGAGATGCCTCAGGAGGTGGAGACAGCTGAATGGGGGCTGTGTGTGCTTGCGTCCTTTACTGATTTATGAGTCCCCGCTTGCAGTATTTCGCATGATCTCAGTGCAGCGTGGGAAGGAAATCAAAGCATGGGTTAGTGACGAAGGCAAAGCAGGCCTTGGCACAGGCTGGCTGGGGATCTGGGAAGCTGCCCCAGTGCCAAAGGATGCAGAGACCAGCTATGCCCGAGGCCCCAGTGGGAGCGCAAGGGGCCGAGTGCCTGGGAGCTGCCCCCATTGGCAGAGCTGGCCTTCAAAGCAAGTTTTCTTCCACTCCTGCTGTCTGATTCTGGGTGCATCCCATTCCCCCACCAGGTGTGGTCCTGAAGGAGTGTTGGACCCAGGCCAAACAACTGCTTGGCTTGGAACAAGGTGGGGAAGGAAACAGCAGAGGCGAATTTAAATAAAAAAAGATGTTCTGTTACATCAATTTTCATTCAAAAAGGTTAGCTCTTTGGAGACAAAAACACAACTTAGTCTACAGGAAAATGAACTAACAGTGGGCTCATGTATGATACAGAGAAATAAACACTTTACCTTCTAAGGACTCAGAATCACTCCACAGATGAGCCTTGAGAAGCTCTGCATTCAGCTTAGGGTCCCGGCAGACCCCCGAGTCTTTTTCTGCACAGTCTGTGCACTCTTGACTATTCCAAGTCCATCACAGAAGATGCCGGCCCCTGGACCCAGAGGAAAGGCCTGGGGCATGTCCCCTGTACAGCTTCTGGATCCCCAGAACTCCTGAGTGGTATTTATTTTATTCTCTCTTTTGAAGATTCAAATATATCACACTGTAAACTATCACTCTTTGCTGTAAGGGCCAACTTCACTAGAGTGACAGTTACCATTTGTTATGGACTTAATTGTACTCCCTCAAAATTCATGTGCTGAAGTCCTGACCCCCAGAACCCCACAAAGTGACTGTATATGGAGACAGAGACTTTAATGAAGTGATTAATGTAAAATGAGGTTATTAAAGTGGATTCTAATCCAGTATGATGATGTCTTCTAGGAAGAAGAGATTTAGGACACACACACACACACACACACACACACACACACACACACGGAAGCCCACGTGAGGACGCAGGGAGAAGATGGCCGTCTCTAAGACAGGAGAGAGCCCTCCGGAGAAACAACATTGCCCACACCCTTACCTTGAACTCTCTAAGACAGGAGAGAGCCCTCCGGAGAAACAACATTGCCCACACCCTTATCTTGAACTTTCAGTATCCAGAAATTATAGTCCCCCAGTTGATGTTTCCATGAGACCGTATTTCGACACCAGTGAAAATGCGCAGCATCTATTGCACTTTACTTTCCGGATAATAGGAATCTGTGTTTCGTATTCTGAGAGAGAATAAACATTGCTTGTTTAAGACCCTGGAGTACTTTGTTATGTAATGAGAGAAGACTAATACACTATCCAAGCTAATACATGGTTGTGTAAATGCCTTCCCTCAGCCAGCTCTGCTTTTCCTGGGAAGCAGGAAACTGGATTTCAGGACACCCAGATCTCACCCAGGCTGTCAGATGAGTCCTTTTTTATTGTTCTGTTCTATATTATTATGCTTTGACAGATTTTTTTTTTTAATTATTTTTTAAACGAATTACTCAGAGCCTTTGAACAGCTGCACAGCAAGATTGACTTTGTCACCCAAAGTTGATCGAATTTCAAAAGGAAGGATCGATATCTTGGTCAGCAATATTGATGGTAAAAGTCTGATTCCTTCTGAGCCTTTTGAAGTATTAAAAATAGCATGTGGATGCTTTTAAGTGCTTACCTGATATCTTTGCTGTTGGAAGGTGATGGCCAGGAAAGGCAAAATCAGAGAAAAATCCAGAGCAGACCAGTTCACCAGTTGTTGTAACGGGGTCAATCCCCAAGGAAGTAAGAGAGGAAATAGGCCAGGAGAGGATAGTGGGTTGAAAACTTTATTGGGGTACTGGGCAAGGCAGCCACGGAGTATGGGAAGTGTTTTGTTTGCTACTTTGAACTTCACTGGGCACGGGAAGGGGAGGCTGGTGCTGGTGAGGTTCACACAGGAGGGTGGCTGGAGGATGGGGAGTCCTGAGGCCACAAGGGAACAGTTGTGTTATAACTGACCACATGTATCTCAGTGCCTCTCAAACAGGATGAATTCCTCTTACCATCTCAGTGAGAAGACATTGGCTGTAGATTGGAGTTATTGCCAAAGCATCAGACAATCAGTGTTAATATGGGGTTAGAAGTGGATCTCCCTGAATTTACAGGGAAATAGACAGGAGTAAAGAGTTGATACCTCTGAGTTTAAAGATTTTGCTGAAAAACCTTAGGACTAAAAAAAAAAATTATTTATTTTTGCTTGCACTGGGTTTTTGTTGCTATGTGCAGGCTTTCTCTAGTTGTGGTGAGTGGGGACTACCCTTCTTTGAGGTGCACAGGCTCCTCAATGTGGTGGCTTGAAGAGGCTTCTCCTGTTACAGAGCACAGGCTCTAGGGGTGCACGGGCTTCAGTAGTTTCAGCATGTGGACTCAGTTGCAGCTCTTGGACGTTAGAGTGTGGGCTCAGTAGTTATGGCACATGGGTTTAATTGCCTATGGCATGTGGAATCTTCCCATACCAGGGATTGAACCCATGTCCCCTGCATTGGCAGGCAGATTCTTATCCTCTGTACCACCAGGGAAGTCCAAAACCTTAGTTTTGTTGAGAAATTTTCCATCTTCTGTAAGTTGTTGGTGTTATATCTGCCCTCGCTTAGAATTGTTGCCATTTATGCAAGAGTAAGGTCCATCTATGGTTTTTCCAAAAACCAAGTCAAGGCTATGGTTTTTCCAGTGGTCATGTATAGATGTGAGAGTTGGACTGTGAAGAAAGCTGAGCACCAAAGAATTGATGCTTTTGAACTGTGGTGTTGGAGAAGACTCTTGAGAGTCCCTTGGACTGCAAGGAGATCCAACCAGTCCATTCTGAAGGAGATCAGTCCTGGGTATTCTTTGGACGGAATGATGCTAAAGCTGAAACTCCAGTACTTTGGCCACCTCATGAGAAGAGTTGACTCATTGGGAAAGACTCTGATGCTGGGAAGGATTGGGGGCAAGAGGAGAAGAGGACGACAGAGGATGAGATGGCTGGATGGCATCACCGACTCGATGGACGTGAGTTTGAGTGAACTCTGGGAGATGGTGATGAACAGGGAGGCCTGGCATGCTGTGATTCATGAGGTCACAAAGAGTTGGGCAGGAATGAGCGACTGAACTGAACTGAACTGATGCAAGAGTGTCTCTGAGTGGCATGGACCTTGCCATCCTTAGCCAGCAGTTAATCAAGAGCTGAAGGACTATCAGCAACCACTTAGACCAGAGGTTCTTGGGTTTCCTGCATTAGAGACAAGTTCTGGATATTTTTTGAACATGTTCCGTGAGGGCATCAGACAGTTGTTGTTTAGCTGAGATCATGTGATTTCATTTGCGAGTGCCCAGGGCAGTTGCCTCCACCATTTACAGCCAAAACTATTAATAGACATATGGAGGCCAGATGCCTGACCCTCTGATTTCTTGAAGAAAATATAGATGTTGCAATGGGGTAGACCGTCAAGGACATTCCCAAAGCCATGGAACATGAAACACAGCCTCCTGTTATTCAGAAAGTAAAGTACAAGAGATGCTGTGCATTTTGTTGGTGTTGCAGTCTGGTCTCATGGGAACATCAATTAGGGGATCATAATTTCCAGGTTTTACCCATGTAGAGGTAAGTGTGGAGTCCAGGAGAACAGAAGCATTTGACCAGACTGTATGGAAATCTAGACAAACATAAAAGGTGCCCGGACATTGGATTTGCTTCATTGGAGGCTCTTGACTTTTCCCAAATGTTCACATCTCCAGGAAAGCCATGGGGTCCCACGACTTGAGACCATCTGGCCAAACATGGAAGATCATCGATGTTCTAGGCACAGGTACATATTACTGTGTGGCAGACCCAACAATCAGATCAGTTGCTATGTGTACTGCCACGTCTGCATTTGGGGTTGACATCCTGGAGGCTCTGGGTAGATGCCAAGGGGAGTTGTGGTTGGTGGGGAGGTGGGTGCTGTGGTGTTTGGGGAAGTGGCTGTGGAAGACAGGGAGCCTGAGGAAGTGTGGTGCGTAAGAGGGGTGACAGTGGGAGGGTTCTGGGTCAGTATCATAAGGAAGCGAAAGTCATGAGGCATTTCTAACAACCCCATAAAAAGAGAAGAATGGGAGCAGTTGGGGTTGGAAAGCAGGCAAGGAGGAATTATGTGAGGAATGTTGGTGGTATTTAACAGGCATAACTTTGTGTCCTATAGGGGCTTGATATACCCCAGGGTGGTGTTATCATCATGGGTTTATGACTCACAGTTCTGCGGAGCCCATGGAGACCATGGAGGGGTCACTGTCAAGCATTTTGTAATCTTGGGGGAAAAGTAATAGAACCCAGGAGATCTTACAGATCAAGACAATGACCTAGGAATTGGGGAACCAGTGTGGGGTTGGTGGAAACCAGCATGGACCTGTGTGGCCGAGAGGTTGAAGGTGGGTAAGGCTGTAACATTCAGTTCTAAAGTGCGGAGTGGTGGTGGTGGATGAGGTGTTGTCCTTTTCAATGGCATGGAAGCTGGAGTCCACACTCAGAGGGTCCCTCCCAGGTGGCTATCCACTGATGGAAACCTGTGGTCCCACCTGGAAGTGTGACCTACTGAAGCTTGAAGACCTCTAGTAGAATCTTGCCATAAACTTGTGAACTGTTGCAAATGCAAAATATCAGTAACTCTTGGGGATCATTGGAGCATCTTGAGCCAAGCCCTGGGCAGCTTCTCTTAGTGTCTGAACTTGATATTTCATCCACAGGGAAATAAATCTTCTGGTCCATAGACAGCTGACTTAGTGGGCCTGGATATAGTTGTGACACAGTCCAAAGACATAGTTATATAAACATTACAGCCAGTATAATAGAGACTGAGTGGTTAGAGGAGGATGGATTCAGGATTGTTGTTCAAGCTGGCTAAAGACTCTGACTAGTTAAGATTGGTATTCTGGATCAATATTCTGCCTGGTAGGTCTCAAACATCTGTGCCATTGGTGCCATTTATAATACATTCCAAGCCTCTCAGGCTTGATGGTGTGTGGGCCTGAGAAATGGTCCTTGTAGTCTGGCATCCCCAGCTGGCCCATTCTTGAGTGTAATTTTGAACATTTTTGGCCATTTGGTTGCTACAGGATTTGGTCGTAGAGAGCTCTCTTGGGTCTGCCAGCAGTCCTAGGATCCCAGCCAGATGTAGTAAGTCCAATAACCATAAGCCAATTGAGCATTGGCAGCAATTAACTTGGGGTCCCCAAAATTTGTTGTCTAAGGAATGGCAACCAGATGGGGCATTTTGAGGCCACAGGCATCTCTCCCAGTCTTTTGTGGAAGTTCCCATGGGCATCCCAGAGTGATCAAATATGGCCAGTGTTTCTCATCAGTTATCAGTTCCTGGGCAGCCAGTGGCAAGGCTTGTTATGTAGTCTGCTGTGTTAGTTCCAAACCCTGTGGTGCCTCATTGGGAAGAGGCAGCCTTCCTAGTAATCTGATCAGTGAATTAAAGCAAGATAGGTGTGGAATATATTGTCTTCAAAACATGAACTGTCTGAGTAAGTGCAGGGCCTGTCTGGGTGTTTTTGGTGGGGGTCAGGGGAGGGGGTGGTGTTTCAATGAGTTTGGATGAAGCCACATAAGGCAGGGCAAAGTAGGACAAAAGGGGGCCAGCAGGGAGGACGGCCTTCCCAGGTGGCACAGTTCAGCCAGTACGGTCCATCAGTAAGCCACATGAAAGCAGGGAGCATCTCCAGGGGAATAAGGGATCCTCTGGCCATGTTTAGAGAGATCTTGTCCTTGTCACCAGTTACGTAAATGAGGCAGGTCCCCTCAGTTGGAGTCCTTTGGGGCTCCCTTCTACACAGCCATGAAAGTCACACTTGGAGAGGCATAGAAATTAAGGACTTATTACACTCACAGGTCCCAGAGAAGGAGGACTGGCAACCATTGCCAGGTTGAGCTGTGCTGGCAGGAAAATGGGCCAGGAGAGAATGGTGGGTGATCTTAGAAGGGGCAATCATGGCATGAGGAAAGGATTACTGGCTACTTTGAACCTAACCACATTGGAAGAAGAGGAGGGAGGGGGCTGGAAATCTCGAGTTACCCTCTGGGCACAGTCAAGAGGAGGCTGGCGCTGGTGAGGCTCACACAGGTGGGTGGGGTGCTGGATGGGGAGCCCCGAAGCCACAGTGAACACTGTGTTACCCCTGTCCCTGTCTTCACCACTGAAGTCACTCTTGAGAACTCATCACTGAGGAAAAATTGTTCAATGAAAAATTTTTCTTCAATATTTTCCCATTTTCTTATTTCCTGTATCTTTGTATCTATCATGTTACATTGAAGGTACTTTTTTAAGCTTTCCTCTTTGTTTCAGAAATAAAGCAGACTATGAAGGGTAGAAGCATTTTATTGCTGGTTTGCATAAGGAAAACCATCAAAGGAAAACAAGTATTTTCATCTTTATTCAAGGGTTCTTTTTATGTTTTCTGTTCATGTTTTTTAAAGTTATTTCCATTTTATTAACCATATTCCATATGCTGTATAGTACATTTGATTGCTTTTTAATCTTATACCTGGAGGTTCATATCTCTAAATCCCCTTCACTTATTTTACCTACCCCTGACACCCTCCCCTCTGTCAACTATCATTTTGATCTCTGTATGCTTGAGTCTGTTTAGCTTTGTTTTTTAGATTCCACATGTAAGTGAGATTATATGGTATTTGTCCTTCTCAGTCTGACTTATTTCATATAGCATTATAGCCTCTGGATTCATCCATGCTATCCCAGATAGCAAGATTTCATTTTTAAAATTATGGCTGAGTAATATTCCATTGTATATACACCATAATCTTTTTTTATTCATTTTTCTTTTGATGGACACAGGTTGCCTCCATACCTTGGCTATTGAAAATAATGCTTCAGTGAACACTGGGATACATATATCTTTTCAAGTTAATGTTCTGATTTCCTTTAGGTAAATACACAGATGTGAACTTGCTGAATCATATGATGGTTATATTTTTAATTTTTTTGAGGAAACTGCATAGTTTTTTCCATAAAGACTGTATCACTTATATTCCCACCAATAGGGCACAAGCATTACTTTTCTCCACATCTGTACCAACACTTGTTATTGTCTTTTTTATGATAGCCTTTCTAACAAGTATAAAATGGTTTCATTGTGGTTTTGATTTACTTTTTCTCTGATCAGTGATGAGCATCTTTTCATGTCTTTTGGTCGTCTGCATGTCTTCTTCACTGGAAAAATGTTTATTCACATCCTCTATCCATTTTTAATGAGATTTTTTTTGATGTTGAGTTGTATCAGTTATTTAAATATTTTGGATATTAACCCCTTATCAGAGGTATCATTTGCAAATATCTTTTCCCATTCGTTAAGCTGCCTTTTCATTTTGTTTATACTTTCTTTCCCTGTGCAAATGCTTTTAAGTTTGATGCAAGAACATTTGTTTATTTTTGCTTTTTTTTCCCCTTGCCTGAGGAAACAGATCCAATAAAATATTACTAAGACCAATGTTGATAAGTATACTGCCTATGTTTTCTTCTAGGAGTTCTTTGGTTTCAGGTCTTACATTTAAGTCTTTTTTTTTTTTTAAGATTTATTTGTTTATTATTGACTGCTCTGGGTCTTCACTGCTGCACATGCTTTTCTCTAGTTGTGGCAGGTGGCCTGTGGCTTTGTTGCCCACGGGCTTCATTGCCCCAAGATATGTGGAATCTTCCCAACCAGGGATTGAGCCCATGTCTCCTGTATTGGCAGGTGGATTCTTAACCACTGGACCACCAGGGAAGCCCTTACATTTAAGTCTTTAATCCAGCCTATGTTTACTATGTGCATGTGCGAAAGTAGTCCAGTTGGATTCTTTTGCATGTAGCTGTCCATTTTCCCGTGGAGAGTGAAAAAGTTGGCTTAAAGCTCAACATTCAGAAAATGAAGATCGTGGCATCTGGTCCCATCACTTCATGGGAAATAGATGGGGAAACAGTGGAAACAGTGTCAGACTTAATTTTTGGGGGCTCCAAAATCACTGCAGATGGTGACTGCAGCCATGAAATTAAAAGACACTTACTCCTTGGAAGAAAAGTTATGACCAACCTAGATAGCATATTCAAAAGCAGAGACATTACTTTGCCAACAAAGGTCCGTCTAGTCAAGGCTATGGTTTTTCCTGTGGTCATGTATGGATGTGAGAGTTGGATTGTGAAGAAGGCTGAGCACTGAAGAATTGATGCTTTTGAACTGTGGTGTTGGAGAAGACTCTTGAGAGTCCCTTGGACTGCAGGGAGATCCAACCAGTCCATTCTGAAGGAGATCAGCCCTGGGATTTCTTTGGAGGGAATGATGCTGAAGCTGAAACTCCAGTACTTTGGCCACCTCATGCGAAGAGTTGACTCATTGGAAAAGACTCTGATGCTGGGAGGGATTGAGGGCAGGAGGAGAAGGGGACGACAGAGGATGAGATGGTTGGATGGCATCACTGACTCGATGGATGTGAATCTGAGTGAACTCTGGGAGTTGGTGATGGACAGGGAGGCCTGGCGTGCTGCGATTCATGGGGTCGCAAAGAGTCAGACATGACTGAGCGACTAAACTGACTGACTGTCCATTTTCCCAACAATGTTTACTGAAGAGGCTATCTTTTTCCCACTGTATATTCTTGCCTCCTTTGTCATAAATTAATTGACCGTGTAAGTGTGAATTTATTTCTGGATGCTCTGGTCTGTCCCATTGGTCAATGTACTGTTTTTGTACCAGTGCCATACTGTTTCAATTACAGTAGCTTTGTTCTTGTTGTCGTGTCTGACTCTTTGCGACCTCATGCACTGTAGCAAGCCAGCTCCTCTGTCTTCCACTGTCTCCTGGAGTTTGTTCAAATTCATGTCCGTTGGGTTGGTGGTGCTATCTAACCATCTCATCCTTTGCTGCCCACTCCTCCTTTTGCTTTGTAGAATAGTCTAAACTCAGGCAGCATGATACATTCTACCTTGTTCTCCTGTCTCAATATTTTATGTTTATCCAAGGTCTTTTGTATTTTTGAACAAATTTTTGAATTATTTCTGATAGTTCTGTGAAAAATACAATTGGTATTTTGATAAGGATTGTATTGAGTCTGCTCTCAGAGTCCTTTCCTTAATGGGGAGTCATAGTCTACCTCACCTCCCTAGGATGTCCTCCAACACTCTGCTGGCCTCTGGACCTGCTGTGGAGGCAGCTCAGATTCTAATCTGGTCCTACTCCTGTGTGTTTCTGCCTCCAATGTCCACAACTATCAAAACTAGTGCGTTTTCTTTTGTGGAAGATCTCATTGTTCTTTTATATATTCCACAGACACAGAATCTACCTAGTTGATCATGTGGATTTAATCTGCAGCTTGCACAGCTGGTGGGAGGGTTTTGGGTCTTATTCCTTAGTCACACTGCCCCTGGGTTTCAATTGTGGTTTTATTTTCACCTCTGCATGTGGGTCACCCACTGGTGTTTGTTCCTGAGGCTTCCCTGGAGGACCTGGATTTGCCCTAGTGAGGGCCAGGTGTGGAGGTGGTGCAGCTGCTTGGGTCACAGGGGTTCTGGCAGCACCAGGTACTCAGGGGAGTTGGCAGCTAGGGCAGCAGGAAATATAGTGCTCCAGTATTGGCCAATATGCTCCAGTATTCTTGCCTGGAGAACTCTCCTGATAGAGAAGACTGGCAGGCCACAGTCTACAGGGTTGCAAAGAGTTGGACATGACCGAAGTGACCCTGTGTGCATAGACAAGAGACTTTTTTTTGCCTATGGCAGCTCTACCCCAGTGAAGGTTGAGCGTGAAGGTGGCACAGTTGTTTGGCTTGTGGGGCCCCTGGCGGTGCCAAAGGTGCAGGGACATGGACTTCCTCCGTGCAGGAGTTATGGTCCTATCAGAGTCTTTTTTCTAGCCTCTTGTAGCTGGCAATCAGAACGCCTATTTGGCTAGTCTTTCAACATGACTCTACCTGTTTAGGCACTTAGAGGGCTCCCTTTCCTGGAGTCCTTCTCTGTTGTTCTGTGCATCAGGCACATAGAGGGTCTCCAGTGGCTGGGGTCCTACTCTGTAGATCAGCCTATCAGGCACTTAAAGGTCACTCTGGCTGGGGTTCTACTCTGTAGTTCAGTACCTCAGGTGTTTGATGGGCCAGCCTCTCTGTTCAGCTGCCCTGCTGGCATTTGGAGAGAAGGAGGCTATGGTGATGGCTCCACCCGCTATGCGCAACTCAGCAGATTCGCCTTGCTTCCATGGCTGCCTGGCTTTCCTCCACAGGCATTTCCCGCCACAGTCTCCTCCCTCACATGCCCTTGATCTGTCTCTCTGCAGTCAATATCAGCTCTGCCCTGGGATTGGTCCACAATCCTTCAACTCCAGCTCCCATCCTCTGCACTTTCTAGGGGACCTGCATCCCTGTCTAGGGTAAGTATGGCTACGGCAAGGACTGTCTGATTCTCATTCCATCTAGGCTGCCACAGATCAGCTGTTTCACTCTCAGCCTTAAATGTTTCTCCCCTGACTCAGAGAGTTGCTCTGATATGGGGATCAGACCCCTGCGTCAGTTCCCCCACCCACTGAGGGCAGGTCCAGTCCTATTAACACTCCTGTTTTCCCCCTAGTTCCTTCATCCTACCAAGTTTTGCATGGTTCTATACCTTCTTTTCTGATGGTCAGGTACTCCTGTCCGCTCTCAGCTGGTGTTCTACATGCACTTCTGTGTCCGAAGGTGTATTCCTGATGTATCCATGGAGAGAGATGTACTCCATGTCCACCTACTCCCCCTCCATCTTGTTCTCCTGTTTTAAAGAAACAGATTTTTCTTAGATCACTTTGTGTGTTTTTCACACATTCACCAACCATTCAGTTGTGATATATGTTAAGAATTAGAAACAGGTTTTGTAAAGTCCAGAAAGTGAAAATATATGGATACAAGTATAAGGAGTATGTAGATCAGAGAAGAAGAGAAAACCTGGGTCTCACCATCAAAGCTCACACATCTAGGAGGCTGCAGGTGGTGCGGTTGGTGGAGTTCCCTGGGAAGAGGAGAGAGTCTAGGCTGCTCAGTGTGAGAAGCTTGCCAAGTCCTCCTGGGTCACCTACATAAGTGATTGAGATTGTCACCTCTAACTTGACTTTTGATGGCGTATTCATTCATATATATTTATGACAGGTGGAACCATCTGATAGAAAACATCCCTCTGGAGCAGAATTCCCACACCTGGGATGCAGGAAAGCCCCTGGAGGGCTCGTCACATCACAGGCCCCTGGGGTCCACCTAGAAGTTCTCACTCAGTAGGAGAGGGGCAGCTGGGTCACCTGCATTCATAACAAGTTCCCAGATAGGTGATGCTGCTGCTCTGGGGAGTCCACTCTAGACCCCCTGGTCCAGTGTTCTCCTGTACAGCACAAACACAATGTTCTCCTTATGTGCACGTTCAGCTTCCTAACATTGGCAGATGGTGGGACCATCAGGGGACAGTTCTTGTTGCCTTCTAAACAGAACCCCTCAGCACACAGCATAACCCAGCCCCAAAGCTATTATGTATAAAGAGCACAAGGTTTGCAAAGAAATGACTTCAACTATAAGAATGTTGAAATGGACTGAACCCTGATCGAGAGGTCTATTTCTAGAGAAAAGACTTGTCATCAATCGACAGACGTTTTTGATGGAAAGCAGTGGTGACAAGCAGTGCGCACTCTCAGAATGAGGAACAACATTACGGTAGAGGAAGAAATGACTAGGAACAGCAAAATGCAGGAGCCTTGCCCAGCTGGCTGAATGCGCATGTGTACCATCTGTCTCTGCCTACAGAATGTTCCAAGTATTCCCCTTGGTTTAATGTGCAGAATTCATTTCTCAGCACAGCCAAGAGTCTAATGAGAAAACCACTGTCTTGCTTTATTCTTGGAACTTACCAGAGCCAGGGAGCACTGGTGTTGGTGTATCTGGGGCAGCCTCTGGACTGGCCTCCCATCACTCTTATCAACACCAGCCTCTTCTTTCCCCAGTGGGATGTGCCATGTCCCCCTCAGCTCTGCCCTGCCCCACCATCCTTGGAGGAATTTGAGTGTTCTTTGTTCCACAAAGCCCTGTGGGAATGAGTTCTCCTGGAATGCTGAATGAGGGAGAGGGACAGCTTGGGGAGCCACGAAGATCAGATAAAGAATGGAGGGGGTGCCAAACAGAGATGAGGGATTTCATTGCAAGTCATGTCCTTCACTTGATCCTCGATAGCTCACTCAATCAGCAAGCCTGCAGAGCACAGAGGAGCTGGCTTTAGGAGTCTGTGGTTATCTCATGTCATAAGAGTACTGCAGACTTTATTTAGTCCAGGTGAGGAAAAGCTCACTAGGGGGACAGTTCTCCCCTCAAGTCTGTGGACATCCAGGGACAGTGGGTGATCGCACACAGCTGTTCAGGTGGAGTTGGTCATTGTCTGCCTGGGGTGCTGCTAAGATTTCTTTTAATATGAAAGACAGAAATATATTACCTTAACATTTCTTTGGACTTAAGTTTTTAAACTTGATTTTATGCAAATGTCAACGCTTTCCCAAAAAATGAACCATTGAGACCATTACTTTAAAAAATAAATAAATAAAGGCCACTAGCATGATAAAGCTTAAAGGATAGCAAAGGAAAATTATATTTGAGAAACAATAAAAAGATCACATTCAAAAGATAAACTCTTAAGATAAACTGCTAAAGTGTAGTTTTTAAAATAAAGAATACCTACCTTTTTATGGGTTTTGCTCAAGTGAATGTAACTTTTGACAGGATACTCAAAGTTTCAGCAGTGTATGCTTTGTGATTTATTTTTAGTTGGTTTCCTGGGAAAATTGTAATTTTCATTCTAAAGTAGCACATTATAAAGTATAATATTTTATTGCTAAAACTGTTTTCCATGGGAAAGAATTTCTGATTTTATCATGGAAATAAATACAGAAATATGAGTTAGTTTACTGAAACTCACTTTGCAGGCATTTCAGGAACAGTTAATCACTGAAGCTGGTCGCAGAACTCCCAGACCCCAGCATCAGCCTCAGAAAACCATCTTACAAACATGGAATGTCACGCCCACACCCCCAGGTCCTTCTCTCCAATGTGGCTGGTGCCACTTCATGGACCCCCTGCCTTGAAACCCAGGTTCAACTGCCTCTGGATACAAATGCTATTCTACCCTTACAAAGGAGCAAGAATGAAGCTGGATTTCCTTTCAGATAATTTGGTGGATCATTGTTGGAGGAAGGAGATGATTTGGAGAGAATAGTTCCAAATAAGCACTGAGACTTTAAAACAATTCAAATTGATGTTTCCTTTGGCTGCATCTGTCATCCAGGACACGCTGATACTTTAGCAAAGCAGATTTCACCAAAATCTTCCCAAACTGAAGGAGGGGGCTTGGCAGAGCTTGGCATGCAACATTCCTGTTCAACCAGTCACAGTGCTGAGACTGAGGTTTTCCCAGAGATGGTCACAAGGGGCGATAGGCCTGTTGCCCTCTTGACATATTTAGAACTCACAAGAGAGGTTAAGGAAGTTCATGAAAGTTACAACCAGAAGAGAGTGAGTGACAGCTGGGAAGCTTTCTCACAGCTGAGACTTCTGTAGTGTTTCCCAGAGTCCTCTTACCCCAGGCAAGATGTCCGGCCAAAAGCTTCAGGAGATGGAATCAAGAAGGATTTTGGGTGATCGAGTTGTGGTCCTGCACTTGGCCCTGCACAGATCCAAGAAAATGGATCTGCACTGTCTGATACCCTCAGCATCTACTACCTTGCTTACACCTCTTTTAGAGTAAAACTCCCATTTCTTGGTCTGGTTGATGTAATCTCTTACCTTCCACACCCTCCATCTGAGTGTTGTCCATATTTCTCATCATCTGTGCTCTGGCCACAAGCCTGTTTTCTGTTCCTTGAAAACACTGACCTCAGTCATTCTTGGGTCTTTGCTGTTCCTTCTGGGTAATCCCAAGCCTTAGACCTTCAAACTCCCAGCTTGTTTTTGCATTATATGGTAGTTTTATTCCTAGCTTTTAAAGGAATCTCCATGCTGTTCTCCATAGTGGCTATATCGATTTATGACAAAATTAAAAGAGGAGAGTGAAAAAGTTGGCTTAAATCTCAACATTCAGAAAACGAAGATCATGGCATCCAGTCCCATCACTCCATGGGAAATAGATGGAGAAACAGTGGAAACAGTGTCAGACTTAATTTTTTTGGGCTCCAAAATCATTGCAGATGGTGATTGCAGCCATGAAATTAAAAGACGCTTACTCCTTGGAAGAAAAGTTATGACCAACCTAGATAGCATATTCAAAAGCAGAGACATTACTTTGCCAACTAAGGTCTGTCTAGTCAAGGCTATGGTCTTTCCAGTAGTCATGTATGGATGTGAGAGTTGGACTGTGAAGAAGGCTGAGCGCTGAAGAATTGATGCTTTTGAACTGTGGAGCTGGAGAAGACTCTTGAGAGTCCCTTGGACTGCAAGGAGATCCAACCAGTCCATTCTGAAGGAGATCAACCCTGGGATTTCTTTGGAGGGAATGATGCTAACGCTGAAACTCCAGTACTTTGGCCACCTCATGTGAAGAGTTGACTCATTGGAAAAGACTCTGATGCTGGGAGGGATTGAGGACAGGAG
Source organism: Capricornis sumatraensis (assembly GCF_032405125.1). NCBI lineage: Eukaryota > Metazoa > Chordata > Mammalia > Artiodactyla > Bovidae > Capricornis > Capricornis sumatraensis. The sequence continues at coordinate 98,498,665 of NC_091074.1, read as the reverse complement.
GAGAAGGGGACGACCAAGGATGAGATGGCTGGATGGCATCACTGACTCGATGGACGTGAGTCTGCGTGAACTCCGGGAGTTGGTGATGGACAGGGAGGCCTGGCGTGCTGCGATTCATGGGGTCACAAAGAGTTGGACACGACTGAGCGACTGAACTGAACTGAACTGATTCCCACGTATAGTGCTAGAGGATTCTCTTTTATCTGCAGCCTCTCCAGCATTTATTGTTTGTAGACTTTTTAAATGATGGCCATTCTGACTGATGTGAAGTGATACCTCATTGATTTGCATTGTTTTGATTTGCATTTCTGTAATAATTAGCAATGTTGAGCATGTCTTCATGTTCCTATTTGTCATTTGTATATCTTTTTTGGAGAAATGTCTATTTAGATCTGCCCTTTTTTTGATAGGGCTATTTTATTGTTGTTGTTATTGAGTTGTATGAACTGTTTGGGTGTTTTGGAAATTAAGTCCTTGTTGGTTGTATGGTTGGCAAATATTTTCTTCTAGCTGGTAGGTTGTTTTTTCATTTTGTTAATGGTTTCCTTTACTGTTCAAAAGCTTGTAAGTTTGCTTAGGTTGGTTTGTTTATTTTTCTTTTTATTTCTATTGCCTTGAGGGACTTACCTAAGAAAACACTGCTCTGATTTATTTCTTTATTCACTTTTAAACTTTTTTTTGGAGTATAGTTGCTTTAGAATGTTATGTTAGTTTCATTTGCACAACAAAGTGAATCAGATCTACATATACATTTATCTCCTCTGGATTTCCTTCCCACTTGCACAGAGCATTGAGTAGAGTTCCTTGTGCTATACAGTAGATTCTAGCTTGTTATCTGCTTAATACATGATAGAGTATATGTGCTGTTCTGTACTTAGTCTCTCAGTCCTGACTCTTTGTGACCCCAAGGACTATAGCCATCAGGCTCCACTTTCCATGGAATTCTCCAGGCAAGAATACCGGAGTGGATAGCTATTCCCTTCTCCAGGGGATCTTCCCAACCCAAGGGTCAAACCTGAGTCTCCTGCATTGCAGGTAGATTCTGTACCATCTGAGCCACGAGGTAAGTTCATGAAGATGATCAGGGGTCAAACAAGATGGACTGCAGTTGACCATTGTTGAGTATTATGTTGGTGGTCAGTTCCTAAATCTTCTACTCATCTGGGGAGATTTGATTCTGCATGGGTTTGTTGGAAGGCAGGCCCACTTCCTCTCCAAGTTCAAGGGAGACCAACACTCTCTTCTGCTCCCTGGCAGCTAGTCTGGGCACAGTGTAGGCCAGGCCAACTGGAAGCTCCTGTTTAGAGCTCTGAATCAACAATGCACAAATGTTGTATCCCAATGGAGAGATCATTCTTGGTAGAGTTGATGGGGCCAGGAGGCTTGGTGCTAGAAGCAGAGGAGAGAGCAAGGTGGTGGCTTCAATGACCCTCAGAATGTGATATTCATCCCACCATGTGACTCTGGCTCTGCCCTTGGCACCTAACCTGACTGCTCCTGTGTGTTCTGAGCTGGCCCTCCAGATTTCTCTTGATTCTATAAGTATCTGATAGTCTTCATAATGTGTTTAAGTTAAGCGGGCATCTGTTTGAATCTAAGAATTCTTACTGGTTCAAGTAATAGATCCCTTCCTGCTCTTTACTTTTTCTTCCTTCTGTGTCTCCTTACTCTGTTAAAAGAAGGTTAATCAGACTCTGTTAAAGACATCTCTATGGAACAATCAGTTAATACTATCCAGAATGGATGCTAAATGCAAGCAGGACTGAGTAATTTCAGTGCTGTAAAGATGGGGATCCTTCTATCTCCCTCTTGCCTCTCTGTGCATGATGTGGTGGGCCCCATGGTGAAGCTTGCCACAGTGCAACCTGCTTTGATTATACATGTGAAGAAAAAAATTGCTTCCTTTCTGCTCACTGTTACATCTTTCTGCTTCTTCTACATCTTCAGGGCCTTATCCGAAGAGTAAATATTAGTTTACACACTGAGCAATGGGGAATTTCTCAAGTAATGAAAGGATAGCAGCATCCTTGGTTTGGAATAGAGGAAATAGATTTCCATAAAAGCCCCCAATGTCCTCTTAATGGAAAGATATTGTAACGCTGACAAGGATGAAAGATGAAAGGAGATGGTAATATGTATTTTGAAGGAGAACCCTCAGCACGCTGCTGCTGCTGCTGCTGCTAAGTTGCTTCAGTTGTGTCCGACTCTGTGCGACCCCATAGACAGCAGCCCACCAGGCTCCCCCATCCCTGGGATTCTCCAGGCAAGAACACTGGAGTGGGCTGCCATTTCCTTCTCCAAGGCATGAAAGTGAAAAGTGAAAGTGAAGTCGCTCAGTCGTGTCTGATTCTTAGCGCTATTTACATACAAAACAGGAAGCTATCACATACATTCTAAAAAGGCATCTACTCCTTGGGGACCACACACCAGGGCTTGACCATAGCAGGAGCATAAAGGGGAGAGATTTGAGGGACATAAAGAAGAAAACCTGACTTGTGAGTTATTTCCATTAGTGCTCAAATAAATAGTAAATCACACACACAAATACTAATCAGGTCAGGGATTGATAAACATTTTCTGTAACGAGCCAGATTGTGAATACATGTATGTGTGCTATGTCACTTCAGTCATGATTGACACTTTGCAACCCTATGGACTGCAGCGCACCTGGCTCCTCTGTCCATGGGGATTCTCCAGACGAGAATCCTGGAGTGGGTTGCCCTGTCCTCCTTCAGGGGATCTTCCCTACCCTGGGATCAAACCCGAATCACTTTACATCTCCTACATTGGCGGGTGAGTTCTTTACCACTAGTGCACCTGGGAAGCATCCAGATAGTGAATGTGTTAGACCAAAAAGTATTTTACAAGGAGCAGTATTTTACAACTGGCATTGCGAAAGAAGAACCACAAGAGGTTCTGGTGAGTTGAGTGGGCAGCTCATCGTAATTTTCATTTCTGTGACTGGGAAGTAGGTAATAGAGGTTAGCAAACTCCAAGTTGAGCTCTATTCCTGCAAACCAGAATGTAGGCAAGTCACAGCTCAGGGATGGGTATTACAGGGAGCATCATTGAGACACAAATGTAGCCCAGACCCTGAGTAAGGAATGGAAATGCTCAAGTCTTGATTGCTCAGTGGTAGGCTCAAGCTGAGGAGCTGAGCATCAGTTGGAGTCCACTGAACCACAGGAGGTGAGACACCACCAACCCCAGGTCCAGCCAGCTCAGAATGTCATCACTCTAACATCATACTAGAATAACCCAGGGATATTCTAGCAGCTATAATAGAATAAGAGCTTTGGCTTATAGAGCAAAGCTTCAAGCAAAAAATATTTGATTCTAAGAAATTCTTTTCACACTTGGATTCACACTAGAAATTAACCCCTCAGAAATAAAGACGTAGGGATAGTGATTGACACCAATTATAAGATGCCGGGAAAGAAATGAAGAAATGGTTTGTGCCTGATTGGGGATCAAGCCCCTAAGAACAGGGACAGTGTCAATGTCATCTGTGGTTTCTCTGCCCAACCATAGCACCCAGACATGCTGAAAGTGGCCAGATATGCAGGAGAGAATATGAAAAAATGCCATGATGACTGGTTGCTAAATATAATATTAGTTTAGAGAAGGGAGTGATTAGGATTGGTTGTTACTTAAAAAAAGATTGCATCCGAAGAATGGATGGGAATTAAGACTCAGAATCTCTGGGTAGAAGGCTCTGAACAGATTATTTGTTCTGGGTCTCAGCTGGTAAATATTCAGCTTACTTTTGTTATAAAAAATTTATTTATTTTTAATATTTTTATTTATTTTTAATATTTAATTTATTTATTTGGCTGCCCTAGGTCTTAGTTGTGGCATATAGTTATGGAATGCAGGATCTTTAGTTGTGGCACGTGAACTCTTAGTTGTAGCATGTGAGATCAAATCAGGGATCAAACTTGGGCCCCCTGCATTGGGAGTGTAGAGTCTTAGCCCCTGTACCATCAGGAAATTCCCTAATCTACTTTTAATGAGTCCTATGTACATGCTAAGTTGCTTCGGTCATGTGGATCATGACAAACTGTGGAAAGATCTTAGACAGATGGGAATTCCAGACCATTTTACCTGTCTCCTGAGAAACCTGTATGAGGTTTCTGAGAAACCTGATCAAGAAGCAACAGTTAGAACCCTGTATGGAACAACTGGTTCAAGATTGAGAAAAGAGTGCAACAGGGCTGTCTGCTGTTACCCTGTTTGTTTAACCCTATCTGCTGAGCATATCATGAGAAATGCCAGGCTGGATGAGTTACAAGCTGGAATCAAGAAAGGTGAGAGAAACATCAACAATCTCAGATACACAGATGATACCACTCTAATGGCAGAGAGCAAAGAGGAACTAAAGAGCTTCTTGATGAGGGTGAAGGAGGAGAGTGAAAGAGCCAGTTTAAGAATAAACATATTTTTTATAAAAACTAAGATCATGGCATCTGGCTCCCTTTACTGCATGGCAGATAGAAGGCGAAAAGGTGGAAGTAGTGACAGATTTCTTCTTGGGCTCCAAAATTGTTGCGGATGGTGACTGCAGCTGTGAAATCAGAAGATGATTGCTTTTTGGCAGGAAAGCAATGACAAACCTAGACAGTGTGTTGAAAAACAGAGACATTAATCTTCTGAACAAGGTCCATACAGTCAAGGCTATGGTCTTCCCAGTGGTCATGTACTGTTGTGAAAGCTGGACCATAAAGAAGGCAGAATGCCAAAGAATTGATGCCTTTGAACCATGGTGTTGGGGAAGACTCTTGAAAGCCCCCTGGACAGCAAGAAGATCAAACCAGTCAATCTGAAGGGAGATCAACTCTGAATACTCACTGGAAAGACTGAGGCTGAAGCTGAAGCTCCAGGATTTTGGTCATCTGATGCAAACAGATGATTCATTGGAAAAGTCCCTGATGCTGGGAAAGATTGAAGGCAGAAGAAGAATGTGTAAGAGGATGAGGAGGCTGCACAGCATCACTGATGCAATGAACATGAACTTGGACAAACTCTGGGAGATGGTGAGGGACAGGGAGGCCTGGTGCGCTGCAGTCCATGGGGTTGCAAAGAACTGGACGTGGCTGGGTGAAAGAGTAACAGCAGCACACAAAGGTGCTGAGTTGCTTCAGTTGTGTCCGACTCTTTGTGACCCCGTGGACTGTAGCCCACCAGGCTCCTCCATCCATGAGATTCTCCAGGCAAGAATACTGGAGTGGATTGCCATTTCCTCCTCCAGGGGATCTTCCCGACCCAGGGATCCAACCTGGGGCTCCTATGTCTCCTGCATTGCCAGGTGGGTTCTTTACCCACTAGCATCAACTAGGAAGCCCTTTAACCCTTAATAAGTCCTAACTTAAGATAAAATCTTTCTTCCTGTAGTTGGCATCCTTTGAAAAGGGCTCTTCCCCTTGGGGTTCTTTCAGTGGAATGATGACCCTGCATAAGAGTCGTAAACAGTTGAACTCAGCAATTGTGTCTTCCATTCTCTCCTTGGAGGCCTCATCTCCATTTTCTCCAATGTGCCCATGTGGTGTAATATTGAATCTTATAGTGACCTATTCTGGTTGGGTTTGCCTCTGTTTCTGAGTGAAGCATTTTCCAGAACTGAGTACAAGATACAAGAGGTCTTTCATTTATAAAACAGAGAAGAGTACCTGCCTTTCATGACCAAATCAGCCAGTTGCAAAATGGTGGCCATCAGAACACGTCAAAGAACTCTGGCCCCACCCCAGTGTGTGTGTGTCCCAGTCTACAGACACCAAACCTGGCTTCATACTTGGCTTCGTCAGACATATCTCATTCAGCTCCTCCTGGGTTTACTGTTAATGAAATCTCTCAAGCCAATTTTCAAGTGGCAAGTTGAAGTTTCTTCCTCTTTATTTTATATTTCTGCAGTTGATTTACTGGACTATGGAGAGTATTTGGGGGAACAAAATGTTTAGGGGACTAAAGACTGGGGACAGTCTTTTTAGAGCAACTGTCGCTACCCATCATCTGTGTAAGCAGTGGATTCAGTCACCCTGGGGCCCATTCATGAGCTGGTCACAGGCTTGAGACAGGTGTGGCAATTGTCAAAACAACAAGCAAGGCCACTCTGACCCTTTCTCTTTGGGTCTTGAACAGGATTCCTGTTGGTTGTAAGTCTTGAAGCTGGAAATTCAAGTGACACTGGCAACTGTTTAGGACTTTGTACAAAACTTGTAAATGGAGAAAATGTGGAAATGGATCCTTATAGTGGCCAATACCAGGGCTAATATAATAGGCCTATGTAAATATAGTCCTAAATAATAAAAATATATCATAAAAATGTATCTTTTGAGCCTTATCCTTAATATGATAAGGATTCATATAAGCACTCAGTTTCTTTTCATGTCCTCTGCACCTCTGAAGTCCTTTCCAAGTTTTTCTTTTTATTTACTTTTTGGCCATACCATGTGGTGCAGGATGTTACTTCCCTGACCAGGGATTGAACCCATGCTCCTGCAGTGGACGTGCAGAGTCTTAAACACAGAACTGCCAGGGACATCCCCCAAGTGTTTCTTTTCAAATTTATGTATATAAGCTTGAGATTTGTGTATCAGCTCCTTTATTACCTACATGTGGCTGTGATGCTATGATAACTGACTGAATTAGGGGTCCTAAAATGGTTCATTGCCTTCTCCGTATTTCAAAGACAAGCATTATTAAAAGAAAGTCAAGGCCTTCTAGGTTAGTACTAACCAGGCCTGACCCTGCTTAGCTTTTGAGATCAGAGGAGATAAGGCGCATTCAAGGTGGTATGGAGGTAGACACCAAATCGTCTTTTAATGAGTTTTGCTCTGATTAGGGAGGAGATTCTCCTGGAAATTTTAATCTGTGTTAATCAAAACTAAAAATTATCAAACATCTACCTTCCCCAGCCCTTGTGCCAGCCCCTTCAAGTATGTTGTTATCAACATTATGAGTTTTTTAACACAAAAAACCCATTATAGTAAAAAAATATGCATGGGATATACATATACTAAAAAATGATTTTGTTTAGTTGAAATTTAAATTGAGTTGAGTGTCATGTTTCTTTGTTCAGCCTGGCAAATTGACAGCTATGCAAAAGAAGAATTCTATCCTTACTGGTTTTGTTAAGTGCTTCCTAGCAGAGCAAGACAAGCTATGATGGTTAACCTCCACCCGCAGCCCCCCCCGCTCCGCCCCCCTCACCTCCCGCCCCTCCCAGACAAGCTCAGTCCATTCGTGAGGAACTGGAAACATTCCAGCTCTGGACTTCCCACCTGCCAGGCACCAGGCAGGCATCCCTATGCTCTAGGACCTTTCACCTCTCCAAGGGCGTCTGACTCACTCCGCCTCATGGGGGGATAAAGAAGCTTTGTCAAGGCCGGGCCTCATTTGCCACTTCAGAGCACCACGTCTGTTGACATTGCAAAATAGCAGAAGAATTCAACAAGAGGTCTTTTCAGAATGTTCATTGTGAATGCACAAAGGACTGTCCCAAGTGGGTCAGCAGCTGGCTTGGAGAGCTTTCCGGGTGAGAAATCACATCTAAGTATTCGGCCTTTGCATTCCCTGTCTGTCCTGCCCTCCTCCTCTGTCCACTCCCAGGGATGACTCACATGGACAAAGGCAGCAGGCATCTCCCTCTCCTCAGGCAGGCAGCTCGGTCCAGTGAACTCACACTTGGAGGGACTTCCCGTGTTGATGTCTGACGACCTCTCCCAACTTTGGCATTCTGTCATATACGAAGAGGTCCTGGCCCCATCCATCCTTGCAGGAACCCCCACTCTCTGCCAAACACCAGCCACGTCATGTTTAGGGGCTCTCATGCTAGAGGTTCAAGCATAATGGCAGCGGAAGCTTCCAGCAGCTTGCTGCATTGCCTGCTGTGTGCTACACCACCAGCCTGGCAGCTTGTGAGGGTTTCGGACAGGACAGGGGCAGATGCTAAGAGAGATCTGTGCGTGGAGGCAGAATGGGGCAGGTCCCTGCTCCCTGGTCAGTGTGTACTGAGTGGGGCTAGGAACAGTCCACACCCAGGTATCAGGGGGCCCCATCCAGAGAAAGTGCCTGAAGACTCACCCTGATTGAGCACCATCTGGTCCCTGCTTGACCCCACGGATTCCTGTAGCAAAACTTGCCCCAATTAATTTATCCAGAAGAGAGTGCTGCATCAAAGGAGACACTCCACAAATTTCCACATCACTGACAGACAACAGGCAGTTTGGAGCCACAGGGCAAAGCTGTTATTCCTGGCAGTAAGCCACTGCAGCAGCACTGGGCTGGTTTTCTTACAGCAAATTATTTATAATTAATGATCCTTTGCAGTAAAAGACATAAGTAAGCAATTTATGCTAGAAATGAAAACATCTAGGAATGTGCGACATTACTTGAATTCAAATGAATTTATAATAAAATAAAATAGTCACTGGATTAAATATTTTTAAAAGATTATAATACTCAGAGCTGACAACCATGTGGAGAAAAAAGCCCTGTCACATATTGCTGGTGGTAGTATTTTTGGTACAACCATTTTGGAGGGCAATTGGGTAGCACATACCAAAACCCTTAAATATTTTTATAACCTTTGACCTAGCAGTTTCATTTCCAAAAAGTACCCTGGGGAAATTAGTGTAAATATGAACAAAGGTTTAGCTACATGGAGGATCACGGGAATAAAAAGTTTGAAATTTTCAGCATCAATAAATTATCAAATATCTGTGTAATGAAATGTTTAAAGTGATGATGCTGGTGTGGAAAAGAAAGTAAGTATGAACAGGCAAGAAAATTCTGAGGAAGAAGATAAAGGAGAGGGGTTGATTATATGAAAACATACTAGAAAGCCAAAGGAATTAAAACAAGGTGGAATTGATTCAGGGAAGATAGATACATAAAAGAAACCGAAGACAGTCCACAAACAGAACCATTTATATGTGCAAATTCTGTTTGGCCAAGTGGTATGCCAACACAAACTTTCAATAATAAGATAAATAATTTCTGGGGACGTAATATGTAGCACAATGGCTATCTTGCTAAGAGAAAAGATCCTTAAAGTTCTCATCACAAGAAAAAAAAAATTTGTAACTGCGTGTGGTGGTGGATAGCTAAACTTATTGTGGAGGTCATTTTGCAGGGTACGCAAATATTGAATCATACTGTGCACCTTAAGTGAATATGATACTATATGCTGGTTATATCTCAGTAAAACTGGGACAAAAACAGAGGTATATCAGAATAGTAGGAAGAGGACTATTTAGTTAGAGGTTTTGAGATAAGTGATTATTCATTGAGACTCCTAAGACAGTCTCTAAACTAAACTCCAGATGAATTAAATATGGGAACACCACCTGAAAAAATAGTAGAACATTGTAGCCCTTTGAAGGTGGAGAAAGAGTGCCAAAGCAAGAAGCAAAGCCAGAGCTGTAGCAGAGATAGGCCATGTGTTCACCAAATTGTCCCCTGATTCTCCTGGGCAAATAGGATGATGACCTTTCCCAGGCCTCCCTGTATCAGAACAGGAACACATGAGTGAATTCCGGCTGAGGGAATGTGGGAGTGAGTGATGTGTGCTGGCCAGCTCCACCCTTGCTGGCTTCTGCGCAGCGCTGTCTGCCCTTTCCTTCTCCCACTCACAGGTTGGAGTGAAGACTCTGCAGAGGGCAGGGATGCTGTGAAAGGATCTCAGATCCCTGAGTCTGGAGGACAGAACGGGTTATTAGACTAGGAATTGCTTATTAAAAATAAAATTATTTGTGTGTGTGTAAAGTCTTTGGGATTTTGGAGTTCAAATATAAACTTACATACAGGACTAACACAGAAATCAATGAAAAGATTGTCAGATTATCTCACAAGAAGCTTAGAACTTATATACAGCAGAATAGATGACAAGCAAAGTTAAAAGACTGGTTTTCCTCATGACTTAGTGAATTACTGCCTGCAATGCAGGAGACTCAGGAGACACAAGTTCCATCCCTGGGTTGGGAAGACCCCCTGGAAAAGGGCATGGCACCCCCCTGCAGTATTCTTGCCTGGAGAATCCCATGGACAGAGGAGTCTGGTGGGCTACAGTCCATAGGCTCGCAAAGAGTTGGACACAACTGAAGCAACTTAGCATGCATGCACACAGTTAAAAAACAAATAAAAGAGAGGTAGAAGGTATTTGCAACATATTTAATAGATGAAATATTGGTAAAAAGTGTTCCTATAAATCAATAATAAAAGGTTAAACAATTCATTTGAAAAACAGGCAAAGGATAAAAAAAAAAAAAAGGATCTTTGCCGAAAAAAACCTGGTAAATGACAAACACATGAAAAGTTGCTCAACTTCATTTCTGATCATGAAATGCAAATTAGAGCCATGGTATACTCAGTATTGGGCTTCCCTGGTGGCTCAGAGGTTAAAGCGTCTGCCTGCAATGCGGGAGACCTGGGTTTGATCCCTGGGTCGGGAAGATCCCCTGGAGAAGGAAATGGCAACCCACTCCAGTACTCTTGCCTGGAGAATCCCATGGGTGGAGGAGCCTGGTGGGCTACAGTCCACGGGGTCGCAAAGAGTAGGACACAACTGAACGACTTCACTTTCACTTCATTAAATTGAGTATTTGCTTATTCCAGTGAGAAAAAGTTTTTTTTTTTTACTTTTGTTATATTCAAAGGTTTGAGAATATGTATGGAAAGATGCAGCTACTTTCTGTTTGTTTTTTATAAACTTTTTAGCAGCTTATTATAAAATGTGCTGCCCTAGAACATATCAGTTTCATTTCTCAGTGTTTTCAGTAAAGGAGGAGCCTAAATAAATTGTGGGGAAATATTGATACATATTCAGAACATGAATAATAAAAATGAAAAATGGCATAAGCTATTAATATGTCCATGGAGATGAAAAATGAAAAAGCAGAGGAATTGGTGTTAAAGTGATGATTACAAAGAGTGTGTGGTGGCTTGAAAAATTCATATAAAAATTACAGATCTACTATAATGGTTAAAGGAAAGCATATGTTTACCTAAGGACAAAAATTGGAGAAAATAGTTTAGGATAATGGCTGAATTTTTATATCTATTTTTTAAACCTTTATTTAGCTATTAGTATACCATTGCCTCTCTTCCCATACCTTTTTTTTTCCCCTGAAGGACAAAGGTGTTCTGGTAAAGGTTTAACATTCCCACAGGAGTGAACCTTGATTTGTAACACATGCCGGTTTCTATGATTTCTGTGATATAACTAACTGCTCCCAACATCCAGCAGCACCCTTGGAATGGAAAGTGAGGTAGAGAAAGTTTACCAGCTGTGAGTAAGATGCTAGAGTGGGCTGTGAGAGGCAACCACCTCTGAATGAAATAACAAGCTACAGAGCTTTTGTGAAGCCCTCCAGAGGCCTCTTTCTCACAGTGGTCAATGATGTAAATGCCATATTATGGAATTCAAAATGGTGCTCCTGGTCAAGTCTTGGAGTCCACTTGAATCTTGGACTGTAGTCCTTATAAGAAACCCTGGAAAGCCAATATTTGAAAGGATTATTGAATGCTGAACAGACTGAGACGGAGGGACATCATGCCCCAGCTACATGTCCCACTTCAGTAGACTGCCTGGTGGGGATACTGTCTTGTTGAGGGTTAGATGAGGAAAAGACAAACTCTATTGCTTTCTGGATATGTCTCCTCTTGGAATTTCCATTTAGGAAGATACCTCAGGGCCCTTCTGGAGCCTCAGATACTTACAGCAGCTGCTTAAGAGGGTGGTTAGGGATGCTAAATGTTGTAGGGCCTGATATAGGGATGCAAAAAAAAAAAATAACATTTCAGAAAACCATTTTCAGGCCTATCTTGCTAATATGTTTGCCCTGAAGCTTCCCACCCTTCAGAGCAATGGAATTCAGTGTATTGGAGAAAGACAGGGACCAGCTAGAATCAGTGGGTCAGCTGAGACTGTAGCTGATGATGACGAAGATGCTGTGATGATGGTGGTGATGATATTGGTGATGATGGTGGTGACAATGATGATGGTGATGTTGATGTTGCTGCTGCTGATTTTAAGCTCACTCCCAGACAATAGGCTTAGTACCAGCTCTTTTCTAGAAAGAAAGGATTTTCTAAATTCACTGAACATATTAAATGATGAGCTTGGTGAAATAAATCAGTGTTCTATGTTGAAGATGGTTCCAGCTAGAAAAAAGAAGAGGAAAAGCCCCTTCTCCATCCTGGTACACCATGGAAAGAGATGCAGATGGGTAAGTTACCACTAATGGGGCTTCAACCACATGCTTGAATCTGAAAGCAACTAGGACAAAATTTATGAAACTTTGATAATTTTCAAAAACTTATGAAATCTGGATAAATGAGTACATGGGTGTCCATTATAGTTCCATGTGCTTGGACTATTTCCTAATTTAAACAATGAATCACATAAAAATAAGTTGTCTCTGTAGTCACCTTATTTATGCAATATATTGACAGGGCTGTCTCTAATTATAATTCTTAAGGGCTCATTATTACTGTATTGCAAAACAGTCCTGTTACAATGAGATAAAGAAAAGCTGATAAACAAGTAAAAATAAGGCAACTCTAACTGACAGTTCAATGACTACAAAATATTTGAACCTGTACTTTATAACCTCCAACATTGTTCAAATCACAGTCTGCATGAACTGGAAGTGGCAGGAAGTCAAATCCAGGGCTTTGAGCATAACTGTTGAAGCTGGATGTTCAGTTGATGCCCTTCTCCACAGAAAAGGGAGTCACGTGGGTGCTCTGGTGGGTACATGGACCCACCTTCTGAGGCAAGACCTTTCTGAGAGGACAACTGCTTCGTATTCAAAGGAAATAGCTGGAGTCTGCAGAACAGGAAGAGCAAAGGCAAACCGAAAACCTCCAAGTGGCCGACAGGGATCTGCTGATGCACTCTCTTGGTAACCTGTTTGCAGTTTTACAAAAGGCAACAATATTCATTATTTAGGTGCACTGGCTATAACACACATGAAGAAGGAAAGATGTATTTGTGTACATGCATGTGTGCACATGTGTCCATGTACATTGAGAATTCATTCTTTCTTCCCCCTTCATTTCCTTGATACCCTGTCCTGTGGTTTCACCCTAAAAGCTCCAGCGTCCCTTGATGTTTATTTTCCACTTTCTCAGGGTTGTCCAATCCAATTTGAGTGGCAATTGGATAGTTAGGGATCATGAAACTGAGTTCTGTCCTGGGTTTGGCTATGGTTCGAAATGGCTCATAATGAGAATGCTTTCTTTTTTTGGTAGTTCTCATTCAAGGGTAAATAAACATGAATATTTGGATTGGATTTGATTTTGTTTAGGTCTCAGCAATTTAGGTGAAATAAGAGTCAAGGGTTTACTTATGTGACAAAGAGAAATTTATAGGGGCCTATAGTCCCTGTTTTCACCAACACCACGAGGTGGGGTGGGGGAGAGGGAAAGCAAGAAAGAAAAGACTCTTGGGTCAGAGTCATGGTTTGACTGTTGCAGTTTTTCCAGTGGAATCTAAGAAATGTGGGAAAAGAAAAACTGGAAAAGACAAAGTAATAAAAAACAAAACACAAACCTCACCCCAAGCAGTAAGTGAGACTGAGGTAGTCCTGAGGGATGGGAAACCCAGGTGTAAGAGAGCTATTTCATACAAGAGAAGTGGGGATTTTTTTTTTTTAAATTTTATTTTTTTGCAGTCTTTTCCCCCACAGTTTGAACTTACTATTTTGTATTGGGGTACAGCTGATAAACAATGTTGTGATAGTTTCTGGTGAATGTTGAAGGGACTCAGCTATACATATATATGTATCCATTTTCCCACAAATTCCCCTCCCATCCAGGCTGCCACATAAAATAGAACAGAGTTTCATACGCTATACAATAGGTCCTTGTTGTTATTCGTTTTAAATGTAGCAGTGTGCACATGACCATCCCAAACTCCCTAAGTATCCCTTCCCCCAGCAGTCATAAGTTCCTTTCGTAGTCTGTGAGTCTCTCTGCTTTGTAAGTTCATTTGTATCATTTCTTTTCAGATACCACATGTAGGGATATTGTACGATATTTCTCCTTCTGACTTAATCGACTCAGTATGAGTCTCTGGGTCTATCTATGGACTTAGCATTTGCACCAATCTATGTTGCTGCAAATGGCATCATTTTATTCTTTTCAATGACTGAGTAATATTCCGTTGTATATATGTACCACATCTTTTTGTTGTTGTTTATATGTATTTATTAATATTTACCACTTAATATAGTCACCATTTCATTCCTGCATCCTTAACCATCCATCGAAGATCATTTTCCTTCTTGATGGAGAATCCATACAATTTCAGTCAGTTCAGTTCAGTTCAGTTGCTCAGTCGTGTCCGACTCTTTGCGACCCCATGAATTGCAGCACGCCAGGCTTCCCTGTCCATCACCATCTCCCGGAGGTCACTCAGACTCACATCCGTCGAGTCCGTGATGCCATCCAGCCATCTCATCCTCTGTCGTCCTCTTCTCCTCCTGCCCCCAATCCCTCCCAGCATCAGAGTCTTTTCCAATGAGTCAACTCTTCTCATGAGATGGCCAAAGTACTGGAGTTTCAGCTTCAGCATCAGTCCTTGCAAAGAACACCCAGGACTGATCTCCTTCAGAATGGACTGGTTGGATCTCCTTGCAGTCCAAGGGACTCTCAAGAGTCTTCTCTAACACCACAGTTCAAAAGCATCAATTCTTCAGTGCTCAGCCTTCTTCACAGTCCAACTCTCACATCCATATATGACCACAGGACAAACCATAGCCTTGACTAGACGGAGCTTAGTCGGCAAAGTAATGTCTCTGCTTTTGAATATACTATCTAGGTTGGTCATAACTTTTCTTCCAAGGAGTAAGCGTCTTTTAATTTCATGGCTGCAATCACCATCTGCAGTGATTTTGGAGCCCAAAAAAGTCTGACACTGTTTCCACTGTTTCCCCATCTATTTCCCATGAAGTGATGGGACCAGATGCCATGATCTTTGTTTTCCGAGTGTTGAACTTTAAGCCAACTTTTTTGCTCTCCTCTTTCACTTTCATCAAGAGGCTTTTTAGTTCCTCTTCACTTTCTGCCATAAGGGTGGTGTCATCTGCATATCTGAGGTTATTGATATTTCTCCCGGCAATCTTGATTCCAGCTTGTGTTTCTTCCAGTCCAGCGTTTCTCATGATGTACTCTGCATAGAAGTTAAATAAGCAGGGTGACAATATACAGCCTTTACGTACTACTTTTCCTATTTGGAACCAGTCTGTTGTTCCGTGTCCAGTTCTAACTGTTGCTTCCTGGCCTGCATACAGATTTCTCAAGAGGCAGGTCAGGTGGTCTGGTATTCCCATCTCTTTCAGAATTTTCCACAGTTTATTGTGAGCCACACAGTCAAAGGCTTTGGCATAGTCAATAAAGCAGAAATAGATGTTTTTCTGGAACTCTCTTGCTTTTTCGAGGATCCAGCGGATGTTGGCAATTTGATCTCTGGTTCCTCTGCCTTTTCTAAAACCAGCTTGAACATCAGGAATTTCATGGTTCATGTATTGCTGAAGCCTGGCTTGGAGAATTTTGAGCATTATTTTACTAGCATGTGAGATGAGTGCAATTGTGCGGTAGTTTGAGCATTCTTTGGCATTGCCTTTCTTTGGGATTGAAATGAAAACGGACCTTTTCCAGTCCTGTGGCCACTGCTGAGTTTTCCAAATTTGTTGGCATATTGAGTGCAGCACTTTCACAGCATCATCTTTCAGAATTTGAAAGAGCTCAATTGGAATTCCATCACCTCCACTAGCTTTGTTCATAGTGATGCTTTCTAAGGCCCACTTGACTTCACTTTCCAAGATGTCTGGCTCTAGATTGGAGATGACATCATCATGATTATCTGGGTTGTGAAGATCTTTTTTGTACAGTTCTTCTGTGTATTCTTGCCACCTCTTCTTAATATCCTCTGCTTCTGTTAGGTCCATATCATTTCTGTCCTTTATCGAGCTCATCTTTGCATGAAATGTTCCCTTGGTATCTCTCATTTTCTTCAAGAGATCTCTAGTCTTTCCCATTCTGTTCTTTCCCTCTATTTCTTTGCATTGATCGCTGAAGAAGGCTTTCTTATCTCTTCTTGCTATTCTTTGGAACTCTGCATTCAGAGGCTTATATGTTTCCTTTTCTCCTTTGCTTTTCGCCTCTCTTCTTTTCACAGCTATTTGTAAGGCCTCCCCAGACAGCCATTTTGATTTTTTGCATTTCTTTTCCATGGGGATGGTCTTGATCCCTGTCTCCTGTACAATGTCATGAACCTCATTCCATAGTTCATCAGGCACTCTATCTATCAGATCTAGGCCCTTAAATCTATTTCTCACTTCCACTGTATAATCATAAGGGATTTGATGTAGGTCATACCTGAATGGTCTAGTGGTTTTCCCTACTTTCTTCAATTTAAGTCTGAATTTGGCAATAAGGAGTTCATGATCTAAGTTACAGTCAGCTCCTGGTCTTGTTTTTGTTGACTGTATAGAGCTTCTCCATCTTTGGCTGCAAAGAATATAATCAATCTGATTTTGGTGTTGACCATCTGGCGATGTCCATGTGTAGAGTCTTCTCTTGTGTTGTTGGAAGAGGTTGTTTGCTATGACCAGTGCATTTTCTTGGCAAAACTCTATTAGTCTTTGCCCTGCTTCATTCTATACTCCAAGGCAAAATTTGCCTGTTACTCCAGGTGTTTCTTGACTTCCTACTTTTGCATTCCAGTCCCCTATAATGAAAAGGACATCTTTTTTGGGTGTTAGTTCTACAAGGTCTTGTAGGTATTCATAGAACCATTCAACTTCAGCTTCTTCAGTGTTACTGGTTGGGGCATAGACTTGGATAACTGTGATATTGAATGATCTGCCTTGGAGACGAACAGAGATCATTCTGTCATTTTTGAGATTGCATCCAAGTACTGCATTTCAGACTCTTTTGTTGACCATGATGGCTACTCTATTTCTTCTGAGGGATCCCTGCCCACAATAGTAGATATAATGGTCATCTGAGTTAAATTCACCCATTTCAGTCCATTTTAGTTAGCCAATTCCTAGAATGTCAATGTTCACCCTTGCCATCTCTTGTTTGACCATTTCCAATTTGCCTTGATTCATGGACCTGACATTCCAGGTTCCTATGCAATATTGCTCTTTACAGCATCAGACCTTGCTTGTATCACCAGTCACATCCACAACTGGGTATTGTTTTTGCTTTGGCTCCATCCCTTCATTCTTTCTGGAGTTATTTCTCCACTGATCTCCAGTGGCATATTGGGCACCTACCAACCTGGGGAGTTCCTCTTTTGGTATCCTATCATTTTGCCTTTCATACTGTTCATGGGGATCTCAAGGCAAGAATACTGAAGTGGCTTGCCATTCCCTTCTCCAGTGGACCATGCTCTGTCAGATCAGTGAGGCTCTGTTAATGGCAAAGTCAGTTTTTGTTTACCTGAAAATGCCTTCATTTAATCCTCATTTTTGAAAGATCTTTCCACTGGTTAATAATAATTCAAGACTGACAGTCATTTTCTCTGATCATAATATCAAATATCAAAAATATTCTTCTGGTTTACTTTTTTTGCAGTTGCAAAGTCACATGTCTGCCTCATTTCTGTTCCATTGGAGGTAATTGGCCATTTCTCTCGATGGTTTTAAGGTTATGTCTTTGTTTTCAATGCTCTGCGTTTTCATTATCTCATGTCTAGGTATAAACTGTTTTTTTTTTTTTTTTTAATCCTGCTGAAAGTATTATCTGTTTCTTTTCTCATCTTAGAATTTCAATCAGATATGTATTAGATCTTCTCACTCTATCCTCTATGATTCTTTTACATGAAAAAACTAGTTTAGTTCTATCTTCTAATTTGCTGATTCTCTTTAGCATGTCTAATCTGCTGTTAAACCTGTCAGTGAATCTTAACAGTTCAGTCGCTCAGTCGTGTCTGACTTTGTGACCCCATGAACTGCAGCACGCCAGGCCTCCCTGTCCATAAACAACTCCCAAACTCATGTCCATTGAGTTGGTGATGCCACCCAACCATCTCATCCTCTGTCGTCCCCTTCTTCTCCTGCCCTCAATCTTTCCCAGCATCAGGGTCTTTTCCAATGAGTCAGCTCTTTGCATCAGGTGGCAGAAAGGATCGGAGTTTCAGGTTTAACATCAGTCCTTCCAATGAACACCCAGGACTGATCTCCTTTAGGATGGACTAGTTGTATTTCCTTGCAGTCCAAGGGACTCTCAAGAGTCTTCTCCAACACCACAGTTCAAAAGCGTCAATTATTCTGTGCTCAGCTTTCTTTATAGTCCAACTCTCACATCCATACATGACTACTGGAAAAACCATAGCCTTGACTATACGGACCTTTACAATTTTTTTTTGAAGTCTAGATTTTTTTAAACCTGCCTATTCATTTTTTGCAGAACTTTGTTATTTATATTTTCTTTTCTCATATTAAACATACTTCTTTATAATCCATGGCTATAATCAATTCCAGTTTTAAAGGCTTTATGTGTTTGATTCTGTTATCTGAGATTTTTTTGTTCATTTTTTGTTTTTTTTCCCCTGTTAATTCTTGTACAAGATGTCTTGTCTTTTTGTATGATTTGTGATTTGACTGAGAGTTCACATTTCTTGGAAGTTTTTCTGTAGAAATGTTTGGGATATGGGTTAAATTTGTGTTATAGTTAACTTGGGTTGACAAAATACCATAAAGTAAGATGCCATTATATAAATAAAACACCCATTCCTCATAACTCTGAAGCCTGGAAACCCAAGATCAAGGTGCTGGCAGACTAGGTGTCTGGTGAGGGCCCATTTTTTGGCTCATAGAAGGCTATCATCTCACTTTGTCTCACATGGTAGAAGGGGTGAGGTTGTTCTCTGAGGTCTTCTTTATAAAGGCTCAATTCTCATTCACAAGGGCCCCACTCTTAGAACCTAATTACCACCCAAAGGCCTTATCTCCAGATACCATCACGCTGGGGATTAGCTTTAAACATGAATTTTGCAGGGACACAGACTTTCAGCTTATAGCATTTGAATTTCTCTAAAAGTGGCCTGGTTTACCTTTGCCAGCTGTGTGGGAGCACCACCAACCTGAAACCACTTTAAGGTAAATTATGTGCTTGAATTTTTTCAGACAACCCAGGTAGAGTAGATTATTGCCTTTGGTTAATAAATGTCTCAGAGGAGGTATTTCCCCCTCCATCCTACTTCAAGGCTGCTTACAGGCAATTTTGTCTTGTAGTCTTCTGGAAAAAGGCTGAAGAGGCCTTCTGGGGGATCTTGGCTTTATGTGTGGAGTCTCTTATGAAATTTCTCATCTTAGCAGGAACCTGGCCTTTGTTTCTTCTTTCTATGCCTCATGAGACCATGACAAGTAAAACTGAAATTCATCTGGTTTAACCAAGACAAAGCTTGGTTTCAGCATTCTGTTTATCTCTCACTAGTTTTTGGCTTCTGAGTAATCAATCCTTACTTTCATGCTAGCTCATTAATAAATTTTCTGTTTTTGTTTTTTTTTTAATATTTAAAACCATTTTAAGTTGCTTTCAGTCTGACAGTGGGACTGTTTCATTACTGTCAGAAATGGAAGTCTACAGAGTGATTTTCTTCCTATATTTTATTCTGAAAAATTCCAAATTTCCAGAAAAGTAAAAGAATAATATATGAATAGTATAGTACAAGAATAGTATAGGATATACACTATATAGTATATTTATACATATATATATACTATTCTTGTACTATAACTATACTATACATATATAATAGTTATAGTATTCTTGTACTATAGTATAAGTATATACTCTTCATATATTATTCTTTTACCTTTTCTGGAAATTTGGAATTTTTCAGCATGAAATATAGGAAGGACATATATATACACTCACACATTGTTGTTTAGTTGCTAAGTCATGTCCAGATTTTTTGCTACCCCTATGGACTGTAGCCTGCCAGGCTTCTCTGTCCATGGGATTTCCCAGGCAAGAATACTGGAGTGTATTGCCCCTTCCTTCTCATGTCCCACGTCTTCTTTATCCATCTTTCTGCTGATGGACATTTAGGTTGCTTCCATGTCCTGGCTGTTGTAAACAGTACTGCAGTGAACATTGGGGTGCATGTGTCCTTTCAGATCCTGTTTTTCTCTGACGTATGCCCAGGAGTGAGATTGCAGGGTTGTACAAAATAGGTTGTGGCTCTATTTTTAGTTTTATAAGGAACCTCCATACTGCTCTCCATAGTGGCTGTACCAATTTACTTTCCCACCAACAATGTAGGAAGGTTTAAGATGGGAAAATTTTTCAGCAAATGTTTTAGTCATGACTATACCTTCTTTATGGTATTCTCGACAGGGTGCGGTGAAATGTTGACACTCTTAAATTATTTTGGGGGCTGAATTTACTTTTTAAAATGCAACCTTGTGCTGAGATGAGCCATGAGATGGCTGGAGTGAATTTAATTTCATTTTGAGTCATCAGTATTTATTGAACATTGTCTAGATGCAGAAGGAGGGACTAGTTTTTATAGTCAACCTAGGCTGGAGCAGTCAAATAGCAACCATCCCTGAGTCCTGGGCCTCTCTCAACCTTCACTTCCAGGCTGTCCCTCAAGCCTGCTCTGTTTCCATTGACCTGCCCACGTTTCTGAGTCCTCCTTCCATTCTCACCATGTCTTTACAAGAGCTGGTCCACATCAACTCCTGCCTGGATTAGCACCTCTAACCCCACCCCATTCTGGTCACCGTGGATACAGACTCAGGTTCGTGAATCTCCCTAGACAGTCACTCTGTGCTTTTCATCCCCTCTCCTACATCCTCCTATGGTGCCTGGCTGTCTGCAGAATAAATAGCATCAGTGACCTTGGTCATTATACTAGCTGCTCCCATGTGCTGTGTGTGCTTCTCCCACCCACCCTCAAGCAGGTACCACTGCCACCTCATGTCACAGTAGGAAACTGTCACAGCGTGGTGAAATATCTTGCCCAGGATCAAGAAAGAAAAGGGAGATTTTGAAAGTAGATCTTGTGGCTCCCAAGTTCTTCACCTCTATGACTTTCATTACCGGATTCCTTTATTTCATTTCATATATATCGTATATCAGTTTTCTGCTTCTTTCTATTAGTCCTCAAACAAACTCAGCATTTTTATTCATGGTAATTTGTTCACATACTTCCTTTTTTACCTTCTCCTAATTTTTCTGGGGCCAGACTACTTCAAGTCCTCGAAACTCCAGCTTCTCCAATAGCTTCAGTTGTCACTGGTTAAGAAGCAGTCCCTCTTCAACACAATCTGCCTTTAGCATAAATTTCCTTGTCGACATAAATTCCCTTTCTCTTTCCATTTTGTATCCTTTCTCATCTAGTCTGTGAGATCCTTGACGCCCACACCCATAGTCTCAGGTCCCATTTTATCTCTAGCACCTAGTTCAGAATCTGTCTTAGAGCTGGGGTTACACAAAGTGCTAGTTTCAGAGGAAGCTGGAGCTTAGCTTCATAATCTCATCAGATCTCTGCCCATCTTCAAAACTGAATAATTTTCTCATTCTTGTCCAAAGCATTGTATAAAAAGTTACAAAGCATTTCTTTCCAATACAATTGCCACTTCCAAGTCCTTTCTAAGTAGAAATTCTGGAGCCATCACAAAATAACTGGTGCCTATTAGACCCTCAGTTCTGTCTTGACTCGATCCATCCATCCATCCATCCATCCATCCATCCATCCATCCATCCATCTGTTTATCAAGTACATCAGAAGCTGTTAGCACTGTGCTACAGTTAGAGCATGGTACAGTAATAGCACAGTGAACATGTGGCTCATGTCTTTTACGGAGTCCACATTCCAGTGGAGGAGACTAAGAGGTAACATAGAATGTGCAGTGCCTGTGATAGGAGGGTGCAGGGAGGAAGAATCCCTCAGTGCGGTGGTCAGAGGAGACAAGTAAGCTGAGTGCTTGACAATGAGAATGGAGTTTCCAGATTGACAGTTGAGTCTCTTCCAGGTGAGAGCAGCACATACAATGCCCAGGGGCAAAGAAGAGTTTCTAAATCTGCGAACTGAGGCCTCTGGCATGGCCTCATTGGGACAAATGAGGCAGTGTCTTAGATGCCTCCCCAAACAAGAATTTTGTTTAATTTATTTTTTATTTGTGTATTAGCAAAATTATTGGAGTATAGTTGCTTTACAATGTTGTGTTAGTTTCTGCTGTACAACAAAGTGAATCAGCTCTATTTTGGATTTCCTTCCCATTTAGGTCACCACAGAGCATTGAGTAGAGTTCTTGGTGCTATGCCTGGTTTCCTGCAATTCTGATTTCATCTTCTTACCTCTACCTAAGCTCCAGAGAGGTCCGTTGCAGGGATCCTGGGTTCCCAAGTCCCAGGTGACTCCTGTATTTCTTCAACTGCCATACACCTAGGCTCATTGTCCACACCCATTTCAGACATCTTTTACAGTGTTCCCAGACCTGTCTGAAGTCCTTAGCCTAGTGAAACCCTCCAAGTTCAAGTACTATAGACAAATACATGTTTTTGTTTTTGTATCAGGACCTGTTTACACACCAACCTAGACTTCCCCTCCAGGGTTCTCTGCTTGATGTGACTCAATCACTCCAGGAAGATGGTCTGGCAACAACCAAATTCTCATAAGCTGGAGATTTCTCTCTTCCATGGAGGAAGGTATTTTGTGCTCTGTTGCTATCATATGTGGCCCTGTGACTGACACACCTATACCCCTTGGAACTCTCTGTTGGCCAGGTGTAAAGGGAGCTGGTTCTCCATGCGGTGACTTGTTCATCAGTGGAAAAACCCTTCCTTCTTCCTTGCTGGGTGGACTGTCTGGTGAGACCACCCTCTCAGGCAGACTCTGGCAAGATGTAGCCATCAATTGTGCTCTTACGAAGCTGAGGCCAACTTGGGCAAGCATTTCCCTCTATTTGTTCTTCTTTCTATGACTCAGTTCCTGCCTCTTCCCTACTCCTTCCAAGAACTCAAGCCTCAGGCTCCTCTCCCTGGGAACAAGGCTAGCACCTTGCTGCTGATTTTGGTATTGAGGAGTTTATACCTATGGGAGGCTCCCAGAAACTTTCCCAAACAGAGCTTGAAATTCCCTATGTTCTTCCCCTGAGAAGTGAATGAAGCATTATATTGTGGTTCAGTTCAGTTCAGTTCAGTTCAGTTCAGTTCAGTTGCTCAGTCGTGTCTGACTCTTTGTGACCCCATGAATTGCAGCACGCCAGGCCTCCCTGTCCATCACCAACTTGCGGAGTTCACTCAGACTCACGTCGGTCGAGTCAGTGATGCCATCCAACCATCTCATCCTTGGTCGTCCCCTTCTCCTCCTGCCCTCAGTCCCTCCTAGCATCAGAGTTACTGCTGACTACTGTTGAACATGATAGCTTCAAACACTTTGAAAAAGACGGCTTGCATATCTGCTTTAAGTCAAAAGAGAGTATAACTACAAATGCCCAGAAAATTCACTTGCCTTATATCTTGATATGTACATGCCAATGAATAATTATGGAGAAAGCTATCACTTTATTTCCCAAAACATGCAGGCAAAGTTGTGCTGGACATTCTGAGCTGCTCTGGGGAAGATGATGAAAGTGGTCACATTCAGTCCCACCCCTGCTCCCTTGGTTGCTTGGTTGGTCCTATAGGGTGGGGAGTTGGCTGAAGACAAAACCCTGCACAACCACTCCCCTGACACACAGCCACACCAGCTCAGTGGTCTGGGACTGCTGGACTAAAATTGTACTTGTAATTACCCATTTCTTAGCGTCACATTGGACAAGAAATAAAGGCAAATTAGAAGCTTTCAATTTGTCTCTGTCTCTAGGGGAAGGTAGCCCCCCTAGCATGGAACCTTCTCAAAAGGAAAGCGAGAGCTTTCCCAACAGCACCTTGTGGTTGGCAGTTGCTAAGTGTGGCCCCACTTTGTGCCCCCTTGTGTTGAGTGTGGACCTCAGGATTTGCTTCTGGGATGGGATAGCACATCTGAGATTAGATTACAAAAGTACTTTCATCCTACTGGCATTCTCTTTCTGACTTTTCTGCAAACTTGCCCTGATGAGCAGGGTGCTCTCAAGGAACTGAGGGTGTCCTCTGATTAGCAGCCAGGGAGGAAGTGAGGGTTTCAAAAAAAAGCCCTTAAGAAGCTGAATTTTACTGACAGCCATATGAATTAGTTTGGATGTGGATTATTCCCTGATTAAACCTTCAAATGAACATGCCCCAGGTGTCCCGAGATTGCAGTCTATTGAGAATCTTGAAGTAGAAGCCACAACCAAGTTGCACCCAGTTTCCTGATCCACAGAAACTTCAGGATCACAAATGTGCATGTTTTAAACTTCTAAACTTGGGGGTAATTGGTTCTTCAGTGGTAGAGAAGGAGGACACACACTAAAGATCTCAAATGTTGAAGATAAAATAGCACAAAACTAAGCAAGTGGAGAAAAACCTGCATGAATGAGAGAAAGGATGGACATCCTGAAACAAGTCAGAGGCAACTGGATAACTACATAAAGAGATCATCCACATAAGGGCCACTGGTTTGAGGAGCACAGGAGAGATGGTTTGATTCCTTGAGGGTAACCCTGGTGGTTTTATAAATTTATGAGAAAGATTTTGCGTTTTGGGTTGACTTCCTATTGTTTCCCCTTTTATTTTTTGTTTGATGGACCTGATTTTTTTTTCTCATTTTAACTTAATCCTGTTTTGCTGTAAGGCAAGTGAAGCCTTTTATCAGATAATTAAACTAAATAATGAAATGTTTAAATATATGAAACTTACATGGTAAATTTAAAAAATTACATGGAATTTTGAGCACTGAGTTTGATATGGTTCTCTTCTCAGGTCTGGTTGGAAGTCAAGAAAATGTGCCATTTTGGTCATGTCTTTGTGATATGGTGTAATACAAGTGCAGAGCTCTGAAAAGAACTTGGTTTCTCTGGTGTCTGCATTCTATCACTCTATCTCCTTTTGGATGACTTGATGTCATTTGTATAAAAATACACAGTTGAAAATAAACATTTCCCAGCCATGAGCAGTGTGCTTCCTGAGGCTCTATTTCCCAGCAGGGAATTAAATTGCTTATTCTTTCTATTGATCTGAGACCTAGTGAGCAGGAAAAACAATTTAATCATTGGCATAAGAGAGGATTTCTCAACCTCAGAACTAGTGATATTTTGAACTAAATACTTCTTTTTTGGAGGAGAGTATCCTCTGCATTGAAGGATGTTTAGTAACATTTCTGATTTCTACCCACCAGATGCTGGTAGTACCTCCAGGTCATGACAATCAAAAATGTCTTTGAAGGACAGAATCTCCTCCAGTTGAGAGCCATACAGGTAACATCATCCTGTGAACAGTTTTCCTCCACTCTGATTGATTTAACAGCCAAGAAGAGCAATGACTCTAACCCAACAAGATGCATTATTTATCACTTGTCTTGTTTATAAGTTTTTTGAGAATTCATATCTCCTTTTTAAGGGACAAGAGTAGTTTGTTTTACTGGTATATCATATTGAATTAATGTTTGTATTTTAAACAAAACAACAGTAAACAAAAATTCCAAATACTGCTTCAGGAGGGAAGATATTTAAGTCTCTTCATAAAATGATGTTTTAGTGTATTTTCAAGGTTCCTAGGAATTCTGCGTTCTCCTGCTTGCTGTTTGGCTCCTGGGTTTGTTTGGAGCTGCTGTTGGTGGTGTTTAAGAAGTACATTCTGGAAAGTCTTATTTAATAAATCAGCTCCATTTAATTGAAACCATTGTTTGGAAGATAGTTTTCACATTACAGCTTTAAAAAATTATAGATTTTGTAAAAGAAAATTAAATAATTTCTATTAGCAGTTAAGTAAACAAATACATGTAAACAGAGTTCAGAGGTTAGTACATTTCCCCTTAGTTTTTGGTTCTTGATTTAGCCCACTTTTTTGTTCACAAAAACAATAGATACTATAACAATTTCTGCACATTCTGACTTTCCATGTGCAAATTTTCTAGGATGAGTCACATGAACTTAGTGACCTGAGGAAAATATATTGCAGGATAATGGAAAATCATGGGCTTCCATGTCACATGTACCTGAAATTCAGTCCTCAACTCCTCTGTCTGTAAAATGGGGCAAGATTGTTTTTTCATAGTGTTCTTGGGAGGGCTCAATGGTGGACTAGCCTTTTCTAGGTCATCTCTGTGCTTGCCCTGCTTTTTGGGGGGTGATAAAAAATACATAATATAAATGCATCTGCTTAACCATTTTTAAGTAAACAGTGCATTATTCTTGACTATGTGTACAATATTGCACAGAATATCTCTAGAGCCTACTCATCTTGTGTGGCTGGAACTCCTTGAACAATAACTCTCACTTCCCATTCTCCCAGCCCTGGCAATCCCATTCCATTCTCTACTTCTATGGGTTTAATCACTCTAGATACCTCATATAAGTGGAATTATACAGTATTTGGCTTATTCCATTTAGCACACTGTCCTTAATGTTTGTCCATATTGTAGTATGTGTCAGAATTTCCTTCCATCTTAGTATTAAGTAGTATTTCATTTTATGTATATACTATACTTAGTCCATTCATCCACCGGTGGAAATTTGGGTTGATTCTATATCTTTTCTCTCGTGAATAATGCTGTTATGAGTATGGAGGTTCAGATATCTCTTTGATTTCAGTTCCTTTGGATAAATATGCAGCTTTAATCTACTTTTTGACTTCGTAGTTTTCTGAACATAATTTTATCATAGAAATGATAGAATCTTCTCTAATGCTTTTAATGAAATGTCACATGCCCATCTACCCCTCCTCTTTAGGTGTAAAGAGCCTCTTGATGAAAGTAAAGGAGAAGAGTGAAAGAGTTGGCTTAAAACTCAACATTCATAAAACTAAGATCATGGCATCTGGTCCCATCTCTTCATGGCAAATAGATGGGGAAACAGTGCAAACAGTGACAACCTTTATTTTGGGGGGCTCCCAAATCACTGCAGGTGGTGACTGCAGCCATGAAATTAAAAGAAACTTGCTCCTTGGAAGAAAAGTTATGGCCAACCTAGACAGCATATTAAAAAGCAGAGACATCACTTTGCCAGCAAAGGTTCATCTAGTCAAAGCTTTGGTTTTTCCAGTGGTCATGTATGGATGTGAGTTGGACTACAAAGAAAACTGAGTGTCGAAGAATTGATGCTTTTGAACTATGGTGTTGGAGAAGACTCTTGAAAGTCCCATGGACTGCAAGGAAATCCAACCAGTCCATCCTAAAGGAAATCAGTCCTGAATATTCATTGGAAGGATTGATGCTGAAGCTGAAACTCCAATACTTTGGCCACCTGATGTGAAGAACTGACTCATTTGAAAAGACCCTGATGCTGGGAATGATTGAAGGTTGGAGGAGAAGGGGATGACAGAAGATAAGATGGTTGGATGGCATCACCAACTCTGTGGACATGAGTTTGAATAAGCTCTGGGAGTTGGTGATGGACAGGGAGGCCTGCCATGCTGCAGTCCATGGGGTTGCAAAGAGTCATACATGACTGAGCAACTGAACTGAACTGAACTGAACTACCTCTATTGGTATGAGAGTGACCTGAGGTCAGGGACTGTGTCACCCTCATCTTTGTGTCCCCAGCAGCTAACCAGTGCTCAGTAAAAAATGCTGCATGCCTCACAAGATGGACAAACAAATGACTCAGCTGCTAAACAGAAGTGAAGATCTTCATAGAGAGGAGACCCTCAATAAACATAAGGTCTTCTTCTACAAGGGACTGTAACAAACACAATGCATAAACATCCTTCCATAATGTGTTCACTTCATTTAGGCAACAGAGAATGTCCCGTGTCTGAATATGTGGTGTTGAAACAGCAAAACATATTCTGTTAGAGAGGACTACGTCTGTTTAAAGGATATGTGATGATTGCATTTTCTTCTAAGAATTTCAACAGGATAATAGACAAGGGAGAATCAGATAGACAGCAATATTTAGTTAAAAGAAGACAGGCCACACATTGAACTGGGCTATGACTTTCTAATGCAAGAGGAAATTCCTAGGAGCACCTTTTAGACAGAAAACAATGCTGGGGATTGAGCTCCCACATTTGACTTCCTAGCAGTGGCATCGGGAAGGTCTGCATCTCCTCCTCATTCCTTCATCCACCCATGCGCTACATGAATTTTTATCTGGCACTGCTCACACATTTTCCCCCAGTCTCTGTGCCTTCATAAAATTAAATATCAGTGGGACATAAGCCATGTCCAGAAGATTTCCAGAAAGTCATATGAAAAAGGAATTTCTTCTTCAAATAAAATCACATGTCTTTGGATAAAATACTCATGTCTGAAAGTGTTGGTGTGCACCACGCACACTATTGTATTCAGTTTTCTCTTCCTTTCATTGTTTTATGTAACGTGGCACTGCTTGGAATACCACTGGATGCGCTTCCACTCTGGGATTGATTTCAAATGTTTTAGCTTGTCCTGAATTAGCTGTGGCTTCTAACATATGCAATTAAAAGACAACAAGCCTGGTCTCTATCTGACCAGAAGCATGGCACAGACAAACAACCCTTTGCAAATTATAGCCTTGAAACCAGGACACTGTGCTGGCCTTTGCTGATGGTGTGGAGTTTGTGCAGAAGTCTGCCATGGGTGCCTCATGGGGAACTGATGCTGATAAATTTTGTGACAAAGGGGACATCCTTATAATAAAAAATACTTTACAAGGGACACAGACTTACACTTTACAGAGTGGTTTTCCTGGCTCATCTGATGGTCATGGTGTTCTTAGGAAGTAGGTTCAGGCCTCAGAGTGGTTAAATGATCAAGCCATACTTGTCAGTATAAAGTGTTTGAGTAACTGGCCCCAGATCACCCTCTGGAAGGATAGCCTGTTTGTGATGAAAATAAAGATTTTGAATTCAACAGGCCCCAAGTCCAAATTCCTGTTTATGTGCTCACTAGCCCTGTAAATCTGCACTTTCTTAGTCTCTCTCAGCTTCAATTTCTTCCTCTATGAGTTTGGAATATAATAGTTAACCTGCAGTGTTATTCTGAGCTTGAAATTAAATAATGTCCATAAGGTTCCTGCTCCCAGTGGAAACTTAAGAGAGCTGGTTTTCTTCTGCTGGTATAGGATGGAGCCAGAACCTGGCCCCATGTCATCCTCATTTCTACTGTGAAGCATTTTCTCAGATGAGGCCACCAGTGCATACTATTCCACTTGAGCTGCAGGACATTTTTTTTTTTTAGTGAAGTATTGTATATTCAAGAAAAATGTCTTGAATCTTAGATATTCTGCCCACTTTTTAATCAGGTTTCTTTTTTATTGTTGTTATGAGTTGTATGAGCTGTGTATGTATTTTGGATACTAACCCCTTATCAATCATATCATTTGTGAATCTTTTCTCCTGTTCTCCAGGTTATTGATTTTGTTGATGGTTTCCACTGCTGTGCAAAAACTTTGAAGTTTAATTAGACCTCAACTCTTTGTTTTTGCTTTTATTTCTTTTGCCTTAGGAGACAGATCCAAAAAATATTGCTTTGATGTATGTCAAAGGATGTTCTGACTCTGCTCACTTTAGCAGTTTAATGGTTTAGGTCTCACATTAAGGTCTTTAACTCATTTTGAGTTTATTTCTGCATATGGTTTGAGGAAGTAGAAAATCTCATTCTTTTACATGTAGTTGTCCACTTTTCCCAACATCTCTTATGGCATCTAACTTTTTGTAGTATTCTCTTATGATTTTTTTTTGTATCTCTGTAGTATTGGTGGTTGGGATGTGGGCTCAGAATGGGTTGATCTGTACATAAGAGATGTTCTATCCAGGATTCCCACTGGACAGAAACTAGGTCACCTTGCCAATGTCAAGATGGGTCTTCTTCAGAACTCAGATCCTTAGAGGCACATACCAGCTAGGTGTTTCTGGGAACACACTTGGCTGAATTTAGCATTTCCATTTGGAGTTAGTTGAAGAGCCCAAATCTTAGGGGGTCTCTCTGATGAGGGAGGCTCAATCAAGCAGTAAAATTGGGGCTTAGTGGTAGTGACTTTTTGTAGCTAATTGGGGCTTGGATCAATGAAATGATTTGTATAAAATATAGCACATGCGATACAATTCCAGAAACTTTTGTGTGCCTGCTTTATAAAGGCATTGAATCACTTTTCAAAACTGAGATTTTTGTCTGGAAGCTTTTCATGACTATTAATCCAGAGCTTCCCTTTAATTCCCTGCTTCCATCCCTGTTTAAAGCAGAAGAATGATAATAAGATCTCAATGATAAACATTAAAAAAATTATTCAGTATAAACCCGAATAATCCAAAAAAATGCTCAAGAAAAATGGAGAGTTATTTCCTCTTCATTTAACATTCATAATATCTGGAGCTATATCTTTAAGTCTTCAGATTGGATTCTTTCCATAGTGTAGATAGGGTACTTGATATGCAGTTTCAAACAAAGTGTGCTCTTTTCCCACATGCATATAGTCAAAATGTTCATCGGCATATTCAAGGCATCTGCAAAAGTCTTCTCAAAGTGACACAAAATGAAGGGCTATTGAAATATAAAGTAGTCATCTCACTAGGGCATGATACAAAGGAAAGATTAAAATGTAAAATTCAGGATTAAGTTCCTTATGTTTATCAAAATTTTCCAGACAATCATTTAAAAAGATAATTTAAAAAAGTCTACCTGACAATTTCATAATTAAAAAGCTTAAAATAAAATTTTTGACCAGGCTGATAGAAAATCTCTGAATCAGATTTGACTTTTAAATTGTGCCTTCTCTAAAGCTTGTAAGTAACACATGAAATATTTAAATATTTAGTAATATCCACCACACTTCTATCTGAAAACTCAGAGCAGGGTCTTGACATGGTCTCTGACACTGGAAAACTCTTCCTTCATTCTCACTCCAGACACTCTTCTCTTGATCTCTGTTAGAATCTGATGTTGCCTCACTTCCTTCGTCTACTTTTTCTCCAAGCAACAAACATTTATTGAGCACCTATAGTATACCATTCCTTCATTATATCAGGTACTAGGGACACAACATTAAACAAAGCAAGCAGTTCCTGACCTCAAATTACTTCAAGTTAAGCAAGAGAATGATAATTCTTCAAGAAGTTTCCATCTACTCAGTCAGTGTCAGTGAGAGGAAAGCACAGTTGCCATGGGAATGATACAGGGGGATCATCTGCTGTGGACTTCTGGGAATCCAAGTTACTGGTCATCAGTGGTCAATGACTTAATATACTCTTATCAGAGGAAGC
Organism: Capricornis sumatraensis; assembly: GCF_032405125.1. Lineage (NCBI taxonomy): Eukaryota > Metazoa > Chordata > Mammalia > Artiodactyla > Bovidae > Capricornis > Capricornis sumatraensis. Next base: position 98,467,399 of record NC_091074.1, on the reverse strand, counting down.
ACTGTTCTTTTGTGCAATACTTGAGAAGAAAGACTCTTAACTACTGGGCATGATAAGGACATGGGTGTCTTTAGTTTTCTGGCACCCATCCTACCAACACGAAGGGAGCCAGACTTATGACGAAGTCTATTCTGCAAGAGATTGATGAGAGGTGACACTGCCAAGCTGCTTCTCAGCCCTTGACAAGCCTACCCTAACTGTGAACTTTTCAGCTACATGAGCCAATAAATGTCTTTTGTTGTTTAATCTAAGTTGGTTTTTCTCAGTTGTTGTAATTGACAGCTTCCTAACTGACTCATTAGAAGGGTTGGTAAAATGGACAGAAAATTCTAGTGAGAGTGAACAAATGTGACAAGAGAATGTGAGGCACTTAGCATGTAGTCTTGCCTGGAGGATCCCAGGGACTGAGGAGCCTGGCGGGCTACAGTCCATGGGGTCGCAAAGAGTTGGACACCACTGAACAACTAACCATTTCCTTACCTTAGGGCTTCCCTGGTGGCGTAGATGGTAAGAAATCTGCCTGCAATGTGGGAGACCCAGGTTTAATCCCTAGGTAGGGCAGATGCCCTGGAGGAGGAAATAGCAACCCACTCCAGCATTCTTGCCTGGAAAATCCCATGGACCGAGGAGCCTGGCATGCTATAGTCCATGGGGTTGCAAAGAGTCGGACACAAGTGAGCAACTAACCCTCGCCTTACCTTACCTAGCATGACTAGTGAAACTGGGAGAGTGGGAGCAGAAAAGGGAGATAAGATTGGAGGCTTGTAAAGGACCCTGCTGGCCATTTCACCCCCAGAGAAGTGGGGACCCACTTGGGGCTTATTCAGAAGAGTGATATAATGACATTGCCTTGCAGGAGAATCACTTTGCCTGAGAAGGATTAGAGAGGGGTAAGATCGGAGAGAAGGGAACTGGTCATAGAGTTGTTTCAACAAATAAAAAATTCTCAAGCATTTTAGTCTTAGGACCCCTTTGTCCTCAAACATTATTGAGGTCTCCTCACAAAGCTTTCGTTTTAATGGGTTTTATCTAGCAATATTTGCCATATTAAAATTTTTTAATATTTATTTAATTCATTAAAGATAACAATGATTACTCTATTACATATTGACATAGCACATTTTAATGAAACAAGACTATATTTTCAAAAACAAAAAAACTCGAGAAAAAATGGCATTGTTTCACTTTTTTTTCAAATCTCCTTACTGTTTGGTCTAATGGAAAACAGATGGAGACTCATCTGCTCTCACAGTCAGTATGTTGGAAGTGTTTTTTGGTTGAAATAAACAAAGAAAATCCAACTTACAGAGATATGCAGTTGGAAAGGAGAGGGGTATTTTTACAGTCTTTTCAAATAATTGTGCATATTATTCCTTGATATTATACCAAAGTCAACACATGGTTGTTACTTATTGACTTTGGTGTCGTATCAAAGAATAATATACATAAAAAGGAGGAAAAATCAGGAAGATGCTGTGTTATAGAAGGCAAGGAAGGTAAGGAAATGCTTCAAGAAGGGAGTAGCCAGTGGGGGTGCAGAAGGCGCATAGTTAGAGAAGACAAGAATCCATCTGCCTGTTGAGCTTGGAGCATGGACTTGCACAGAACATGGTGGCGGGAAATAGAGAAATTAGGATTCTTCTTCCTTCCCTCCCTTCCACCTTCCATACCTTCCAGTATCTTTACTGAGCACTTGCTGTGTGTCAGGTATATATATGGAATACTGTCCTCACTTCCATGATGATTAGAGTTAGTATTGTGGGGATGGCAGAAAAAAATCACGTAAATCAGTATATGTGTTTATGATCCCATGACCATCCTCAAATAAACTGTAAGGAACAGAAGACAAATTCACATTTTCTTATGTTCAATGATAAGAACTAAAGTTTTCTAAGCACTCAGAAAAGTTGTCATAATTCATTTGGTATCAAAAAAAGAATGGCAATATGCTCTACCGTCCTCTTTTTTTCCACTTGATTTACTTTTTTAATTGAAGGATAATTGCTTTACAAAATTTTGTTGTTTCCTGTAAAACTACTATACTCTTAAAATCTGAACACTTCTGATTTCCTAACAGGTCTACAAGGATTTTAGGTAAAGAGATCATAGACCTGTATTGGCTCATTTTTACAGATAAGGACACAAGACAGAAACATTAGGTAACTTCTGCACAATCACATAGCCACCAGGCTACCACACCAAGCTAACTGCCTATAGGGATATCCAATATCAGATAAACTGTTACATCTGTCCGTCCATGATTGTATCTGTCTATACATCCATTTATCCATCCATCTCTTGATCTACCTATGCATCCATCATGCATGCATCCCATCCATTCAATCATCCATCTATTCATCCATCCATCCATCTATCTCAAAACATTTACTTGAGACTCCACTATATCCCAGGCTGAAAGACCATTGTCTGGTTTAAAGTTACCAGAGAAGAGATGATAGTTTTTTCTAACAAACAGGGGCTGCTGAAAGTATTATATAGAGGGTCTGGGAACTCAACGGGTAATTTAAATGCTTAGCTGAGCTCTGGCCTTGTAAGATATTGATCAACAGTGTCCTTCTATCTCTCTCACCATTTACTCAAGTGCAAGGACCAATATCATCCCTTAAATCATTTGTATTGTCCCTGTGAGGCCTCTTTTAGTGTCTGGATACTGTGGTCTCTCAAAAATAAGTGACAGGGTGGAATTTGATAACTGATTTGTTTTGCTGCAAGAGACAGTGGGATAAAAACAGAACAGTACAAATGCATTTTATGTGGCAGCCTCCAAAAGAATCACAGCATTATTTTCTGAAAAAACTGAGTAAGAGAAGGAGGCCTTAGAATTTCATGAGAAAAAACTACTCTCAGTGAGAAAGGAGAAGCTATGGGAAATGAAAATATGAAAATAATACAACTAAGTGAATATTTTTGCAGTTGTGAGAGATCCATGAGGAAAGGTATATATCAGAATCAGAGGAGGAGGAACAAGTTGGTGGAGGAGTAGGTGGATGTAGAATACATCTCTCTCCACGGATACATCAGGAATACACCTCCAGACACAGAAGTGCATGCAGAACACCGGCTGAGAGCAGACAGGAGTACTTGACCAGAGGAAAATAATATATGCTGCTGCTGCTGCTAAGTCGCTTCAGTCGTGTCTGACTCTGTGCGACCCCATAGACAGCAGCCTACCAGGATCCCCCGGCCCTGGGAATCTCCAGGCAAGAACCCTGGAGTGGGTTGCCATTTCCTTCTCCAATGTATGAAAGTGAAAAGTGAAAGTGAAGTATCTCAGTCGTGTCCAACTCCTAGAGACTCCATGGACTGCACCTACCAGACTCCTCCGTCCATGGGTTTGCCAGGCAGGAGTACTGGAGTGGGGTGCCATTGCCTTCTCCAAAGAATATAGAGACCCACACAAAACTTGGTAGGACAAAGGAACAAGGAGGGGAAATGGGAGTGTTAGTAGGACTGGACCTGCCCTCGGCGGGTGGGGAACTGAAGCAAGGGTCTGATCCTCACACTGGGGCAATTGTCTGAGTTGGAGGAGAAACATTAAAGGCTGAGAAGGGAACAGTTGATCTGTGGCATCCTAAATGGAAGGAGAATCAGGCAGCCCTTGCTGCAGCCATACATACCCTAGACGGCGCAGCGGTTGGGAGTTGGAGTTTTGGGATTGTGGGGCAATCCCAGGGCCAGGGCTGCTGTTGACTGCAGAGAGATGGATAGAGGGGATGTGAGGGAGGAGATTGTGGTGGGGAATGTCTGTGGAGGAAAGCTCGGCAGGCTTGGAAGCAAGGCAATACTGCCGAGTCACACATAGTGGGTGGAGCCATCACCATAGCCTCTCTCCCGCTACATGCCAGCATCAGCAGCTGAACAATAGAGAAGCTGGCCCACCAAATGCTTGACACATTGAACTACAGAGTGGAACCCCAGGCGAGGTGCCCCTATATGTGCCTGATGCACCAAATAACAGAGAAGGACCGCAGGCAAGGAAGCCCTTTAAGTGTCTGTACGGGTGGAGCTATGGAGAAAGACTGGCCAAAGAGGCTTTCTGATCGCCAGCTACAAGAGGCTTGATAAAAGACTCTGACAGGGCCATAACTCCTACGATGGAGGCAGTCCATGTCCCTGCACACTTGGCACCTCTAGGACCCCCACAAGCCAAGCAGCTGTGCCGCCTTCACGCTCAACTCTTACTGGGGCAGAGCTGCTACAGGCAAAAAGTGTTGCACCTATACGCACAGGGTCACTTTGATCGTGTCTGACTCACTGGGACCCTGTGGACTGTGGCCTGCCAGGCTTCTCTGTCAGGGAGGGGGATTCTCCAGGCAAGAATACTGGAGCATATTGGCCAATACTGGTTGCCATACCCTTCTAGAGCACTATATTTTCTGATGCCCTAGCCGCCAACTCCCCTGAGTACCTGGTGCTGCCAGAACCCCTGTGACCCAAGCAGCTGCACCACCTCCACACCTGGCCCTCACAGGGGCAAACCCAAGTCCTCCAGGGCAGCCTCAGGAGCAAACCCCAGTCGACGACCCACATGCAGAGGTGAAAATAAAACCACAATTGAAACCCAGGGGCAGTGTGACTAAGGGAGAAGACCCAAAACCCTCTCACCAACTGTACAGCTGTAGATTAAATCCACATGATCAACTAGGCAGACTCTGTGTCTGTGGAATATATAAACGGTCACTGAGAGCTCCCACAAAAGAAGACACACAAGTTCTGACAGCCGTGAACATTGAAGGCAAGAACACATAGGAATAAGGACCAGATTAGAATCTGAGCTGTCCCCACAGCAGGTCCTGAGATCAGCACAGTGTTAGAGGGCATCTTAGGGAGGTGAAATGGACTGTGACTCGCAGAGAGGGAAAGGACTCTGACACCAGTGATTCAAGAAAAACATTTATTATTCTTATGTTGTGAGGTGTTCTGTAGATTCTCTTGCCTTTTTTATTTTTTTTCCCATTTTTTCCCCCTCTGTTGTAGTTGTCAATTCTATTGGCACTATGAAATCTAACTAAGCTTTTGAGCTTTTTTTTTTCCTTCTTCTTCTTGTTTGCTCAATCACGTTTCTTTTTTATTGTTGTTATAAACCTCTGCCTCCATACCAGGCTTTTGCAGTTCTGGGGAGGTTTTTGTTTTTCTGTCTTTTTAATTTTTTAAACTTATTATTATTTTTTCTACATTTATTCCTTTATTTGCTTTTCCTACTGTTCTTCTCCCCTTGCAATTACTCTTTAATATATACAAATCTTATTTATCTACTTCTATTTAACTTTGCATATCTAATCTTTCTTTCTTTTCTTTCTTTCCTTTAGTCTGAACATATCTGTTAGTTTTATATTCATTGCTTTACACCCCATTTGGCACCTTGCTTTAGTTGGTTTTGTTCTGGTAGACATAATTTTTGGTTCCCTTTGTTCACCAGGTTGATCTATTGTACTTTATTTTTGTTGGACTGTTTCAGTTTTGCTTATGGGTGCATATGTATATGTGTATGCTGCCTCTGCTGCTGCTAAGTTGTTTCAGTCATGTCCAACTCTGTGAGACCCCATAGATGGCAGCCCACCAGGCTGCCCCATCCCTGGGATTCTCCAGGCAAGAACACCAGAGTGGGTTGCCATTTCCTTCTCTGATGCATGAAAGTGAAAAGTGAAAGTGAAATCGCTCAATCATGTCCGACTAGTAGCGACCCCATGGACTGCAGCCTACCAGGCTCCTCTGTCCATGGGATTTTCCAGGCAAGAGTACTGGAGTGGGGTGCCACTGCCTTCTCCGATATGTGTATATTCAGTCACAATTTTATTGTTGTTATAAACATATGCCTCTGCCTCTATGTTGGGCCTTTGCAGTTCTGTGGAGTTTTTTTTTTTTTTCCTTTTTTCTTCTTCTTCTGTTATTTTTTTTCTGTATTTTATAATTTCAATATTTAATTTTCTTAAACCTGTTATATTTTTCTACACTTATTCTTTTTTTGCATATCCTACTTTTCTTTTCCCCTTGTAGTTAATCTTCAAAGCATATAAATCTTCTTCATCTACCTCTATGTAACTTTGCACAGCTATTCTTTCTTTCTTTCCTTTCCTCTTAACATATTTGTTAGTTTTATTTTCATTGCTTTATTTCCCAAATGGCACCTTGCTATAGTTTTGTTTTCCAGTTTGTGCTTTGGTTTGTTTTGTTCTGGTAGATATAATTTTAGGTTTCCTTTATTCTCTGGGTCAAGCTATTGTACTTTATTTTTGTTGAACTGTTTTGACTTTCCTCCTGGGTGTGTGTGTGTGTGTATATATATATATATATATATATATATATATATGTACATTCTATTATTTTAATTATTATTTGCCTGATTTTGTAATTTCCATTTGTTTGGGGTTCATCTTTGGTTTCTCATTTTTAGATATTTGTTTTAATCTCGCTGTAACAAACCACTTGTGGAATCTTTGTTCCTGACAAGAGATCAAGCTGTGACCTTTGGAGTGGGAGCACTGACTCCAAGACCCTAGACTACAGAGAACTAACCCTATGGAGTATCAAATAGTGAGAACTCATACAAAGGAAACCACTTGAATATAAGACCTGGCATCACCCAACCACCAGTAGCACCCTGTGCAGGATGCCTCACCTAAACAACAACAAAACAAAAATACAAACCCAGTCATCAGCACAGAGGATTACCACCTCACTCAGTCTTGCCCATCAGAGGAAAAACAAACAAACAAAAACTCAGCACAAATTTCACCCTATAAGAAGCTTACACAAACCACTGGACTGAACTTAGAGGGCAAAAATCAAAAGGAAGGAAGAATTCAACCTTGAAGCTTTGGAAAAGGAGATCTCAAGTACAGTAAGTTTAAACAAAATAATGAAAATGCAGAGAAATACTACACAAATCAAGGAACAAACTAGAAACACAGAAGCCTAAATAAATGAAGAAGAAATAGCCAAACTACCTGAAAAAAATTCAGAAAAATGATAGTAAAAATGATCAAAAACCTTGAAAACAGAATGGAGAAAAATGAAAGAATCAATTAACAAAGACCTAGAAGAATTAAAGAATAAACATGCCGTGACAAGCGGCACAATTAATGGAATTAAAAACACTCTAGAAGGAATCAATAGCAGAATATCTGAAGCAGAAGGACAAATCAGTGAGCTGGAAGATAAAATGGTAGAAATAAACTTCTGAAGAGCAGAATAAAGTAAAAGAATGAAAAGAACTGAGGAGAGTCTCAGCGACCTCTGAGTCAATATCAAGTGCACAAACATTCGAATAATAGGGGTCTCAGAAGAAGAAGAGAAAAAGAAAGGGTATGAGAAAATTTTTGCCGAGATTATAGTTGAAAATTTCCCCAACATGGAAAAGGAAATAGTCAATCAAGTCCAAGAGGTACAGCGTCCCATACAGGATAAACCCAAGGAGAAACATGCCAAGACATGCTAATCAAACTAACAAAGACTAAACAGAAAGAAAAAGTACTAAAAGCAGCAATTGAAAAGCGACAAGGAACATACAAGGGAAAGCCCATATGTTTAACAGTTGACCTTTCATCAGAAACTCTGCAGGTCAAAAGGCAATGGCAGGATACATTTAAAATACTGAAAGGGAAAAGTATACAACCAAGATTGTTGTCCCTGGCAAGGATCTCATTCAAAATTGATGGAGAAAGAAAAAGCTTTTCAGACAAGCAAGGGGTAAGAGAATTCAGTACCACCAAACCAACTTTACGGCAAATGCTGCTGCTGAGTCGCGTCAGTCGTGTTTGACTCTGTGCGACCCCACAGACAGCAGCCTACTAGGCTCCCCCATCCCTGGGATTCTCCAGGCAAGAACACTGGAGTGGGTTGCCATTTCCTTCTCCAATACAAATGTTAAAGGGATGTATATAGTCAAGAAATATAACAGAAGAAAAAATAGCTACAAAATTAACCCCAAACAATTAAGAAAATGGCAATAGGAACATATATATCAATAATTACTTTAAATGTAAGTGGATCAAATGCTCCAACCAAAAGACACAGACTAGCTGAACAGATACAAAGACAAGACCCATATATATGCTGTCTACAAGAAACCTACTTCAGACCTGAAGACACATACATACTGAAAATGAGAGGATGGAAAAATATATTCCATGAAAATGGGAAGCAAAAGAGAGCTGGAGTAGTAATCTTCATATCAGACAAAATAGACCTTAAAATAAAGAAGATTACAAGAGATAAGGAAGGACACTACATAATGATCAAGGGACCAATCCAAGAAGAAGATATGACAATTTTAAATATCTAAGCACTCAACATAGGAGCACCTCAATACATAGGACAAGCACTAACAGACATTAAAGGAGAAATTGACAGTAACACAGCAATAGTAGGAGACTTTAACACCCTATTCACACCAATGGACAGATCATCAAAACAGAAAATTAATAAGGAAACACAAGTCTTAAATGATACATTAGATGAGATGGATCTCATCGATATCTTCAGGACATTCCACCCAAATGCAGAAGAATGCACCTTCTCTAGTGCACATGGAAAGTTCCCCAGGATATACCACATCTTGGGTCACAAATCAAACCTCAGTAAATTTAAGAAAATTGAAATCATATCAAGCATCTTCTCCAACAACAAAGCTATGAGAGTAGATATCAATTACAAGAAAAAAAACTGTAAGAAACAGAAATACATGGAGATTAAACAACATGTTTTAAAATAACCAACAGGTTACTGAAGAAATCAAAAGGAAAAGCAAAAAATTTCTAGAAACAAATGACAATGAGAACACTACAACTCAAAACCTATGGGATGCAGCAAGAGCAGTTCTAAGAGGGGAATTAATAGCAACACAATCCTATCTCAAGAAACAAGAAAGATATTGACTAGACAACTTAACTTTACAAGTAAAACAACTGGAAAAATAAGAACCAAAAACCCCCTCAAAATCAGTAAAAAAAAAATCATAAAGATCTGAGCAGAAATAAATGAAAAAGAAACAAAAGAAACAATAGTAAAGATTAATAAAACTAAAAGCTGATTCTTTGAGAAGATGAACAAAATTGGCAAGGCTTTAGCCATACTCATCAAGAAAAAAAGAGAGAAGAATCAAATCAACAAAATTAGAAGTGAAAAAGGAGAGGTTAGAACAGACAATGCAGAAATGCAAAGCATTATAAGAGACTATTATGAACAACTCTATGGCAATAAAATGCATAACCTGGAAGAAATGGACAGATTCTTACAAAAGCTCAATCTTCCAAGACTGAACCAGGAAGAAATAGAAATTATGAACAACCTAATGACAAGCACTGAAATTGAACCTATGATCAAAAATCTCCCAAAAAACAAAAGCCCAGGACCAGGTGGCTTCACAGGAGAATTCTATCAAACATTTAGAGAAGAGCTAATGCCTATCCTTCTAAAACTCTTTCAAAAAATTGCAGAGAAAGAAACACTTCCAACCTCATTCTACGAGGTCACCATCACCCTGATACCAAAACCAGAAGGGACAACACAAAAAAGGAAACCACAGGCCAATATCACTGATGAACACAGTTGCAAAAATCCTCAACAAAATTTTAGCAAATAGAATTCAGCAACACATCAAAAAGCTCATACTCCATGATCAAGTTGGGTTTATTCCAGGAATGCAAGAATTCTTCAATATACACAAATCAATCAATGTGATACACCATATTAACAAACTGAAAGATAAAAACCATATGGTAATCTCAATAGATGCAGAAAAAGCCTTTGAAAAAATTCAGCACCCATTTATGATTAAAACTCTTCAAAAAATGGGCATGGAAGGGACCTACCTCAACATAGTAAAGGCCATATATGATAAGCCTACAACAAACATTATTCTCAATGTTGAGAAACTGAAAGCATTCCCCCTAAGATTAGGAACAAGACAAGGGTGTCCACTTTCCCCACTATTATTCAGCATAGTTCTGGAAGTCCTAGCTATAGCAATCAGAGAAGAAAAACAAATTAAAGGAATCCAAGTTGGAAAAGAAGTAGTAGATCTGTCACAGTTTGCAGATGATATGATACTGTACACAGAAAAGCCTAAAGATAGTAGCAGAAAATTACTAGAGCTAATCAGTGAATTTATCAAAGTTGCAGGATACAAAATCAATACACAGAAATCACTTGCATTTCTATATACTAACAATGAAAAATCAGAAAGAGAAAGTAAGAAATCAATCCCATTCACCATTGCAACAAAAATAATTAAATATTTAGGAATAAATTTACCTAAGGAGATGAAAGAACTGTACACAGAAAATTATAAGGCGTTGATGAAAGAAATCAAAGTCAACATAATCAGATAGAGAGATATTCCAAGTTCCTGGCTAGGAAGAATCAATATTGTGAAAATGACTATGATACCAAATGCAGTTCACAGATTCAATGTGATCCCTATCAAATTACCAATGGCATTTTTCACAGAACTAGAACAAAAAAATTCATAATTCATATGGAAACACAAAAGTCCCTGAATAACCAAAATGGTCTTGAGAAAGAAGAATGGAGCTGGAGGAATCAACCTTCCTGGCTTCAGATTATATTACAAAGCTACAGTCATCAAGACAGTATGGTACTGGTACAAAAACAGAAATATAGACCAATGGAACAAGATAGAAAGCCCAGAAATAAACCCATGCGCCTATGGGTACCTTATTTTTGACAAAGGAGGCAAGAATATACAATGGGACAAAGACAGCCTCTTCAACAAATGGTGCTGGGAAAACTGGACAGCTACATGTAAAAGAAAGAAATTAGAACTCTTCCTAACACCATACACAAAGATAAAGTCAAAATGGATTAAATACCTAAATGTAAGACTAGAAACTATAAAACTCTTAGAGGAAAACATAAGCAGAACACTTGATGACATAAATCAAAGCAAGATCCTCTATGACCCACCTCCTAGAATAATAGAAATAAAAACAAAAGTAAGCAAGTGGGACCTGATTAAGCTTAAAAGCTTTTGCCAGCAAAGGAAACTATAAGCAAGGTGAAAAGGCAACCCTCAGAGTGGGAGAAGATAATAACAAATGAAACAACTGACAAAGGATTGATTTCCAAAATATACAAGCAGCTCATACACCTTAATGCCAGAAAAACAAACAACCCAGTCAAAAAGTAGGAAAAATACCTAAACAGACATTTCTCCAAAGAAGACATACAGATGGCTAACAAACACATGAAAAGATGCTCAACATTGCTCATTATTAGAAAAATGCAAATCAAAACCACAATGAGATATCACCTCACACCAGTCAGAATGACCATCATCAAAAAAACTACAAACAGTAAATGCTGGAGAGGATGTGGAGAAAAGGGAATGCTCTTGCATTGTTGGTGGGAATATAAATTGATACAGCCACTATGGAATACAGTATGGAGATTCCTTAAAAAACTAGAACTAAAACCACCATATGATGTAGCAATCCCACTCCTAGGCATATACCCTGAGGAAGCCAGGGTTGAAAAAGACACATGTATCCCATTGTTCTTTCAGCACTATTTACAGTAGCCAGAACATGGAAGCAACATAGATGCCCACTGACAGATGAATGGATAAAGAAGTTGTGATACATATACACAATGGAATATTCAGTTCAGTTCAGTTCAGTTGCTCAGTCGTGTCTGACTCTCTGCGACCCCATGAATTGCAGCATGCCAGGCCTCCCTGTTCATCACCATCACCCAGAGTTCACTCAGACTCACGTCCATCGAGTCGGTGATGCCAACCAGTCATCTCATCCTCTGTCGTCCCCTTCTCCTCCTGCCCCCAATCCCTCCCAGCATCAGAGTCTTTTCCAATGAGTCAACTCTTTGCATGCGGTGGCCAAAGTACTGGAGTTTCAGCTTTAACATCATTCCTTCCAAAGAAATCCCAGGGTTGATCTCCTTCAGAATGGACTGGTTGGATCTCCTTGTAGTCCAAGGGACTCTCAAGAGTCTTCTCCAACACCACAGTTCAAAAGCATCAATCTTCGACGCTCAGCCTTCTTCACAGTCCAACTCTCACATCCATACATGACCACAGGAAAAACCATAGCCTTGACTAGACGGAGCTTAGTCGACAAAGTAATGTCTCTGCTTTTCAATATGATATCTAGGTTGCTCATAACTTTTCTTCCAAGGAGTAAGTAAGAATCTTTTAATTTCATGGCTGCAATCACCATCTGCAGTGATTTTGGAGCCCCCCAAAATAAAGTCTGACACTGTTTCCACTGTTTCCCCATCTATCTCCCATGGAGTGATGAGGCCGGATGCCATGATCTTCGTTTTCTGAATGTTGAGCTTTAAGCCAACTTTTTCACTCTCCTCTTTCACTTTCATCAAGAGGCTTTTGAGTTCCTCTTCACTTTCTGCCATAAGGGTGGTGTCATCTGCATAGCTGAGGTTATTGATATTTCTCCCAGCAATCTTGATTCCAGCTTGTGTTTCTTCCAGTCCAGCGTTTCTCATGATGTACTCTGCATAGAAGTTAAATAAGCAGGGTGACAATATACAGCCTTGACGTACTCCTTTTCCTATTTGGAACCAGTCTGTTGTTCCATGTCCAGTTCTAACTGTTGTTTCTTGACCTGCATACAGATTTCTCAAGAGGCAGGTTAGGTGGTCTGGTATTCCCATCTCTTTCAGAATTTTCCACAGTTTATTGTGATCTACGCAGTCAAAGGCTTTGACATAGTCAGTAAAGCAGAAATAGATGTTTTTCTGGAACTCTCTTGCTTTTTCCATGATCCAGCAGATGTTGGCAATTTGATTTCTGGTTCCTCTGCCTTTTCTAAAAGCAGCTTGAACATCAGGGAGTTCACGGTTCACGTATTACTGAAGCCTGGCTTGGAGAATCTTGAGCGTTACTTTACTAGCGTGTGAGATGAGTGCAGTTGTGTGGTAGTTTGAGCATTCTTTGGCATTGCCTTTTTTGGGATGGGAATGAAAACTGACCTGTTCCAGTCCTGTGGCCACTGCTGAGTTTTCCAAATTTGTTGGCATATTGAGTGCAGCACTTTCACAGCATCATCTTTCAGGATTTGAAATAGCTCAACTGGAATTCCATCACCTCCACTAGCTTTGTTCATAGTGATGCTTTCACTTGACTTTACATTCCAAGATGTCTGGCTCTAGATTAGTGATCACATCATCATGATTACCTGGGTCGTGAAGATCTTTTTTGTACAGTTCTTCTGTGCATTCTTGCCACCTCTTCTTAGTATCTTCTGCTTTTGTTAGGTCCATACCATTTCTATCCTTTATCGAGCCCATCTTTGCATGAAATGTTCCCTTGGTATCTCTAATTTTCTTGAAGAGATCTCTAGTCTTTCCCATTCTGTTGTTTTCCTCTATTTCTTTGCATTGATCACTGAAGATGGCTTTCTTATCTCTTCCTGCTATTCTTTGGAACTCTGCATTCAGATGCTTATATGTTTCCTTTTCTCCTTTGCTTTTCGCCTCTTTTCTTTTCACAGCTATTTGTAAGGCCTCCCCGGACAGCCGTTTTGCTTTTTTGCATTTCTTTTCCATGGGGATGGTCTGGATCCCTGTCTCCTGTGCAATGTCACGAGCCTCATTCCATACTCAGCCGTAAAAGGAATGCATTTGAGTCCATTCTAATAAGGTGGATGAACGTAGAACCTATTATATAGAAAGAAGTGGGTCAGAAATAGAAAGATAAATATCATATTCTAATGCACATGCATGGAATCTAGAAAAATGGTACTGAAGAATTCATTTACAGGGCAGCAGTGGAGAAATAGACATAGGGAATAGACTTATGGACATGGGGAGAGGGGAGGAGAGGATGAGATGTATGGAAAGAGTAACATGGAAACTTATATTACCATATTTAAAGTAGATAGCCAACGGGAATTTGCTGTATGCCTCAGGAAACTCAAACAAGGGCTCTGTATCAACCTAGAGGGGTGGGATGTGGGGGGACATGGGAGGGAGGTTTAAAAGGGAGGGGATATATGTTTACCTATGGCTGATTTATATTGAGGTTTGACAGAAAACAACAACATTCTGTAAAGCAATTAACCTTCAATTAAAAAAAAAGAATCAGAGAACTGACAGTGAGCTAATGGTCTTCTGGTGTAACATCAGAAGTGACTTCCTGGCTTGGTACTGAGAAATACGTCCCTGAATGGACCAGTAGATGCGGACACTTAACATGCAGAGATGGGGATCAAGGGTGAAACTGCATTCCACAACAGAGAATACAATGGCCTCTACTACAGGAGGTGAGGTAGAGATTTGGGTTACCTGGGATGTACCTGCATCATTTCTGAGAACTTAGGCTAAATATTGTGTGGAGACCTGGAACTGAAACCTCCTGCAGCTGTTGCCTGGATCTATGATGTGTCTAGACTTTACTCTGCTAATAACTTCATGCCATGGGTTTAACTTGTTGGTTCTTGAGAAGGCCAGGACTTTAGCAAGAGCACAACCCAAATCACTGTTGGAGGAGAAGCCTCGAGACAGATCAGGTAATCAGTCAGTGCTAGTACCTTGATGATTTTTTTGACCCTTGACCAGAGGCCCACACACATCTGCCTCTGGAACACATTCTAAATCCATCTGGGGCTCTCTTGTTCATGTTGGGTCCTGGGCTCACCTGGGGGCCCTGCTGGTGAGCTCTCTGATGCTCCTGGTCTTAGCACAGCATCTCTGCCTTGTCATGACAGTGCACCTCCACATTCTGAACTGTGGACACATTGTAACCCTGAACCTCTGGCTTCTCCTCTGCTGAACTTTACAAAGAATGAGATTGTTACTTGAAAATTTTGGGGGTTTATAATAGCGCAGCATTCTTCCTACCACCCTCACAAACAATATCTAGTTCACAACCTCAATCCTGAAAACAGAAATGACCCTCTCTGGTAGAGGTTGAGCTCTGAACTGCACTCACTGAACTTTCTAAGCCCAGGACCTTAGGATGTGATAATCTGGTAGGTTATTTTATTATTATTATTATTATTATCTACATGTGTGTTTTTGTGAAAATGCATCAAGGGTATACTTTTATAATGCATGCACACTTATGATACCTGCACACATTTGTGACTCATATATTTTTCTGTACTGCAGATTACACTTCCATAAAAGATTGAAAAATGTCATTGATTAAAACAGAAAAAGTAAAAATACCAATCCTAAGTGCGCATTGTCTATGTGAAAAAACATCGAGTCTGAATTTTCAGTTTCATGTTTCACATCACACTTTATTTAGAGAAATTAGAATCGCAAAGTTGAATCTAATCAATGCACATGTTGCCTATCAGTTTCTGGAAAAAAAAAATTGAAAAAACCACATCATGGTTGTCTCAGTTTTGTGATTATTCTGGTGAAACTAGCATAAACTCTAGAGCTCCCATCCACTCCACTTTAGAATAGCAGTTGAAGGGATTTAGAATTCACCACTTCTGGCTCCTACTTCTCTGCTTTCACTATTTCTGACTGAGGACAAGAAATGGAGCTTTATGGAATGAGGCAAGAGACTCAAAGGAAGACTCCAGTGACTAGGAATGCAAACTCACAAGATAAAACTCCATTTTCATGTCGCAATACCACAGTCACGCGGGGGGTGGGGGTTGGGGGAGGAGAGGTACGTCACTGAGACACACGTGCAAACTCTCCACAAAACTGTTGCATGCTTTGCAAAATTATTGGTGTCAGAGATTCCGGGGAGCAGGATGTAGGCAGTGTTTACTCAGAGCACACCTGAGGGTGAGAAGGTTTATAAGAGTGTGATTGCATTAACAACTTTCCCCCCTTTCCATCTCATAGAAACTAACTGTTTTTACCTGGGACACACAGATCCTGCTCCCCCATGAGGCTATCCCAGGGGAACCTGCTTTGTCTCAGATGCCATCAACTGATTCTTGAGGGTGCACACTTACCAAAAGAACTAGCTTTTTCCACTAGCATTGCCAAATTATTGAAAACATGGATACTGTGCCTATTAGAGAAAACAAAATCTTCACCGTGCTAAGAGTTTTACATGGATAATCTCATGTATCTCTCACAAACTCCTAGGGTATCTTGAGTAGGACTCCTCTTCAGACAGTTTTAATTAAAAGCCTGGGGCTTAACAGCCATGAAGATGAAAGATTTCACTGTGGCACGTGGAGAGAAGCTATATATCCCTCTAATTAATCACTAGAATGTGCAGCTAAAGTCAGCAACGATCTCATTAATTTATACGTATTTGATGGGAGGAAGCTCCCACTAATTAAATAGAGTTTTCAAAAGTAAGATTCATGATTTCATCCATCAATAGTGTATTAAAATATTTTTTGGAATTGGATTCATGTAATGCTCTGTTACAACTATGTAAAGAAAGCAAACAACTAATCAGCAGTAAAGATCCCAAACAGTGAAAATAAAATAGTAAAAACTCTCATCACAGCTGTCTAGGCCATCAAGGGACAGCCAGAAGCTTATTTTTACTTTGTAGAAATGAGATAAATGGCCTCAAGCATTTCTCCCTGCCTGTATGTCCTGTGCAGGGTTTTCTTCTGGCACCATACAGACATAATTTCACTGTTTTCATTGCTTCTCCTGAAAAAATCAGCTAAATACCTTACTATTGCCCCATTGAAGTTAATCTGCCCTCTAATTTTTTTCTGGCTGCTCTAAAGATTTCTCTCTTTGTTGCTGGTTTTCAGCAGTTTACCATGATGGTATGTACATACTGTTTTCTTTTTACTTAACCTGCTTGGGATTCACTGAACTTGTTTGTTTTTCATGAGTTTTGAGAAATTGTCTACAACTATTGCCCCCATCAGGGCTTCTCTGATGCCTCAGACAGTAAAGAATCAGACTGGAATGCAGGAGATATGGGTTCGATCCCTGGGTTGGGAAGATCCCCTGGAGGAGGGCATGGCAACCCAAGGCAGTATTCTTGCCTGAAGAATCCCATGGACAGAGGAGCCTGGCGGACTACAGTCCATGGGGTCGCAAAGAGTTGGACACGACTGAGCAACAAGCATTGCTTCGATCGTCATCTCCTTCTTCTTCCTTTCTGGCACTTCAGTTATATAATACACCATTTTATCACATCACATTTGTTTCTTAAATAACTTTTTGTATGTTATACTTTAAATTCTCTTTCATTATGGACATTTCTATCACTGATTTTTTTTTTCCAAATCTTTTCTTCTCCTGAAACCAATCTAGGGTGAGTCCACTCATTGATCTCCTAATTTCAATTACTGTGTTCTTCAGCCCTAGAATTTTCATTTGATTTATTATCACTGTTTCTTTGCTAACTCCCATTTTGTCTTTTAATTTGTTGAACATGTCATAGTTATTTTAAAAATCACTGTTTGAATATTCTCATATTTGGATCTGGGTCTATTATATGTATATATATATATGGGTCTATTATATGTATATATATGTGTGTATATATATATATATATATATATATATATATAATATATACACACACACACACACACAAACACACACATAGGGCTACAGTCCATAGGATCACAAAGAGCTGGACACGACTGAAGTGACTTAACACACATGCATGCGGAGTGTACTGTGTATAGTCTCTTAAGGGTCCTAACTGAAAACCTAGGAAGTTTATTAGGCCTCCTGCTCAGATACAGACACAGGACTAAAATTCCTCAGCATTTTGAGACCACCAAAATTTCTGTCTAGTTTGTCAGGTGTCTTAGTCAGCATGGGATGCCACAGCAAATACTGTAGACTTGGTGGCTTAAACAATATTTATTTCTCATAGTTCTGGAGACCGGAAGTCTGAGATCAGGGTCTAATGAGAGCCACTTCCTGCATTGCAAGTGGCTACCGTCTCACTGTGTTCTTAGAGCAGAGAGAATAACCAAGCTCTCAGAGATCTGTTTTTATGTGGATGCTGATTGACGGCCCTATCTTTATGACCTCATCTAAATCTAGTTACTTCTCAAAGGTCCCATCTCCCAATATTACCACACTGGGGACTAAGGTTTCAACATTATGACTTTAGGGGGTACACAATTCACTTCATAGGACCGAACAAATTTTTAAAATCTGAAAATGTCTCAAATTAAAACTTGAGTCAGGATGTAGGCTCATGTTTCTGAATTTTCCTACTCTCCAGGAGATGGATTTCTCAAGTCCTGGGCATTTTGGAAACCCTGGGCCCGCATTTTTGCCTTCTCAAGTCCATGTTACTGCTGAATGCTCAGCCTTCCTGCTCCATGATTTTTATGATTCTGCAAATTCCTGGAGGGGCCAAACTAGGTAGATTGCTCAGCTCAATATGTTTCCCTTCTCTATGGAATCTTGGTCAAGTTCTAATGACCAGAACACTAACATCTTCAGATGATGCATTGGTATTTTATTCAGCTTTTCCAATGAGACATCAACTAAATTAGGCTGCTACAATCAGGCTGTTAGAGCTAGAATTTCATGTGCCTGTGGACATTTCCTAGTACTACCTCCTCCTCCATGACTATTTTACCTCTATTCTTTTCATTTTCCCTATTCATCTCTTGAATTCACAAATCCTGCTAGAATACATCTTCCAATGTCTTTTCAAGGTGACAAAGGAATGCTGAGCGTTGAAGATGATGCTGCCTAAACAAGACTTGCTCATCCTGTCCTGTGAGGTCCCAAGTGAGGACCAAGCTTGGGCTCTGCTTGGAACAGATATAGGGGTCCCCACATCAACAGCTACTTTCTTGGCTTTTGTTACATTTGCTTTGAAGATTTTGAGGCTAACCTTAAGCTCATCTCTCTGTTATAAAACTTTGGGAGCTAGAGTAAATCCAAAATTCCATGTTCACTGTCGGTTCTTTTTTTTTCAAATTCTGTTCTTTACATTCTAACATTCCTCCTTGCATGACAGTGAGCATTCTCTCTGCCAGGGTTGACATTCAGATGTTCATAGCCAGTCAATGCCCTCCATCTCCAGCCAGGGATCATACCTTGAACTTGGTGCTATTCAACACTTGAAGAAAAGCTAAGTGGAAAATGGGCATGTGGTTAGGTTTTTCTCCTAGATAGCCAGCCATCTGTGTCTGGATTAAACCAGCTGTGACCCTGATTTCATTACTGTGGGAACCAGGGAGTCTTCACTGAATTTTACTTTGGATTAATGCCATCAGCAATCAAGGGAGAAAGCAAAAGAAAGAGATAATTTTATTTGTGGATGTATTTTCTACATTAAACAGTACCTTCTTTTAAGACCCTTGGAGAAGCTTCTTTCTGGTCTCAGGATAAGTAATGACTAGATTTCTCCTTAGAAACTGGTTCATTTTTATATTGTAAGCTTTATGAATTATGTAAGTAATACAAGTAATTATGTAAGTAATTTTCTTCTTGGATTAGTCACTTGATAGCTTAGAGTCATACTTAGAACTTTCTCCTGAAAAGAGTGTGAGATTCCATTACATGCATTTGCTATACTCATTCCAAGTCTGCCTAGCTCATATTTCCCTAACCTTGGGGCTCTCGTCCTCACTGACATCATTCTGGGTCAAATACATCTTTTCCCTTGCTTCAACTACTGTGGCTGCTGGTTTATTTGTCTTACGCCTTCCAGTCTTACCTTTATTCCCCAGTGTATTACCTACATTAGCCAGAATAATCATCTGTATTAGTTATGTATTGCTACATAACAAACTAGCCCCAAAATGAGTGGTTTAAAACAGCATATATTTGTTATCTCACCATTTCTGTGGGTCAGGAATCTAGGCAAGGCTTAGCTGGGTGTCTCTGACTCAAGATCTCTCAATAGTTGCAATAAGTGTTGGTGGGGACTTTATCACTTGAAAGCTCAACTGGAGAAAGGTACACTTCCAAGCTTTCTCACATGACTGTTGGCAGGAGATATCAGTTCCTTCATGTGTGGGCATTTCCATAGGACAGCTCACACCATGGCAGCTGGCTTTCCTTAGTGTGATGAGGGAGAGACTGAGGCATCAAGGATGAACTCCACACTTACCTAATCTTGGAAGCGTCACCCTATCCCTTTTATCATATTTTTTGTCATTAGAAGCAGTCGCTAAATTCAGTCTATACCTGAGGGTAGAGGATCACACAGTATGAATACCACAATGGGTATTCATTGTGGGCCATCTTGGAGGCAGCCTACCACATGTCTTAGTACACAAAGCTGACTGTACTTTGCTGAAAACCTTTTGGTAGCTCCTTAGTTAGTTAGTTCAGTTGCTCAGTCATGTCTGACTTTTTGCGACCCCATGAATCGCAGCATGCCAGGCCTCTCTGTCCATCACCATCTCCCAGAGTTCACTCAAACTCACGTCCATCGAGTTGGTGATGCCATCCAGCCATCTCATCCTCTGTCGTCCCCTTCTCCTCCTGCCCCCAATCCCTCCCAGCATCAGAGTCTTTTCCAATGAGTCAACTCTTCGCATGAGGTGGCCAAAGTACTGGAGTTTCAGCTTTAGCACCATTCCTTCCAGAGAAATCCCAGGACTGATCAGTTCCTTAGGACTGAACAACCCAGTACTAGAATGGACTGGTTGGATCTCCTTGCAGTCCAAGGGACTCTCAAGAGTCTTCTCCAACACCACAGTTCAAAAGCATCAATTTTTCGGCGCTCAGCTGTCTTCACAGTCCAACTCTCACATTCATACATGACCACTG
Source organism: Capricornis sumatraensis (assembly GCF_032405125.1). Lineage (NCBI taxonomy): Eukaryota > Metazoa > Chordata > Mammalia > Artiodactyla > Bovidae > Capricornis > Capricornis sumatraensis. The sequence continues at coordinate 98,446,738 of NC_091074.1, read as the reverse complement.
GAAAAACCATAGCCTTGACTAGATGGACCTTTGTTGGCAAAGTAATGTCTCTGCTTTTCAATAGGGGATCTAGGTTGGTCATAACTTTTCTTCCAAGGAGTAAGCGTCTTTTAATTTCATGCCTGCAATCACCATCTGCAGTGATTTTAGAGCCCCCCCAAAATAAAGTCTGACACTGTTTCCACTGTTTCCCCATCTATTTCCCATGAAGTGATGGGACTGGATGCCATGATCTTCGTTTTCTGAATGTTGAGCTTTAAGCCAACTTTTTCATTCTCCTCTTTTACTTTCATCAAGAGGCTTTTTTAGTTCCTCTTCATTTTCTGCCATAAGTAAGGGTGGTGTCATCTGCATATCTGAGGTTGCTGATATTTCTCCTGGCAATCTTGATTCCAGCTTAAGCTTCTTCCAGCCCAGCGTTTCTCATGATGTACTCTGCATATAAGTTAAATAAGCAGGGTGACATTATACAGCCTTGATGTACACCTTTTCCTATTTGGAACCAGTCTGTTGTTCCATGTCCAGTTCTAACTGTTGCTTCCTGACCTGCATACAGATTTCTCAAGAAGCAGGTCAGGTGGTTTGGTATTCCCATCTCTTTCAGAATTTTCCACCTTCGCGACCCAGATAATCACGATGGTATGATCATTCATTTAGAGCCAGACATCCTGGAATGTGAAGTCAAGTGGGCCTTAGAAAGCATCATGAGCAACAAAACTAGTGGAGGTGATGGAATTCCAGTTCAGCTATTTCAAATCCTGAAAGATGATGCTGTGAAAGTGCTGCACTCAGTATGCCAGCAAATTTGGAAAACTCAGCAGTGGCCACAGGACTGGAAAAGGTCAGTTTTCATTCCAATCCCAAAGAAAGACAATGCCAAAGAATGCTCAAACTACCGCACAATTGCACTCATCTCACACGCTAGTAAAGTAATGCTCAAAATTCTCCAGGCCAGGCTTCAGCAATACGTGAACTGTGAACTTCCAGATGTTCAAGCTGCATTTAGAAAAGGCAGAGGAACCAGAGATCAAATGGCCAACATCTGCTGGATCATGGAAAAAGCAAGAGAGTTCCAGAAAAACATCTATTTCTGCTTTATTGACTATGCCAAAGCCTTTGACTGTGTGGTAGCTCCTTAGTGCTCTTCAAATGAAGTCCAAACTCTGTGACATGACTGACAGGTCTCTCCAGCCATGGCTTACCCACTGGTTTTATTTGGAGAAACTCCATTCCTGACCCTTTGATTTTTATTTTTTTTTTTCATGAAAAAAAAAAAGAAAATGGACTCCCATTTAGTTTCACCTTTTCTCCGTCCCAGAGGATATTTTCAAATCCTAGCAAACTTATCCAAGAAGCATGAAACAGAATATTGCAAATGTCGCCAGAGTAATGTACAATCTAGAAATTGATTTTTGAATTGTTTACAATTGTCTATAACTGGACTGAAATGAGTAAAAACAGTGAAAATGGCTAGCACTTATGACTGTGGGTTGGGTTCTCCATGGAGAACTTTTTGAGTACTATCTTACTTATTCTTAAATCACCCTGCTCCCTTGTCCTTTCCAGTTCACAGAAGTTGGGCTCACAAAAGCTGGCTTGGAGCCCCCTCCCCTAAGCACTTACACCTATTGCTGTGGCTGGTGTGTGTGGACATGACCTGGCAGATACTGCTGGGACTGGTAACTACTCTCTGGCTTTCACAATGCTCAGCACAGAGTTCCATAAGCAATTTGATCCTCGAGGATGGCTACTGTTGCTTACTTTAGGCAATACATAACATTTTAAGACAAAGAGTGGAAAAAAGGACATTTTGAAATATTTTTAATGTGTATTGGGGTTTCATGAATTTGATAATAGAAGAAGATTTTTGTTGTTGCTTATTTTAATTTTTCCCATAAGTAATCTTTTTGAAACAAGGGTGCCGGGGTCCAGCCCGGTGGATCCAGGGAATTCAAAGGGTGGACGGCGTTGGCGTGGAAAAACTCGTTTATTTATTAATATAAGATTAGATTAAGAAACTATAGTGTAGTAGGAAGATTAAGTGGAGGAAGAAGGCTGAATAGCTTGGTTTACGCGGAAGACCAATAAAATTCCAGACAAGGAATTTGCACCATCTACGTTGGGGCACCGGCGCCCGCTTGAATATCTAAGGGTGCTTCGCCTTAAGCTCCCTTTCGCGCGGGTCTTAACAACGGCAAGTAAGTAGACCTGGCGAGCCTCCGCGCCCCAGATGAAAATTCAGCCTGAAATTAAAGTAAAGAGCAGAGAGAGGGAAAGGGAGAGAAAATGAGAGAGAGAGAGAGACACGGGGGGAGCCAGATTCCCAAGAAACCAGGCCGAGACTAGTCCGAGAAGCTGGTCCGAGAATTTGGTCCGAGAAACTGGTCCGATCCTTTATTGTTCAGAAGGCCTTTTATACTTTTGATAAAACATGGAGATCAATGGGCAACACAAAATTATGTAGCGTTCGCAGCCCAGACTCTTTCTATACATCATTTTGTAAACAAAAGGTCTCAGGTGATTTACATTATCTTCTGGCCAAGAGGCTTGTTAACACTTTTTGGCTCTCTTCCTTAATGAATGTTAATTTTGTTTCCCCTGAAGTGTTTTTCTTTAATCTGCATCTCCTTAAAAGCGCTAAAGTTACATCTCTATAGAACAAAGGTACAGTGGGTTACAACAAAGAAGGTACTTAACTCAAAGATCTAATGTTGCTAATACCAGGTCTACTACTTGTTTTTCTATATACCAACTATATCTAAAAATAAAGGATATGAAAATTTGGCAGCAAGCATTGACTCAACAAATGAAACTTTTAATCAGTCCTATTCTAAAGATTTTGACTCTTCGGAAGCCCCTACATTCCTAGGATGTTTTAAGCTTCCTGTGCCTCCTGCGGTCAGGAGGCCTCAAACAATCACATGCGCAGCTGTACGAGTCCTGCAGGCAGGTTAGAAAGCCATCAGAGGGGTATTTGGATTGAAACACTCTTTCAAACGCAGAAGACTAAAGCCCTGAATTGACTTTTTCCAGAAAATGTCAGAAGAGTGGAAAAGCAGAGCACAAAAGCCGGCAGATTTTTGTTGGGGTACATGCTTAGGAATTTCCAGAGGGGTCCCTGAAGTCTGAGCACGCCTTGCGTATGTCAGCTTCCTTCCTCATGACCTTGTCACGGGCGGGATTCCTCACACTGGCTCCCGGCACAAGGGCATTTAAAAAAAATATTAAAGTTCTTTTGAACATAAATTCTGGTGTAGGAGGATGTTTTTCAGAAAGTTTTCAAACTGATTCTTTTCTTTTCTACAAAAACATTAATATAACCAACAATAAGAAAGTTGTTGTGAACAGATCAGTGTCGGAAGATTCTGCCATTGGTTGTCTGTGCAGGGTGACTTTAGCTTTCTCTTACCTGTTTCTTCTTTGTTCATCTTTTAGCAACCATGACTAAGTTTTGTGGATTATGTCAGGTCATTTCCAGCTGAAGGAGTGACGCTGAGATGGAGTTGATTTGGAGTCAACTAAGGAACCCTCACAGAGCTGGGTAAAGTGAGGAGCTGGCACCTAGAGGCCCCACAGAGGGAGGGGTGGCTGTACTCAGGGGCTCCCAGGAAGGACATCACTCCTGGGTAGAAAGTTGGATAAATGAATGTTCCCATATCAAACCCCAGATTCTATGATCCAGTAGGCTTTACTCCTTTCCCAGCTCTCATTCTAAACCTAATACTGCTAAAATAACTTCAGTGTCATATGGTAAGAAATCATGCTTCCTTTGCAAGTATTAGCCTGCACAATTTTTAGAAAAGAATGTCTCTAAAAGATCTAGGTCTCTGATAGCAGCCACTCATGGGCCCAGTCATTCCAGAAGCAAGTTTTATCTTATGTGATTTGAAGCACTGGGGACTTTCTGACATTTTCAGCTGCCTCTCAGCTTTTTGACACATTTCATATAAGTTTTAACTTTTTTGCTTATTTCACCTTATCCTCCCATCGAAATGTTTAATAAGCACTTTATTAATGGTGACTGATTTTTGCAAGTTAACACTCACTTTGCAACACTGAACAGCAAATGGAAGAAAACAAAACCAAACTTGTCCTTCTCCAGAGAGCACGAGTTCAAACCAGCCTAGTCAGAATCTAAGTGATTGATCCATTTGCCAGTTAAAAGTCTGGCTTCCTCTCTCTTGAGGAAAGTGTTGGTTGCTCAGTTGTGTCCGACTCTTTGTGATCCCACGGACTATAGCCCACCAGGTTCCCCTGTCCATGGAATTCGCCAGGCAAGAATCGTGGAGTGGGTAGCCATTCCTTTCTCCAGGGGATCTTCCCAACCCAGGGATAGAACCTGTGTCTCCTGCATTGCAGACAGGTTCTTTACTGTCTGAACCACCAGGGAAGCCCCTAGGGGAGCTTCTTCTGCTAAACACATTTCTAAAGCAACTTTAAGAAGCTTATCATATCAGGGGCCAGACAGACTCCATTGCCTGGGACACATCAGACCACCTGACCCCTGTCCTGTGATGGCTCAGCACTGCTTGGAATCTCTCTGTCAGGTCTCTGTGATGGCTGTACCCCAGGGCTGCTTGAGGGTCAGACTCCCCTCCCTCCTGACTATCATGATCTCTTCTTTTCCTTCCTCATTTCTTAGTGGCACTCTATGCAGAAATGAATCAACTAAAAATCTGTTTGAAAATGTACTTTCTTGCACAGCTTATTGCCCTTGGAAAACTAACCCTTCATGTCTACACATCCTAGTTTACAAGGTACAGTCACATGACCCAAAACAATGAAGTTAAGGCCAGTGCCCACTCTTAAGAGGAGATGGGGTTCACAGGTGCAAGGAGACTCAACTAGGGCTGTGTCTCCCATGTATGGCAAAGCCATCAACCGAATAAAAGCTCATTCCTCGGCACTGGTAGTTTCTGGGAAGCAGAACTCACTCTGTCCAGGGGTCCAGGGTTTGGTCATATCTGGCCGAGTTCTCACTGCCCTGGCTTCTTTGAGCCTCCTTCCATGAGGGCCAGGGGAAGGGGAGGGATGTAATTCGAGGGCTGGGGCAGAACCAGGACACAAAACTATCAATGCAAACTTAGGTAACAGTTTTCTTAGACTTGGAAAAGAAATCACATTTCAAAAGTTGCACATTTTTGAAAGTTGACAAATACCATATATATCATAATATCATTAAAATAACATATATTTTTATGATTTCACTTCTGAAATACTTCAGGAATTCCTTTTCTTTTCTTTTTTTTTTTTTCTTTTGTAGTAATTTGCATCTTTCATTTGGAAATACCTATTTCTGAAAGATAAGATTCACTGGAATCTCTGATTTGTGAGTTGCTATGTGGAGGTGGTGGGGCTTCCCTGGGGGCTTAGTGATAAAGAATCTGCCTGCAATGCAGGAGACATGAGTTCAGTCCCTTGGTTGGGAAGATTCCCTGGAGGAGGGCATGGCAACCCACTGCAGTATTCTTGCCTGGAGAATCCCATGGACAGAGGAGCCTGGTGGGCTACAGCTTAGAGGGTCACAAAGAGTCTGACATGACTGAAGCAACTGAGCACACACATGGAAGTGGAGGAGGATAAAATATGACTTCATATATATAGATGGAGTTGTTATTTGTAGAGCTGCTGCGCTTTTTGCCCTAAGAAACAGGAGTTCTGATAAGTGCTATTGCACATGATTCTTATTTAAAAAGCTCTACGTTTGCATCTATAATTCAGTGTATTGCATTTTAAGCATTTTCCTGACCAGAGAGCACTTCTTTTTTGACAGGCATTACTGGAAATGGCTTATGGTAAAGCATAATGGCTGGGAGAGTTCTGAGACTGGCTTCTGGCTCTGCGCCTCTCCATCCTTGCTTCTCTTCTGCTGCCCACAGTGCTGTAGGAAGTGCTCTCATCTGCTTGTCAAGACATTGGGGGATTGACGTCTTGGGCAGGGGGACATTCCAGGAAGTCATTCCTGCACTGGAATGGTTACCAATAAGGTAGCCATCTGTGGAGGTAACTAAAATCATGGAAATATGCCTCCAAAGCTGAAATTCAGCATTCTTCCAAATCATTTCCCCATTGGTTGGATCTCAAAGCATTCCTATCCACATGATGCCCTCTAGCTGAAGGAACAGTGGGAGGGAGAAGCTTTTATGTTTTCAGATCTTATGGAAGCAGAACCTTGTGAACATGTTGCTCGTGCAAACAAGGGGTATAAATTGCCTTTGCTCCAAAATGGTCTTGTTTCCAAGGGGGCATCAGTGACCTACAGGGGCATGCTAAATGCAGGGAGGGTATCATAGGCTGAGTCGTCCCCCACCATGTTGAAGCCCATACCCCTAGCACCTCAGAATGTGACCATGTTTGGAAATGAGACCTATAAAGGGGTGACTAAGGTAAAATGGTGCTATTAGTGTGGACCCTAATCCAATGTGCAGTGCTCTTACAAGAAGAGGAGATGAGGCCACAGACCCCCACGGAAGGAAGACCACATGAGGACACAGGGAGAAGATAGCCATTCACAAACCAAAGAGAGAGGTCCGAGAAGAAGCCAGCCCTGCTCACAACTGATCTTGGACTTTCAGCCTCCAGAGCTGTCCAAGAACACATTTCTGTTGTTTAACCTGCCCAGTCATGGAGTCCCATATAGACTTGTACCGTGGTACAACTGGGATGTGACTGCGATGCTCCAGGTTGTAATGGAAATTTACAGTTGAGTTGTGGTTGAGTTTATTTAGTTTTTCAAAGTATTTATTGAGTGATCTATTATCTACACTGGCTCTACACTATGCCCCCACACTAAGTGCCAGCCTTAGAACATGACATAAAAATCTCGTGTCTTATGACAAAAGATGGGAGTATAAGACAGAACAATCCTTACCTTAACTGATAGTCTAGTGGGAGGACATAGGTATACATAAATCAATAGAATTTTAAGTCAGTTGTGTCTGTGACAATAAGAATACTCTAGATCACCAGAATAGAGAGGGCCTGGCAGTGGAAGGCCTCTTTAAGTAGATGTCAGAAAAGAATTTTTTGAAGCCTTGACCTGTGAGAGGAGCCATGAACAGCATGAAGGAAGTGCCTGCACACAGATCATTGAGAACATTATTCCAAGAAACATATGACACAAGAATATAGGGAGAGAGGAGAATTATAGAGGGAAGTGGAAGATATTCTGGGCACCCTCTGAGGTTTGATAACCGGAGCTGACATTGAGCCGATTGTAGGATCGTTCTGAGTCATCTCAGTTCAGTTCAGTTCAGTTCAGTCTCTCAGTCGTGTCTGACTCTTTGTGACCTCATGAATCGCAGCACGCCAGGCCTCCCTGTCCATCACCATCTCCTGGAGTTCACTCAAACTCATGTCCATTGAGCCGATGATGCCTTCCAGCCATCTTATCCTCCGTTGTCCTCTTTTCCTCCTGCCCCCAATCCCTCCCAGCATCAGAGTCTTTTACAAAGAGTCAACTCTTTGCATGAGGTGGCCAAAGTACTGGAGTTTCAGCTTTAGCATCAGTCCTTCCAAAGAACACCCAGGACTGATCTCCTTTAGAATGGACTGGTTGGATCTCCTTGCAGTCCAAGGGACTCTCAAGAATCTTCTCCAACACCACAGTTCAAAAGCATCAATTCTTTGGCGCTCAGCTTTCTTCACAGTCTAACTCTCACATCCATACATGACCACTGGAAAAACCATAGCCTTGACTAGATGGACCTTTGTTGGCAAAGTAATGTCTCTGCTTTTCAATAGGGGATCTAGGTTGGTCATAACTTTTCTTCCAAGGAGTAAGCGTCTTTTAATTTCATGGCTACAATCACCATCTGCAGTGATTTTGGAACACCCCCCCCCCCACCATCACCAAAATTCTGACACTGTTTCCACTGTTTCCCCATCTACTTCCCATGAAGTGATTTGACCATGATCTTCATTTTCTGAATGTTGAGCTTTAAGCCAGCTTTTTCACTCTCCTCTTTCACTTTCATCAAGAGGCTTTTGAGTTCCTCTTCACTTTCTGTGGTAAGGGTGGTGCCATCTGCATATCTGAGGATTGATATTTCTCCTGGCAATCTAAGTCATCTAGACCCAGGCATTCTGCCATCTGGCCTCTACTCTGTGTGCGAGTGGAGCAGGGATCCATCAAATCTACCCCAACTAGAAAAACTGCACAGCTGACTCACAGAATTGTGAGAAAGAATGAACATTTGTCATTTTAAGCTTAAGTTTTGGGGTGACTCGTTATGCAACAGGAGCTAGCTGATACAAACTTATAAAGATGTCATGAAGAGTGTCAAGATGACTAAAACATTTAGAACAGTGTTGGGATATAGCCCATGTATAGTGAATGTTAGTCATTATTGATATTAGGATATGTGTTTGCAATTTTTGTTTTGTTTTGTGAGCTCTTTCTTGGCAGGGAGCAGTTTTTTCTCTATAGGAGCTCCATGAGTCTGAGATTGTGGAGCTGTCCCTATAGAAGGCTTGATGCTTATTACTGCCAAGTCACCATAGTGGTTTTATGTTAATTTCTCAGCTTACGATACCTGCACTATGTGGCTCATGTAAATTTTTATATGGCATAGATTTGGTTTTTCAATCACTTAGTAATTTTCCCATCCATCCAGGGTTCTGGATGTGTGGAAAGTTTCCTTGCTCCTTCCCTGGACCAGTGGTGGAGTTTTCTCTTCTCCCTTGTGAGGAAGATGATCAGCATTCCATGGGGTCTCACCCAGGCACCTCAGTTCCATTCCCAGCCTGTGTGAGTGTTAATTACATTCCCATGGTGGTTAATCCCCACTTCTGTACTAGAGGCCTGGAGCCCATGTCCAGGACTGTCTTGGGCCACCTTGGACTACTTTCTGGGAATATTCCTCTTTATTATTTTGAGCTAGGCTATGCATTTTAAAAGGCAGGATGTTAGTCTATCATATCTGTCTCCATGGGCTTTCCAGGTGGTGATAGTGGTAAAGAACCTGATTGCCATGCAGGAGACATAAAAGTCACTGGTTTGATCCCTGGGCCAGAAAGATCCCCTGGAGGAGGGCATGGCAACCCACTCCAGTATTCTTGCCTGGAATCCCATGGGCAGAGGAGCCTGGCGGGCTACAGTCCATGGGGTCACAAGAGTCAGACATGAAGAGTGACTGAGCACACAGCACGTCTGTTCTCATAATGGTAGGAAATCCAAGTCTTCCCAGTGTGCCACCTTTCTGGAAGTCACCAGCAATCTCTCTTTGGCAGATCTAGTGGGACAGCCTTCTCTCTGGATAATGCCAAAAATAATTTCCAAAAACTGATTTTTGAGTTGAAAGCTCCTGTTACTCAGAGGTATCTTTTAAAAGTCTGATTTAGAGTGTTTTTTTGCAAACATTTCCCTGAGAAAGTTACTGGTTAATAATTAAAAAAATTCTCTTCAATGTTTAAAAGAGGTAAATGTTGTTTGTAATAGATTCTTTAATTCTGAAACGTTCATGTCAAAAAATTAACTTCAAAAGAAAAGTTAGCCTCCTGCCTAAGTGATATCTCTCCCCAGCCAGCCCACTTCTTTCAACAATGCTGGCAGTTATCTCTCATGATTTAAAGATATGCTCGTGGGACTTCTCTGGTGGCCTGGTGGTAAAGAATCCACCTTGCAGCACACTGGATGTGGGTTTGATCCCTGGCTAAGAAACTAAGATCTCATGTGCCATGGAGAAACTAAGCTCGCGCACTGCGACTACTGAGTCTGGCCCACGCTGGGGTCTGTGTGTCACAGCTGCTTAGCCTGAGCCACAACGAGGGAGTTTATGTGCCTCAAGAAGAGAATCTGAACGATGCAATGAAAATCCTGTAAGCTGCAGCTAAGACCAGACGCAGCCAAATAAGTAAATATTAAAGAAAAGATGTGTTCATGCTTCTTTGTTTTCTTTTTCAGTTTCAGATGTTACTTGTTAACTATCCATTATGAATTATGGGCATTTCCTCCCTCCAACCCCCATGTACTATCACTACTTGCTCTACCACCTTCTTCTTCCTATTCCTCCTGCCAAATATGATAGCCATATTATATATATGTTTTTTATTTTATTGATTGCTTTAACTAACATACTTAAATATTTATTTTCCATTTTAGCAACTTTACAGGACATCTTGACCCCACCTAATATGAGATAAAGACTTCCTCTCTCCATCATCCACTTAGTTTTTGTCAGGTACATTTTTATATTTAGTATATCAAAATTGGCAACATGTATATTGTTTTGCCCAAATTTCCATGTTGTGGTTGGTCATAGGTTGGCACTAAAATTTGAGGAAAAAAATTGCCTTGGCATCATAAGTTTTATGTCTTTTTTGTTTACTATTTAGGTCAAGATCACATATTTTTCTCTATCGGATTCTGTATACTGTTAGAAGAATATTCTTGCTCAAAAATCAAATACATTTTCTTTTGTTATTTCTCATCGACTGCTTTCTCTTTGGAACATGACTGTCTTTGGAACTCCTGCTCATCCCCTAGAGTTTTTATTGACTTTTCTTCCTTTCTAAAAAAAAAAAAAACACAATGTTTTTGTTTGTTTGTTTATTTCTCATATAGTTACCTGACACTTATTTTGTTAGGCAACATTCTGAGAATAAAGATGGAGATAAAACAGGCCCAAATCTCTGCCCTTTCATTGATTCTGCTAGTGGCAAAGGTGGCCGATAAACAGAGAAGTAAAGTAAGCGGCAGATAAGGAGGGAAGCACTGTGAGGAAATATACAGCAGGCAGCATTCAGGCAGTGCCATGCGGGGCTGAAGCGTCTGCAGCTTTCAAGATGATGATCAACGAGTTTCCTTCTGGAACGGTGTTCTGCTACTCGATCTTGTAGTTAGAGATTCACTTCTCCTCAGTCTTGTTCTGCTTTCTGTGGGGTCAGGAGCATGTGCTGAGTCCACTGCCCGGCCTTAGAAGCCCTTGTCCTGGTCCATTAAAGGTCAGCTGTCCCCTCCCATGTTGTCCCAGGGCCCTCTGGGCAGCTCCAGTTGCAGAACAAGTTATTTGGCTCTGGCCTGGCACTTTTGAGGGCTGGACAGAAACCAAGTGTCCCCATCCTTTGAGTAACACTGTCCCATTTGTCCCAGGCCTTTCAGCCTGGCTTTGACATCTACATCCACTTTGGTGGGGTGAGGAGTGTGGAGCAGCTGTTCATGCTAAGCATCAGTTGGGTAAAGGGACACTTTTGCTAAAATAGGTTCAGCCATGGTGAAACTGGTAGTTTTCTGAGATATGGTAGGTGAGGGTAGCAATTTTGGTATGGTATCAAATTCATGTAAAACTGCATTCATTTTTCCTCTTTCATGAGCATAAACACCACTTTAGCGCCAGAAAACATTTAAAGTGCCAGCCTCAAGGATGTTGTCGATGAATGGGTTCACAGTGCTTCAAGGTTTCTTTCAGACAATACTGCTTTCTTTTAGAAAAACATGACAAGATGGGTTAATTATGGTGATTTCTATTATTTTACTTAGTGCTTTTCATACTCTCCACATTCTACATAGTAAATGTGGCTAATTTTAAAATCAGGACTAGTGGGAAGGTCGTAGCTCAGCAGTTCCTTCAAATGCATTGTGATTTTATTACACTTTTGGGGGTGATTCAAGACCCACAGGTACTCCCCTGTCCTTTACTGGGGCTTCCTTGATAGCTCAGCAGTAAAGAAACCGCCTGCCAACGCAGGAGATGTGAGTTTGATCCCTGTGTTGGGAAGATTTCCCTGGAGAAAGAAATGGTAACCCACTCTAGTATTCTTGCTTGGGAAATCCCATGGACAGAGGAGCCTGGCAGGCTACAGTCCATGGGACTGTAAAGAGTAGGACATGACTTAGCGACTATACAACAACAACATTTAAGCAAGAAGGACATTCATTTCAGTTCAGTTCAGTTGCTCAGTCGTGTCCAACTCTTTGTGATCCCATGGACTGCAGTACACCAGGCTTCCCTGTCCATCACCAACTCCCAGCGCTTACTCAAACTCATGTCCATTGAGTTGGTGATGCCATCCAACCATCTCATCCTCTGTCATCCCCTTCTCTTCCCCTCTTCAATCATTCCCAGCCTCAGGGTCTTTTCAAATGAGTCAGTTTTTCATATCAGGTGGCTAAAACATCGGAGTTTCAGCTTCAGCATCAGTCCTTCCAATGAATATTCATAATTGATTTCCTTTAGGATGGACTGGTTGGATCTCCTTGCAGTACAAGGGACTCTCAAGAGTCTTCTCTTGTCCACGCCAGGACCCAGGAGCAGTGACCCCACAAGAGATTGACCCAGACTTGCCTGTGAGCGTCCAGGAGTCTCTGGAGGAGGCGTGGGTCAGTGGTGGCCTGCTGACCCAGTGGGGGCTCTGCGTTCAGCAGTGCACGCATGGGACCTTTTGAAGGAGGATGCCATTATCTTCATTACCTCCACCATAGTTAGGCCTCAGGTCAAATAGCAGGGGGAACACAGCCCCCAACAACAGAAAATTGGATTAAAGATTTACTGAGCATGGCCCCGCCTGTCAGAATAAGACCCAGTTTCCTCCTCAGTAACTTTCATAAGTCTCTTATCCTCCAACAGAGAGCAGACAGACTAAAAACCTCAATCACAGAAAACTAACTAATCTGATCACATGGACCACTGCCTTGTCTAACTCAATGAAATTATGAGCCATGCCGTGTAGGGCCACCCAAGACAGACAGGTCATGGTGGAGAGTTCTGACAAAACATTGTCCACTGGAGAAGAGAATGGCAAACCACTTCAGTATTCTTGCCTTGAGAATCCCATGAACAGTATGAAAAGAAGGACGTTAGATCTACATAAATCAGAGACACGCATATGTCCTTGCTACTTATGAAACTCCATCTAATAGAGTTTGAATCTATGTTTAATTCAATAAAGTAACATACTATTCTGTGATATCCCAGAAAGTAGAGAAAGTAAAGAAAAATAATTCAATTAGTAGGGAATATTTTATATAAAGTGTCTGAACAAAATGCCCTTTATTTGAGTTTTAGATAATTACAAAAGCAACAATAATATTGTCTTTTTAAAAGAAAGGGCGAATAGAAATGTGAGCCTCTACAAACCCCTTCTTCAAAATCCAGGGCACTGTGGCTAGTGCGGGCACTGCTTGCCCAGCAATTAAAGTGTCACTGGTCTGGGCCAAACTCTGGAGTTACATGTGTTCAGAAGATTACTGCTCCCTCCCTTAAAATGTTTTACTTGTGTTTTTCAGAAATGCCACACAGAGACAGCGAGGCCCCTCTCTTCTTGGTTTTTCAAATTGACTTGTGTCTTAGGGAGGAGGCAGAGCTCCAAACTCTGTGTCACTGTTGGTATTTAAGGCTGCAGACCTTAGATGGTGACAACAGATTACATGGCCAGCCTGGTCCCTCGTGGGTGTGGACAGTGTGCTCGCTTGCAGAGAATGACTCACTGTGGGTTTTACTGCCTCCGGGCTGGGAAGCCACTCAGGGCTTTGATGGAGGCTCTCGAATGAGGAGGGATTAGATGAATCAGAGGCTGAGTTCCCCCACGTCCTCCTTGAACATCATAGGACATTCCTCCAGCCAGTGCCCTAGATGGAGACAGGTTCTTCTCTGTGGCTCCTTCCCAGCTGTGAAGTGGTCCTAGTGTGACATACATGCTCCAGCCTGGCATTCTGAGGGGAGGCGTTCTAAAGCAGAGGCAGAAAATAAAGGACTTGCCCCCAATCATGCAGGTGTGATAAGAACCCAAGGTGCTCGGCTCCCACTCTGAGCCCTCCCCTCTGCGCCCATGCTCTAAGCCACAGAGGGAAGCAGGGGCTGAGGGAGCAGGGTGACTGTAAAATGTGAGGAACTTCAGAGCAGAGTCTTCTTGAAATCTTGTTGCAAAACCCTAATTATAATGTTTTGTACATTCTGTTTTCTATTCGAGTGAGAAACTGCACAAGGCAAATATTGCTTCTGAGACCCTAAAATGAGAGGTGCAAGTTGTGCGGTTCTCAGGTAAATGGCGTGGGGATCTCTGACTGCCATCTGCAAACTCAGGGACGGTTTGAGGTCATCTTTGCAAAGCAGTATCAGTTTATAGTACGAGCAGTCTCTCTGCATTCTAAGTACCTGGGTGAAGGGAGGAAGGCATGGAGAAGGGAAAGGCTTTCTCTAAACAGGCAACCAGGATGAGCCTCACCTGTCACTAAGATGGAAACTTCCCGAATACAGCAACGAGGGTCATCATCATGCCAACCGCACAACACGTGCTCAACAGACATTTTTGTTTGAATGTCCATTGTTGTTTTTCAAGATACCAATAGGAGTTTCAGAGGACAAAGGTGTCCGGGTGCTCAATTAGCTTGGGGAATCCTAGAACAAACAGTAAGCAGGGTTTTTGGTTGCAGTCCTCTTAGAGTCTGTAATGTGCTATTGTGTGTTACAAAGCTGCAGGCAGAGCACGCCTGTGTATCTCTGACACACATGCTTGGGATGAGAGGACAGATAACTTTTTAGTAATGGAAAGAGGTGGAGTTTTAGAGTTAGAAGATGTAGACTGGAACTTGTCCCTTACTGACCACTGTGATATTGGAAAGTCATTCCCGGGTACTCATCTGCTCATCTGAGTAAGGGAATGGTTGTGATAATGATTTGTAACTTTAACTCAGCGTGTGGTGAGATGCCTAGAACAAAGCAGGTGTTTCATAAATGGTAAGTCTTGAAAGTGTAATTGGGAAGCTGGGTCCCAGAGACTCCCAAGAGGTCCAGGGTCACCTGGCTTTGTCCTTGGTTTTCTCGTCTCCCCCAACATTCCTTATACTGCACTATGCTGACATACAATAGAAATTATACGTGAACATATTTCTCTCATATGCAAAACAAATCAAATAGAAGTTGCCAGATGTTTCTCTTTCACAGAAGAATGAAGTTAATGGATGTACATCAGGGCTCAAACCTAAGATTTAAGGAGGGGTTGCTGAATGTGAGCCGCCGTAAAAACTGTCTAGCTCAGTATTTCAGCATTCCAGGGCTGCCAAACCACCGTTTGGTCACATCTGGTCTCCATCAGTCCTGAAGTGTTACATAAATACACGCCCAGTTTAGAGGGTAAGGAGGCCCTACTGAGACAGCCCAGGCTTTGTTCTGCCTCAGTTCTGCAGGGGGGCCAGGAGGTTGCCTCACAGCCCTGGTCAATGCCCTCTCAAGGGACAGGGTTCTCTGTAGCCCAGGGCAGCAGGGGGCAGGGACGACACACCACTGTATCTATCCATTCCAGCTGCCTAGCCTCATGTCAGACACACCTGGAAGTTCAGCCTTCTGTTAGAAGGCTCTGGAAACAGACAGCTGCTGGAACTCAGCTGTGAACTTAGAGAAGAACAAAATGCTTCAGCGATCTTGTGGGCTCCATCCGTCCATCAAGCCATCCGTTCATTCACACATCCATCTACTCATCCATGAGTCCATTCAAACATTCATCCACCCATGCCCATCATTTATTCAATGAATATGAATGCTTTACATGTATAAAGTAACTATTCTAGGCACAGGAAGTCCAACAGCAAACAAGTTGGACATGGGGCTGACCCTTGTGCCCAATTCTGGAGTGAAGAGCCACATTAAGTCATTGCACAATTATTTATTGGCCAGGGTGATAAATTCCCAGAAGGAGAATTACAGAGTGTAATGTGAGACCCTTCCTAACTGGGAGGCCGGAAATGGCTTGCATGAGCACAGAGGACGTGCAGTGGGGCAGTTTCAAAGCCCAGGCTGCGGACCCTGGATCTACTCTGGCCATATGCTTTTTGTGAGGTCTATTCTGCTTTCTCTCAGTACTGCTAGGTTGACTGTTAGTTTTTTTTCCCCCAAGAGACTCCAAAACAAGGCTATTCCTTCTCTAAGCAAAACTGTTAAAATGATGCTAGTATCAATTTCCCCAAGCAGTATAACTAAAGGGTAGAATTTCATAAAAGCAGAGTCCCTGATTGGGGAAGAGAATGGCAACCCACTCCAGCATTCTTGCCTGGGAAATCCCATGGGCAGAGGAGCCTGGTGGACCACAGCCCATAGGGTCGCAAAGAGTCGGACACGATTTAGCAACTAAACAACAGCAACAGCAAAGTCCCCTATACCACAGCGAAGGAAGGAGGGAAAAGTAGGGATTCTTGAATAACTGTCCTGGGCAGGAGTCCTCTGACCCCACGCCTGAGGCTCTGTGGAAGGATCACAGCCTCAGCGCTGTGTGTTTTCTTTTTTAAAAGGGATGAAACCCCGTGCTAAAATCCAAAACAAAATCTTCTCTACTTCCCCATTCACTGACCCAAACAGAAAGGACCTGGTCAGGTCAGGAAGTATTTAAAACTTCTCTGTTAGTGAAGTAAATCAGAAACAGAAAAATAAATACCGTATATTAACACACACACACACACACACACACACACACACACACATATATCATATATTAATGCATATATATGGAATCTGGTACTCCAGTACTTTGGCCACCTCATGCAAGAGTTGACTCATTGGGAAAAACTCTGATGCTGGGAGGGATTGGGGGCAGGAGGAGAAGGAGATGACAGAGGATGAGATGGCTGGATGGCATCACTGACTCGATGGACATGAGTCTGAGTGAACTCTGGGAGTAGGTGATGGGCAGGGAGGCCTGGCATGCTGCGATTCATGGGGTCGCAAATAGTTGGACACGACTGAGTGACTGAACTGAGCTGAACTGATGGAATCTGGAAAGATGGTACCAATGATCCTATCTGCAGGACAGCAGAGAAGACACAGGCATAAGAGACTTTTGGACTCCACCGGAGGAGAGGGTGGGATGACACGAGAGAATAGCACTGAGACATCTACATCACCGTACGTAAGATAGATGCCCAGTGCAAGTCTGATGCATGAAGCAAGGTGCCCAAAGCCAGCGCTCTGCGACCACCTGGAGGGATGCGGTCGGGGGAGGAGGTGGGAGAGGGGTTCAGAATGGGGGGGCACATGTATACCTATGGCCGATTCATGTTGATGTATGGCAAAACCCATCACAATATTGTAATTATCCTCCAATTAAAACAAATAAATAAATTTTAAAGCAACTCCTTTGTTTTATGCCCTGCTCCTTGCCAGCAGAGGGGGGTGAGGGTGGGGTGGGAGATAGAACTATTCCCCACATGCACCCCTGAGATCGTGGTCCTGCTGCCCATGTCCAGTGGCCTGATTATCGCCAGGCAGGGTTCAGCCCTCTTCTCAGATGATCAACTGTAATTATACACTGGAGGTAATTATACTGGCCTTGTCTCAGCTCTCTGTAGCTTTGCTGGGGTCTTCAGGAAAGAGAGCCTCTGGTTTTGTGCTACCATGTAATTTCTTTGTAGAGACAGGGTGTTTTGGCTACTCCCAAACTGGCTACCTGTGTCCCAGTGTCTCATTTCCTGCTGCGCTGAGTAGCAATTACAGAGCCAGAAGGCAGCTTCTAGTGGGTTTATTCATCTTCGGGACATGCATTTTGTGAGACAGAAGAGAGCTCCTCTGTCTTCTGAAAGCAACTCTGGCATTAAATACATCAGACTCCTTCTGTGAATATCTGCCTAGGAAGAAGGAAACCGTGGTGTCTGATGGGCTTTGAAGCATTGGACAAGGCTGTGCACAGGCACAGATGCGAAGGAGCAAGGAAAGGTGGTGGGAAGATGGGAGTTTGTCCGTAGGTGAGATGTGCTCAGGGCCTCACTCCCTGCATACAGAGCCAGGGATGAACTGCGTCCCCAACTTTTTAAAGTTTAAATCATGCAAGGATTTTCATCCAAGTGTCATGACAAAACGCTGGTGTGTGTGAAGCTATTTGCAGGGCAAAGAGCTTCACCTCATGTGCTCTGCCAGGTAGAGATGGATGAATCCTGAGGTCTTTGTGAGATACCACATAAGCGGAGAGAAGCGAGATGTTCTTGAGAATAGGAGCTGAAGGGGACCTTTGACACCCATCCCTCAATTTAGGGGGAGGAAGCTGGATTGTCTCATGTGAGAAAACCCCACTTCTATGCCTCACCCTGCCCAGTAACCCTTTAGCTTGGGGCTGCAGAGCTGATTCCACAGCTCAGCCCTGTGCTTCTCTGAGACCATGAAACAAGGATCTGTCACTCAGTGTTTGAAATCAGAGAGCTGGAAAGGAGGCTGTGCGTTCTCCTCATGGAGCGGTGATGCACACAGAGAAGTTACCAAGATGCCCTCATTGGGCCCCGCCTGTGGGGTGTGAGCCCGGCTGCGTTGCTCTGCTGCATGGGGATGACCAGGGTGGGAAAGCAATCTGCCTGTGATTGTAGGGCTGGTGCCTGTCTCCTCTGTAGAGCCTTGTGCTGAAAATGAGTGATCAGAAACAAAGTGAGACTCAACCAGGCCATGCTCCCAGGGGAGGGGTCACCTAGACCCTCTTTCCCAGCTCCGTCTTCTCCTCAACCTAACCTGCACCCTTGGTGAAAGCTTTCTTTCAACTCTTAAGCTCTTACCAACTCTCATGGTCCTTCCTCCTCATCCTTCCTATGCCTTTCTCTCTCTCTGTCTCCATTTTCCAGCCTCAGTATTTCCTTCTTTTACTTGGGCCCCTCTCTATGTTAAAATGACCACTTATTTCTCTGATTGACAAAGGAAGAAACAACAGACAAAGGTGGTGCTTAAACCCAGACAGTGTTGGGCTTCCCAGGTGGCTCTGTGGTAAAAGAACTCGCCTGCCAGTGCATGAGATGTGGAGACGTGGGTTCAGTCCCTGGGTGAGGAAGATGCCCTGAAGGTGGAGATGGCAACTCACTCTAGTATTCTTGCCTGGGAAATCCCATGGACAGAGGAGCCTGGCGGACTACAGTCCATGGGGTGGCAGAGTCAGAAGCAAATGTGCGCACACTGTCAACCTTACAGTTTGTTTTTCAAGATAATAGTTCGGTTTGCTTTCCACATTTAATATCCTCTCCAAGACATTTTGACTAACTCCGACTCATAGATCAAGTCCTAATTTTACTGAACCTCTGTTTCCGCATTGCTTCCCTTAAGAAACCTGTGGGGATTTCTCAGAGAGTAGAACTCAGATCTGAGTGTTTAGTTGTCTTTACCAGAAAACAGACCTTATTATACCAAAAATACATGTGCATCAAAGTTCTCCCATCTCCTGAGCCTCTAGGACAGCTCAGGGAGTGGTGGGAAGGAGAAAAAGAAAAACAAACCTGGGGCTTGATCCAGAGACTCAGTCAGGGAACCGTGATGATGACAAAGGATGGGACAAGTGGGTCTTAACAGGTAACCTTGTAGAGAAAGGGCTTCCCTCATATCTCATTTTGTAAAAAATCCACCTGCAACACAGGAGACCCCGGTTCGATTCCTGAGTTGGGAAGATCCGCTGGAGAAGGGAAAGGCTACCCACCCCTGTATTCTTGAGCTTCTCTTGTGGCTTAGCTGGTAAAGAATCTACCCGCAATGTGGGAGACCTGGGTTTGATCCCTAGGTTGGGGAGATCCCCTGGAGAAGGGAAAGGCTACCCACTCCAGTATTCTGGCCTGGAGAATTCCATGGACTATGGAGTCCATGGGGTTCCAAAGAGTTGAATGCAACTTTCACTTTCACTTTGTAGAGAAAGTCAGGCTTTATGTACCTCACTCCAAACAAGCTTTACAATAGTAACACTTTAACCCCCAATGAGCAGCCTAGGGCAGTGAAATACGACTTTCAAGTTTCATTGAATAGCAACATGTTTTTTTCCCAGTTTTATTGAGATATAACTGGCATGCAAGACTGTATAAGCCTAATACTGTATACTATATAAGCCTAATGACTCGACCTGCATATATTGTGAAATGATTTCTACATAAGTTTAGTGACGACAGATTGACAATACTTTAAAAAAAAGTTCAAGCAACAAAACTGCTGTTTCTTTTCTTTTTTTAAATATAAATTTATTTATTTTAATTGGAGGCTAATTACTTTACAATATTGTATTGGTTTTGCCATACATCAACATGAATCTGCCACGGCTGCTGCTATTTATTTTCATCTTTAGTTCCTAAGAGAAGGCAGTTTAACATACAAGAGTATAAGAAGTACAAAACTTCAGAATGATGAGCAGCATAGATTCATTTATTTTCACATTTGGCTGTGTCGGACGGATTTTAGCTGCAGCTGTAGCATGTGGAATCTAGTTCCCTGACCAGGGGTCACATCTGGGCCCCTGCATTGGGAGCATGAAGTCTTAACCGCTAGAGCATCAGGAGGTCCCTGAACAGTTTTTTTTTTTTTTCCTTTAGGATTTTTGTTTTACTTTATTTGTAATTGGAGGATAATTGCTTTACAATGTTGTGTTGGTTTCTACCATACAGCAATGTGAATCGGCCATAAGTACACATATACCCCCCTCTCTTGAACCTCCTTTCCACCCCTCCATCCCATGCCTCTAGGTTGTTACCGAGGACCAGGGTTGAGTTCCCAGTATTATACAGCAACTTCCCACTGCTGCTGCTGCTGCTGCTGCTAAGTCGCTTCAGTCGTGTCCGACTCTGTGCGACCCCAGAGATGGCAGCCCACCAGGCTCCCCCGTCCATGGGATCTGCCAGGCAAGAGTACTGAAGTGGGGTGCCATTCCCTTCTCCGACTTCCCACTAGCCAACTATTTCACATATGGTAATATATATGTTCCTGAACCTTTTCTTAATAGGTAAATTTGTCTTTTTGATAAACTAACATATTGTCCATATTTTGCTGGCTTTATGATGGGTCCCCTGACTGTTTTGGAGTATTGATGGGGGTGTATTAAGGGTGGGCTGGTAAATTGCTTGGTGGGATTAGGCGACCATTGGATGTTTAACTGAAGGTGCCACCTCTCATTACTCATGTCTAACTTCCTACTTAACAGTCACAGGATGAAAAGTGACAGAAAATAGTTACTGTACATAGTCTAGAGCACCTGAAATAAACAACAGTGTAAGTTATTTTCTTTCCATTAATCTATTTCTGTCTCCATTTGGAAATTTAAAAATTTAATGTGCTTACTTACATCCATAAGAAAAGGTCAAGATCATATTGATTTCAGTAGATTACACTCAAATTGACAGATGCTCTTTGTTGAGTTTAACTTCTGCCAACCCTTCTGAAATGATGCAGGGGGACCACGCTAGCCCGAACATGCTCTGGAGACAGAGAGATACAGAGGTGGGATCTCTTTGGGTCCTTGCCCACTCACCAACGTCCTCCATATCAGCGTCTGTCACTGGCAACTGTATTCTGCTTCCCAGTAGATTTCACCAGGAGCATCCAGCCTGAGATCAAATGGGGCCTGAGAATTCCAGAATTCAGAAGAGAGGAGTTCTACATCCAAACACCTGAGGACGAGCTCCAGGCCAAACTTTCAGACAATTTTAACGTCCTTTCCTGTGATTCAGACATTCCTCAGAAATTCCCTCTCTCCAATGACCCATACTGACAAGTGTAAAACATACCGTAAGTGTGATTATTCCTCTGTGTGTGTGTGTTTGTGTGTACACATGAAAGCTTCCCAGGTGGTGCTCCTGGTAAAGAGCTTGTCCGCCAATGCAGGAGACGTAACAGTCTTGGGTTCCAGCCCTGGGTGGGGAAGATCACCTGGAAGAGGGCATAGCAACCCATTCCAGCATTCTTGCTTGGAGAATCCCATGGACAGAGGAGCCTGGCACGCTACAGTCAACAGGGTCGCAGAGAGTCAGACACAACTAAAGTGACAGCATGCATGCACACACATGCACACACGTGCGTGTGTATCTGGTCAAGATGGTACACTCATTAGGTGCTGAGTGTGTGATGATCGTGGAGATAGAGGTCCAGACTTTGAGGGCTCAGAGTGGACACTGTCAGCATAAATGGCCTGATTGAAGTGTGACATAGGGAAAACAGGTGAGCGGCTGAGGACAGCATTCTGGAGAGCACATTCTCAGTGCTCCTTTCTTAGAGATGAGCTGAGTGAGCCAGGGGGAGGCACCAGGGAGGGTGGGGCTCTGGAGGAATGCCCACGTGCACAAGAGCACAGAGGCTGGGAGCTGCTCACCATTGCCAGGAGCAGGGCGCCCCATGGCTTGCAGTTCATCAAGCGGAGACCACGCTGGGAGGGAAAGGGTCAGAAGAACTGCTCAGCCCTAGACAGTGCAGGCTGCGCTGAAAGAGGGGTTCACTGGGTCCCCAGCAGTATCCTACCATCTCCAGCTGGAGCTCCCACTCCCACACTATGATCTAAACA
The DNA here is from genome assembly GCF_032405125.1 of Capricornis sumatraensis. NCBI lineage: Eukaryota > Metazoa > Chordata > Mammalia > Artiodactyla > Bovidae > Capricornis > Capricornis sumatraensis. Next base: position 98,424,535 of record NC_091074.1, on the reverse strand, counting down.
ACTGTCAACAAAAAGAACAGTCAACAAAACGAACACCCCCAAATCCAAAAGGCTTTTGGTCATGGATGGACATTGAAACCTCTTAGTCCAGCTTGTAAAGCCCTCCTGTCCTGAGCCTGGGTACCCCCAACCCTTGTATGCTATGGCTGGTGTGGACCAGCTTCCACTTCAGCCCCTGAGCCTCTCATTCACCATCATGCCACCCATCTGCATGGCAGACCCCAAGGATGTCTTCCCCTGGGAGCAATGCCACAAGGCAGGCTTGGGTGGGTAGGATAAGGATGAGGCAGACACCCAAGGGCCCTAGATCACTCCTGTACATTCTCCTGTCGTTCCTTCCCCCTTCTGGTTGGTGTTAGGTTCTGTGGTGACACCATCCCCCGACCCTCCTCCTTCCTCTCTATACCCAACTCCAACTCACGCTTAGGTCTGAGGTCCAAGGTCACCTCTTGAGGAAGTATATTCCTGGATCCCGAGGTACAGATACACACAGTACTTTGTACCTTGCACACATCCCAACTTAAATTATAGTTCTAAAGCTACAATTACTCATTCATCAGTGAGGTCTAAGTTCTAAGAAGAGTGTCTGGTGCCCAAGAGAAACCCAGCCGAGTGTGGGGCCAGATTTCAAGGCAGCACTCCTGTAGAGCACTCTTGCACTTGAGTGAGAGCTGGAGCATCCTGATCTTGTGCACAGGGACCTTGTGCACATTTGCTCACTGAGCACTACATCAATGGTGTCTCACACTAGATGGTTGCTAAAGAGAAAACGTCCTTCTTCCCACGATCTGCCCTCTGGACACCAGACGGGGCTAGAGGAAAGCTGGTCACTTCTCTTGGCATCACCTGAGGCAGCTTCAGGCTGGTGGGGCCAGAATTGAGGCTTGTGTACATGACCTGGGCTGTCAGTCAGGACTATCCACATGTGCCCTGAGCTTCCTTACTCCATGTCTGCAGGGTTCCCAATGTGAATGGGAAGGGAGAGAGACCCTGGATTTGAACATCAAAACATTACTTCCTTTGTATTTTACCCCCAAGGCAGCCACCAAGATCTGCCTAAGTTCAAGGGAAATAGGGTGGTTCAAGGGAACATAGGATACCATCTGTTTTTTTTTTTTTTTTTACATCGTGGCAGAATACACGTAACATCAACTTTATCATCATCACCATTTTTGTGTATGGTTCAGTGGCATTAAGTACAGTCACATTACCGTGCAGCCATCAGCACTATCCGTGTCTAGAACTCTTTTCATCTTCCCAGATGGAAGCTTCACACCCATTAAACACTAACTCCTCCAGCCTTGGGCTCATCTCTTGCTAGGAGCAGTGGGTTCTGGAAGCACCACTGTGGCCGTTTTTGAGAAATACAATCTACCTCAAATAATCCAGGTTTCAAGGTGCGGTCAGGAACCATAAATAACATGGGCATTTCCCCCCTGTGAGTCTTGCCCGACTCAATGAAGAGTTATGGTCCATGGCTTTCTCTCTCTTGGTACCCAGTACTCTCATGCAGGTTCCTGGTATCTCAGATGTTCAGTCTTTTCATCTTTAGAAAGAGGAGGTAATGTACATGCTCCCTTCCAGGTATAAAATTCTATGGTTCTCTATCTCCATCCCGTCTTAAACTGCAAAACATTCTTGAAGTATGTTTTGTGCTTTAGTATTTTAAATCCTGGTCTTTCTCTCATTAAGGGCCCTTTTCAGAAGTTGTTTTTATTACAACGCTTAGAGCAGAGATTCACTGGACAGGGAAGAGCAGGGTTCTGACAGCTGCTGTGTGTATTTGCTTTATTTAGCCATGCAATGTCAACTCCACTAACTGGGTTAGTAAGGGCAAGGTGCAAGCCACCAAGAACGTCGCCATTGGAAATTTTACTGTGACCTTAGCCATCTCCTTTAAAGCCAGAGCTTCAAAGAGGAGATGGAAATAAAGGAAAGAAGGTTCCCAATACTAAAGAGGCCGCAGTATCCACCTTATTCACTGACTTAATGTCCATCACTCTCCTTTTAGGTGCAGCCGATTGGGAAATGCACACTTCCCTCTGCTTCTAGGTCTGACTATCACTTCATGTGCCAAAATTCATATGAAAATATCATCTTTCAGAGAGAAATATGAAGCTTCCTTGAAAACAAATCAGTCATGCTTTCAAACCTTTACAATCTAAAAAATAGCATTAAGTGCAAAGAGGTGAAATATGAAATAGATTTACCATTTCTGAAATAAATACATTTCCATGCTGACAGCACCCAGATCTAGCGCTCCACGCAAACATCAAAAATACAAGTGGAAAGGTTCTGAAGCAGCTTTGGAAATGTTATCATGTAAAAAATTGTGAGTTGACTTTTCTGTGAGATTGATTTTCTTTGAAAGGGAAAATATGACTTTCCTTAAAAGTTTATTATTTTTTTATACTCAGTCAGAGCCCCCATGACCCAGCATCCTGTCCTGCATTTATTTTTTTAAAGAGAGACTTCAGTCCATCTGGGATTTAAAGCAGAGTAGCTGAACCGAGCTGGGAGAAAACAGATTTATTATTTCTGCTTTATGGGAAACCCCCCTCTACTGTAACTTCAGAGTCAGGGAGATGGATGAAGAGCCTTGTGCAAAAGATACACACTTTCCAGGGGAGAGGGGAATGGTATTTGGAATGCCTCATTCTAGAGCCAGAGCATCCTAGCGAACCCCCTTCCCACCTGCTTTGGATGCTGTGAGGTGAAGAAAGTCTTCCTGTAGCTGTTGAGTTTCTGGAACACTCTGCAGGGAAACTTTGTTGCAAGAAACTGGACCAGACCTTATGCAGTCACTGCATCTAAATTATAAACCAACTAAAAGATTACATCAAGCCACTCGCCAGTCAGTGCACACACATCCCTGGTTTAAGCCTGCTCTCTGTGAACCTGCCTGGGGTCAGTGTAGTAAGAGTGAGGCTCCATTTAAGTTCCCAGCACCCATGCCTTTGGGCTCAGATGGCTGGTAAAAGGTCGACAATCTAAAATCTCCCCGGATCCTGGAACATAAACACTGCATAATAAGAATTTTTTTTAAAAAAAGATGGTTTCCATCATTTTCCCAGCTGTCGGAGCTAATGGGCTGCTTCTCTGAGAACCAGAGAGATTATCTATAAGAGGAGATACAGATGGCCAAGTGTGACCCCCAGGGGACACAGCGCTGGGCCTTTTGGCACAGCTGTTTCCTGATTCAATTTTCTTCTTCAGTAAACACTTCTGTGAGCTGCTGGTTTGGAAGAAGAGCTGGACTGTTGGAAACCCTTTGATGTGTGGGGAGAATGAAGCTGGACTTGGAATTCAGTGACTTCAAACACTAGGTTGAAGAACTTCTCCAATTCCAGCAGAGCTCAGGGATTGAAAACCTGAAAGCAGGACTTGGCCTGTGAACTGGGTCTCGGATTTTGTATGGAAAGGCCCCAAACCCCATGCCTCTACTCTAGTCCACCTCATCCTCTGCCAGATAATGTTTGTCTAAGAGAATAAGTGGTTTATCTGGGGCCGGTTCTAATGGAAACATTTCCATTTGGGGTTTCCATAATTATAGGCCAGGCTCTCTGTTATAATATTCCCAGGAAGGGATTGAAGTCTAAACATGAAAAAGAGATCTTGAAAGTGCCTGGGAACCAAGACTTGTGACAAGAGTGAAGTGGAAGTGTCTTTGCTCAAGTTCGTTGCATTGGAAGCTTGTTCTGGGAAGCAGAAAATGGTCCTGATATAAAAGCCACTCCTGGTGAGGTTAGAATCGAGGCTGGGAGAGGTTCTCATCTGCAAGTATGATTTGGGTGTTATCATGATGCATTTCACCTTAAGCTGGCATCAGGGTAGAAGCAGGCATGCCTGTGGTTCAAGCCTGGATGGCCAGGAACTGAGTTAGTTAGCCTGTGACGAGTGCTGGGTTGGCATCTGTAAATTGTTTGGGGGAAGTGATACTTCCCTGATTTTGCACCTATACAAAAAGGTCCATAGGCAAGTACTGTGCAAGGGGGCCCCCAGTCAATGGTGGTTCCCTTTCTGCAGTTTCCACCTCCTGTATCTGACTCTGAGTGTCAGATATAACTTAGCATAAACACACAGGACACAGAGCACAATTTCCTGCTCTTTGGCCTTCTTGCTGTAACATAGTCTCAGAAGTACTTTTCTTTTTGTGAATCTGCTACAAAAGATCAATGAACCAATTCTCCTATCCAGGGAATCCAGCACCTCTGCCAGCCTAGAGGAATTTGTTCTGCTTTCTGGACTCAGGGCCCAGAGACCTCTGGTGGCAAGCAGACGAGAGTCTTAGCTGTGGCAGGTTGGTAGAAAGTGATGGCAGTGGGTATCAAGGTCAGCAGGCTGCAAAGCAGAGCATTCACAAGCCCGAGGAGCTTTCAGGTCAGATGTTCTCAGGTTACATGTGGTGATTCCAACACTTCCCCTTCACTGACGCAGAAAGTGAGGTTTAACTCATCTCACAGGCTAGTAAAGTGATGCTCAAGATTCTCCAAGCCAGGCGTCAACAATACGTGAACCGTGAACTTCCTGATGTTCAAGCTGCTTTTAGAAAAGGCAGAGGAACCAGAGATCAAATTGCCAACATCTGCTGGATCATGGAAAAAGCAAGAGAGTTCCAGAAAAACATCTATTTCTGCTTTATTGACTATGCCAAAGCCTTCGACTGTGTGGATCACAATAAACTGTGGAAAATTCTGAAAGAGATGGGAATACCAGACCACCTGACCTGCCTCTTGAGAAATCTGTATGCAGTTCAAGAAGCAACAGTTCGAACTGGACATGGAACAACAGACTGGTTCAAAATAAGAAAAGGAGTACGTCAAGGCTGTATATTGTCACCTTGCTTATTTAACTTACATGCAGAGTACATCATGAGAAACGCTTGACTGGAAGAAACACAAGCTGAAATCAAGATTGCCGGGAGAAATATCAATCACCTCAGATACGCAGATGACACCACCCTTATGGCAGAAAGTGAAGAGGAACTCAAAAGCCTCTTGATGAAAGTGAAAGAGGAGAGTGAAAAAGTTGGCTTAAAGCTCAACATTCAGAAAACGAAGATCATTGCATCCGGTCCCATCACTTCATGGGAAATAGATGGGAAAGCAGTGGAAACAATGTCAGACTTCATTTTTCTGGGCTTCAAAATCACTGCAGATGGTGACTGCAGCCATGAAATTAAAAGATGCTTACTCCTTGGAAGAAAAGTTTTGACCAACCTAGATAGCATATTCCAAAGCAGAGACATTACTTTGCCGACTAAGGTCTGTCTAGTCAAGGCTATAGTTTTTCCTGTGGTCATATATGGATGTGAGAGTTGGACTGTGAAGAAGGCTGAGCACCAAAGAATTGATGCTTCTGAACTGTGGAGTTGGAGAAGACTCTTGAGAGTCCCTTGGACTGCAAGGACATCCAACCAGTCCATTCTGAAGGAGATCAGCCCTGGGATTTCTTTGGAAGGAATGATGCTAAAGCTGAAACTCCAGTACTTTGGCCACCTCACGTGAAGAGTTGACTCATTGGAAAAGACTCTGATGCTGGGAGGGATTAGGGGCAGGAGGGGAAGGGGACGACAGAGGATGAGATGGCTGGATGGCATCACTGACTCGATGGAAGTGAGTTTGAGTGAACTCTGGGAGATGGTGATGGACAGGGAGGCCTGGCGTGCTGCGATTCATGGGGTCACAAAGAGTAGGACACAACTGAGTGACTGAACTGAGCTGAAGAAAGAGCCATGAATCGTTCCCAAATCCTCACCCCTCTACCCCGAGCCTGTCCCTCTCTGTTTCTCTCCATCTTTCTCTCTCTCTCGGTCCCTCAACTCCACCACCCACCTATTGAACATTCCAAGTTTGGGATTCTGGGTGGAAGACCATGAAGGCAGCCGCCACCCCTCATGTCCTTTGACCTGGGAAATGGGACTGGAAACCAGCAAAGCTCTCGTTCTCCCCTCACAGAAATAATGAGAGCTATTTCAGCAGAGCGTGAGGAAGAAGAGAGTTCTGTCCTGCTCCTGAATTCCTCATCCACAGCATAGCCTGTGGTTTCAGCTCACCATCCCCACCATGACTATGTGGAAGGCCAGCGCAGATGCAGAAGGCAGCGCCAACCCTGGCATCTCAGCAGCCCTGACCCCTACCTCGTGCCAAGTTTGTATTTAACCCTGTTACCTACCTGGATTGGCCAACGGGCGTGGGGAGGAGTAGGACACTATTAGTCACTCAGTCGTGTCTGACTCTTTACAACCCCATGGACTGTAGCCCACCAGGCTCCTCTGTCCATGGAATTCTCCAGGCAAGAATCCTGGAGTGGATAGCTATTCCTTTCTCCAGGGGATCTTCCCGACCCAGGGATGGAACCCAGGTCTCATCATGTCTCCTGCATTGGCAGGAGGGTTCTCTACCACTTGTGCCACCTGGAAGAATGATTTTACCACCTGAGCCACCAGGTAAGCCCCTTTCATTTTTTGTTTTCACTTGCCTGCATTGGCCAATGGGCGGCGGGTGGGGTGGGGGTGGAGTAGGACTCTATCTGGGGCAGCCCCGAGGTCTGTAGAAATGATAAACCAGATTCCTACAGGAAAGCAGTTGCCCATACAAACCTAGTGCTGATTCAAACATTAATTCTGCCAAAATAAGTCTAACGAATAAACAAATGGGAAAACTTGGTGCCACTGCCCTCTAAACTCAAAGCTTCCTGTTTTTGACAAGTTGTAAAACACCAAAAGAGGTCTAATTCAACAATTTACAATCATTTCAGAACAGATAAGATTCCATTTTAATGATGCTTACAGGATTTGAGAGTTTTTGGAAAACTTTTAATTCGGAAATAATTATAACTTCCCAGGAAGTTACAAAAACAATAGAGCGATGCCACATGCATTCTTCACCCAGGTTCCCGTGAAGGTTATGTAGTGTGGAACTATAGTTCGATATCAAAACCAGGAAACTGACACTGGTACCATATACAAAGGGCTTCCATGGTAACACAACTGGTAAAGAATCCACCTGCAATGCAGAAGACTTGAATTAGTTTCCTGGGTTGGGAAGTTTCCCTGGGGGAGGGATAGGCTACCCACTCCAGTATTCTTGGGCTTCCCTGGTGGCTCAGATGGTAGAGAATCCACCTGCAATGAGGAAGACTTGGGTTTGAGCCCTGGGTTGGGAAGATCCCCTGGAGGAGGGCATGGCACTCCAGTATTCTTGCCTGGAGAATTCCCATGGATAGAGGAGCCTGGCTGGCTACAGTCCATAGGGTCACAAAGAGTAGGGCATGACTGAGTGACGAGGCATAGCACAGCAGAACACAGATAGATTTATATATTATATATTTAAAATCATGTGCTTCTCTACCATCTGTATCCTCCTCAGTGAAGTGTCTGTTCATGCCTTTTGCTCATATTTGATTGTATTATTTGCTTTTGTTTTTAATGTTGAATTTCAAGAGTTCTCTAAATTTTCTATGTAGAAGTCTTTTCTCAGATGTGTGCTTTGAGATTCTCTCTCCCAATCTGTAGGCTGTCTTTTCGTCCTCTTCACCTGGGTTTTCTCAGACCAAGTCCTTATTGTTGATAAAGTCAGATTTACTGAGCTTTTCCTCTGACGGGTTGTGCTTTTGATGTCATGTTCATTCACCACCCCTCGGCCTTGAAGATTTTTTCCTATTTTTTTTCCCCAAAAGTTTTATAGCTTTATGTTTTATATTTAAACCTATTACCCATTTTGAGTTATGGAGTATATAATGTGTGAGGTTTAAAGTTTTCCTTTTGTTTCCAATATTCTATAAACATTGTATTGTAAGTGTGTGCTCAGTCACGTGCAACTCTTCGTGACCCTGTGGACTGTAGCCCAAGAGAACTGTAGTCCTCTGTCCATGGGATTTTCCAGGCAAGAATACTGGAGTGGATTGCCATTTCCTCATCCAGATATTCCTGACCCAGGGACTGAACTCATGTCTCTTGCGTCTCCTGCATTGACAGTGGATTCTTTACCACTAGCACCATATGGGAAGCTGCTTTTTTGGCCTATGAGAGTCCAATTACTCCAGCACCACTTGTTGAAAAGACTGAAATATAGGACACTTAAAAAATCATTTTGTCATTTTACATATGAATATAGATGTGAAATTGCATTTCTTTGAGGTAGTTTTTGACAGTGAAAATCCCCTTTGAGAAAGCTTTGGCCCCCAAAATTCAGATACAAGTTTTTATGTCTATGTTTCCTGGGGCCTTGGTTTGGTTGTTGAGCAGATTTCCTGTTGTGGTCATCTGGTGATGCCAAAATTAAAGCTATCTCTGTATTCAATGCCATCAACACTCAACCAGCTACTTCAACCAACACAGGACACAGAACCTCTTTTTAAAATGTACAGAGTGGGTGAACAGAGGGCATATCTGTATTTAGAGCGCTAGGACCGTGAATCCAGAGGGAAAAAAATGTAAACACATTGAATGAATGATTAAAGTTATTCAGCTTGATCTGTACAGATCATTTTCTAATACATGAATTAAGTTTATAAGGCAACAGTTTTCACTGCATTCTTTATAAGGAGATTGAACAAAATTTTTCCTCTCAGCATCAAAATAAGAATGCTTTTCTTTTCCCCTTTGGAAGTACTGGTATCTGGGTATTCATTTTATGTTTGGGCTTGATCTAGATTGAAAGTAACGAGAATGGGAGTTTTTGTTTCTCTGGTCTCTCAGGATCTTCAGGGGTCTCACCTGTTAGAGTGAGGTTCTGTTTCCTTGTCAATCACAGCAGGGGTATATAATGATCTGATTACTCCATCCAGTTATTTTGTTTTCATATTTTTGCCCTTTTAGGGGTGAAGTCTTGGGAGCTGGGATAGATGAGCTTCAAGGCTGAGTGCAGTTGGTTGCAAGGAGACAATTTCTGTGGATGCTTGGTCTGTGCCTGTATCCAGCCTCTCACCACCATCTGATCTCCACCTTTGGTCAGAGTGGAGCATGCAGGCAGGGAAGGCTTGAAGCTCCATGCCTGGTGTGGAGTGTAGGCTGGGGTATAAGACATCAGAGAGGATCCTCTGGAGGACACTGATACTGGCTGGTTTTCAGCAAATCACTCAGTGAACATTCAGAGCATGTCTGCACTTTGCAATTTCATTGTAAGAAAACTGACTAGGAGGATATCAAAAGAACAGAGTGAAGCCTCATCTCATTCTATGAACCTGCCCAGTGCTCACTATAGTCATCACTGAATGACCTGAGTGCCTGCTCTTCGTCTGGGCTGTGCGGGACACAGGACACCGCTAGGGGGCTTTTTCCATTTGCGTGTGTGCATGCTAAGTCACTTCAGTTGTGTCTGACTCTTTGCGGCCCTGTGGACTGTAGCCTGCCTGGCTCCTCTGTCTGTGGGATTCTCCAGGCAATAATACTGGAGTGGGTTACCATGCCCTCCTCCAGGGGAACTTCCTAAACCCGCGTCTATTATGTCTCCTTCATTGGCAGGTAGGTTCTTTACCACTAGTGCCAGTTGGGAAAGCCCTTTTCCAGCTTATCTCCCTCCATTACTTTAAAACCTGAAAAAGTGCTAAGAATCCAGAAGACCATCAGTGAATGATTTTTTAATTTAGAGGAAACTATCAAAACAAGTGGTATAAATAATACTGTAATACTTTAGAGAAGGGAGAAATGTTTCTGGTGTGGTATGGGCAGGAAAGCTTTCCCATATTGGGGACACTTATATGGGACCCTGAAGGGAATGTGTAAATTAAATGGTGAGTCCTTCTTTCCCTGTGACCTTGCAAGTCTCCAGAAACCTCTCCATAATGTTGGCCCTGGACTGCTACTCTATGGGAGCCAGCACTCAAGGGTTAAACAGCAGAGAGCCTGATTATATAAAATGAGTTCCAGATTTAGGACAAAATCTGAACTAATACATCCCATGCTGTATTCCCTGGGAAACTGAAGAGAAAAAAAGGTGAATTCCATCTGGTATTGCTGGGGAAAGTTCCCTCAGAGAGAGATCAGCAAATGGGGGGAAAGGGGTAGCTGGGTAAGAAAGTCATTATCATGACATTTCAAGCTTACAGTTCCAAATCTAGAGCAGATGGAGATTATTAGGTTGCATTTCTAAGCCAGATTATAAATGGCACTAATCAGCTTGAGGTAGCCTTGGCATTTCCTGAAGACTCCATGGCAGCCTGATTGGTGGACATTAAACATTCCATTGCAAAGAGCTGCATCAGACCCTGCAATTGAGAGCAATTAAAATTACAAGGCAAGCTTGGAAGAAAATGATCTGTCTGCTGTTTATGAGAAATTCACTTCAAATTCAATAATTACAGATGGGTTGAAAGTAAAAGAATGGAAAAGGACATGCCAAAAGAATATCAATTTAAAAAGAGACATGAATGACCGTATTAATAGCCAATAATATAGATTCCAGAGCAAAGAAAACAAAGACAAAGGGGAACATTACATAAAGATAAAAGGAAGACATAATTTTAAATGTGTACACAAAAAACAACAGAGCTTCAAAATACATGTAGCAAAAACTGATAGAACTAAAGGAGAAATAGATAAAGCCAAAATTATGATTGGGAACTTCAATGTCCACTTCTTATCAACTAATAGAACTACTGGAGCGAAAATCAGTAAGGAAATAGATATGAAAAATAGGATCTATTAACAGGATCTAATTTGCATATATAGAATACTCCATCCAATGGCAGAAGAATACACATCTTTTCTCAAATTCTCACAAATATTCACAAAGACAGACTGTATCTTGGACCAAAAAACAATATTAAAACATTTAAAATAACTGAAATCATCCAGAATGTATTATGTAGGCATAATGGAATCAAGCTAGAAATCAATAACATAGACAAAAGGGAAAATCCCTAAACATATGGAAATGAAACAATATGTTTCTGAATAACCCATGGATTAAAGGGGTAGTCTCAAAGGAATTTCTTTTTAAAAAGTAGAACCAAATGATGAATGACATTTTTAAAAAATATATGAAAATATGTAGGGTATAGTTAAAACTGTTTAGAGGAAACTTAACACTACACGCTTACATGAGAAAGGAGGAAGTCTCACATCTAAATGTAAGTTCATACCTCAAGACTGAAAAAGGAGCAAAATGATCTGAAAGTAGAGGAGAGGAAATAATAAAGTTCAGAGCAGGAACTAGTGACACTGAAAATAGGAAAACGATAGAGAAAACTAATAAAATTAAAGATCGATTCTTTAAAAAAATTAGTAAAATTGAAAGAAGTTTAGAAAGAGTTTGCACCAGTATCAAGTATGAAATGAGACTACCACTAAAAATCCTATAATCATTAAACAGGATTATAAGGATAACAAAGAAATCATATGAATAACTTTATACTTATAAATTTGAATCTTTAGAATATTGGAATAGTCAGTAGAAATAGACCAATTCCTTGAAAAACGAAAGCTGCCAAAAAGCAACCAAAATGAAACAAATAATCTGAATAGTTCTATCAGTTCAGTTCAGTCACTCACTCAATTTGTGGACTGCAGCACACCAGGCTTTCTTGTTCATCACCAACTCCCAGAGCTTGCACAAACTCAAGTTCTATAATGATTTAATAAATTGAATTCATGATTGCAAGCTCTCCTGAAAAAGAAATCTCTAGGCCAATGTGTTTCACTGTCAAATTCTACTAAATACTTAGATGAATTAATAAATTAACACAATTTTAATACAAATGCTTCCAGAAAACAGAGAGAACACTTCCTAAATTCATTTGATTAGGCCAGTTAGATACCTAAATCAGAGAATGTGGCTGCTGAACCAGAGCTTCTGTAGGAACAAAGTCTGGGTCAGGCTACCACCATTAGGTCTTCCTCACTAGTAACAGATGTGTTTTCAAATATACAAGATGATGCTGTCTGTGCTGCTCGGCAACTTCCTGAGAGGCAGGCACATGAGAGCTGAGGGGTGGGAGTGGAGGGCAGCACTTTTTCAGCTCACATTTACAATTAGATGAGATACCAAAATCAGAGAATGATGGAAAATGGAAAAACTACAGAACAATATCTTTCATGAATTTACTATAACAAAATATTAGCAAACTAAATCCAGCAGTATATAAAAAACTATATACTATGAACAAGTGGGACTTATATGTGTGAAAGTTTGGTTCAGTGTTCTAAAATAAATATAATTCACCATACCAACTAGGCAAAGAAAAAAATCATATGATAATATCAACTGAGACAAAAACATTATTTTGCAAATCCCACACCAATTTATGATAAAAACTCTTTCTCAGAAAGATTGGGATATAGAAGAACTAACTCAAATGGATACAGAATATTTATGCAAAAGCTACAGTTCACACTATTCCTTAAGAGAGAAGACTGAATGCTGTCTCCCGAAAACTGAGAGAGCAAGGCAAGAATGTTCACTCTCACTATGCTTATTCTTTATAGTACTGGGAATTATAGACACTGTAAATGGCAAGGACAAGAAAAGGCACACCAATTCTAAAGGAAGAATAAAATTGTAATTTGCAGGTGACATGGTTATCTATATATCTGTATAGATTGTATTTTGTAGATAAACAATCTACAAAAACTTCTAGAATTAATAAATAAGTAACATTGCAAGAGTAACATGTAAGACTCAACTGCATTTATACAATAACAATGAATATTCGGAAAACATAATCTAAAAATACCACTTTCAATCACTGAAAAAAATGAAGTACTTGGGTATAAATCTGGGCTTCCCAGGTGGTGTTAGTGGTAAAGAACCCCCTTGCAAATGCAAGAGACATGAGACTCAGGGTCTGTCCCTGGTTCAGGAAGATCCCCTGAAGGAGGGCATGGCAATCCACTCCAGTATTCTTGCCTGGAGAATCCCATGGACAGAGGAGCCTGGTGGCTACAGTCCATGGGTCACAAAGAGTCGGACACAACTGAGCAACTTAACACACACAGGTATAAATCTAATAAAATGTATAGAGAACGTGTATACTAAAAAATATAAAGTGCTGGTGAAAGAAACCAAGAAGATTTAATTAAATGATGTCTTTGTTTTAATGATTTGAAAGACAACATATTGACTATAAATTTGCCAGTTATCCTTAAGTTGATAATAGATTTAATGCAATTTTTATTAAAATCTCAGCGAGGTTTCTTATAGATATAGATCTGAACAGCACTATCAGCTAACTTGACCTAATGTCCATCTACAAAACACTATGTTCAAAAGCAGGAAAATTCACAGTCTTTTCAAATGTCTGTAGATAATTTGCCACCTTCTGGGTCATGATAGTCTCAAATTTAAAATAAATCAAAGAACATTCTCGGCTATTAATAAAAAACTAATAACAGAAATATATCTTTAATTCCCAAATATGTGGAAACTAAGCAACACACTTTTATACAACATGTGGATCAGGAATAAATCAAAGTGGAAATTAGAAAATATTTTGAGGTGAATTAAAATGAAACTAAGCTATCTGAAAATTTATAGTATGAGGTGAAACACTGCTAAATCTGTATTAGATATAAGATCTCATCAAAGATCTAAGTTTCTGCATTAAGAAAGTAGGAAAAGAAGGATAAATCAAGGTGAAGAAAGAAGAGAGGAAGATAAGAACAGAAATCAGTGATATAGAAAACAGAAACAATAGGGGAAAATCTAATTCAGCTGGTTTTTAGAGAATATCAATAAAATTGATAATTTAATAGCCTGACAGATCAGGAGAAAAAGAGAAAGATAAAATCACAGACAACAGAAATTAAAGTCTATCACTAAGATCTTACAGGCACTAAGACAATTTTAGCAATATTATGAACAACTTTATGTCAATAAATTCAATGATTCAGACGAAACAGACAAATTCTTTTGAAACAAACTAGTAGAATTCATCCAATAAGTAGCAGATAACTTTAATAATCATATGACTATTAAAGAAATAGAATCTATAGTTAAAAGCCTTTCTCACACACATAAAAAAATCCATTTAAGCCAATATGGCTCCATTTGTGAATTCTTCTAAACATTTAAGGAAGAATATCAGTTCCACACAGACTCTTCCAAAGAAAAGAGGAGGAACATTTCCTGACCCAGTCAATGAGTACACCCGTGGTGGATTCATGTCAATGTGTGGCTAAATCAATACAGTATTGTAAAGTAAAATATAGTAAAAATAAAAATTAAAAAAAATAAAAAAATTAACTAGACAAAGATATTACAAGATAACTGCAAACATTTCTCATAAACATGAAGATTAAAAAGATAGCAAAGATAAGACAATGAGAAAGAATAACACCTTAATGGAATACAAGTGGGTTAATATTATTTTTTAAATGTAATTCAGTACATCACCAGAATTGAAAAGGATCCATATGGTCATCTCAATTGATGCCGAAAAAGCATGTAATAAAACCACAAATCCATTTATCTTACTTTTAAAATGTGGAAATGTAATCAAAAAAGCATTTACAAGAAGTTTTACAGATTGCATTATGCTTAATGGTGAACGTTGGGGTTCTTTCTGCCTAAGATCAGTATCCAGGCAAAGGTATTTTTTGTCACCATTTTTATTTATCATTGTACTAGGGATTCTAGCCAGTAAATAAGGCAAAAACAAAAAAAATACTAAAATCATACAGACTGAAAAGGAAGAAATAGACTCTTTAGGTTGCTAAACTCACTAGAGGGCAAACTCTCTAGGTTGCTAAACTCACTAGAGGGCAAACTCTCTAGGTTGCTAAACTCACTAATGTTTTTTATATCCCTTGGAATCTTCTGTATAGACAATCATATCAGGTGCTTATAGACACAGCTCTATTTCTTCCTTTTCAGTCTGTATGATTTTAGTACTTTTTTGTTTTTGCCTTACCTTACTGGCTAGAATCTTTAGTACAATGATAAATAAAAATGGTGACAAAAACATATTTCTGTGTAGTTGTTGTGTTGTTCAGTCACTAAGTCATGTTTGACTCTTTGAGAGTCTATGGACTATAGCATGCGAGGCTCCTCTGTCCTCCACATTCTCTCAGAATTTGCTCAAATTCATGTCCATTGAGTCAGTGATGCTATCTCACCATCTCATTCTCTGCCTTCAATCTTTCCCAGCAGCAGGGTCTTTTCCAATGAGTCAGCTCTTGGCATCAGGTGACCAAAGTATTAGAGCTTCAGCTTCAGCATTAGTGCTTCCAATAAGTATTCAGGGTTGATTTCTTTTAAGATTGACTGGTTTCATCTCCTTGCAGTCCAAGGGACTCTCAAGAGTCTTCTCAAGCACCACAATTTGAAAGCATCCGTTCTTCAGCACTCAGTCTTTTTATGATCCAACTCTCACATCCATACATGACTACTGGAAAAACCATAGCTTTGACTAGATGGACCTTTGTTGGCTTATAGACACAGCTCTATTTCTTCCTTTTCAGTCTGTATGATTTTAGTATTTTTTTGTTTTTGCCTTACCTTACTGGCTAGAATCTTTAGTACAATGATAAATAAAAATGATGACAGAAAATACCTTTGCCTGGATACTTATCTTAGGGGGAAAGAATCTCTGCTTTTTAATATGCTCTCTAGGTTTGTCAGAGTTTTCCTTTAAAGGAGCAAGCATCTTTTAATTTCATGGCTGCAATCGCCATCCGCAGTGGTTTTAGAGCCCAAGAAAAGAAAATCTGTCACAGCTTCCACTTTTTACCCTTCTATTTGCCTACATTAAATTTAAGAATTTGTTGTTTAGTCACTAAGTCAAATCTGCTTCTCTTGTGATCCCATGGACTGTAGCCTGCCAGGCTCCTCTGCCCATGGGATTTTCCAGGCAAGAACACTGGAGTGGGTTGCCATTTC
This sequence comes from Capricornis sumatraensis, assembly GCF_032405125.1. Classification (NCBI taxonomy): domain Eukaryota; kingdom Metazoa; phylum Chordata; class Mammalia; order Artiodactyla; family Bovidae; genus Capricornis; species Capricornis sumatraensis. The sequence goes on along the minus strand of NC_091074.1, from coordinate 98,408,717 downwards.
CTTCTCCAGGGAATCATCCGGACCAAGGGATGGAACCTACATCCCTTGCATTGGCAAGTAGATTCTTTACAACTGAACCACCTGGAAAACTCTAAATTTAAGAATGTATACTAATAAAAAATACCATTAAGGAGTTTGAAAGGCCTACCACAGATTTGGAGATATTTGCAACATCTGCAAATGATAAAGTCTCATATCCAGAAAATACAGATTTTCTCCAGATCAAGCATATGGTAGATAAGCCAATTAAGTAATGGTGCTCTGTGACGACCTAGGGGGGTGGGATGGAGGGAAGGGGTCCAAGAAGGAGGATCGATTGATTGATCTATCTATCTATCTATCTATCTATCTATCTATCTATCTATCTATCTATCTCTCTATCGCTGATTCACTTCATTGCACAGCAGAAACTAAGACAACACTGTAAGGCAATCGCATTCCAATTTTTTTAAAAAGATATTCTTTATCAAGTTGAGGAAGTTCTTCTCTGTTCCTAATGTGCTGAGCATCTTATTCACAAACAAATGTTGAATTTTGCCAATTTTTTTTCTGTATAATTTGATAGATCATATGACTTTTATTTTTTAGCCTTTGAAAGTGGTGGGTTACATTTATTTATTTTCCAGTGTGAAAGCAGTCTTGTGTAAGTCCTTCTTGGTTGTGGTATAAGATTTTTTCTATACATTGTTGCATTTTATATGCTAATATTTTATTGATTTTTGTATCTATGTTCAAATAAAGATATAGGTGAAATATCAGCCTATATTTTTTCTTTCTTGCAATTTGTTTGTCTGATGTTGGTATTAGGCTAATGCTGGCCAAATAGAAGGGGTGAGGAAGTTTTCCTTCTGCTTCTGTTTTCTAGCAGAGATTGTAGAGAAATGGTGTAACTTTTCTCCTTAAATCTTTGGTAGGATTCAACATTGAACCGATCTGGGGCTGGTTCTTTCTCTTTGAGAGGTTATTCACTATTGATTCATTCTCTTTAATAGATGCAAGTCCTTTCAAATGATCTATTTCTCTTCCCATGAGTTTTTGTTTTTCAAGAAATTGATCCATTTCATCCAAATTATCAAATTTGTAGTTATATAGTTGTTCACTGTATCCCTTGATTAAATTTTTAATGTACCTGGGATCTTTAGTGATGATCCCTCTTTAATTTTTGATAATGGTAACATTTCTTTCCTCTTTTCTTCAGTTGGTTATCCTGGTGAGAGCTTTATCAATTTTATTGACTTTTAAAAAAGAATCAGGTTTTTCTTCATTGATTTTTCTCTGTCTTTTTTAATGGTCAATTTCCTTGAGTTCTACTCTAATATTTATATCTTCCTTTTTCCTTGCTTTTGACTTTAATTGTTCTTCATCTAGTGTCTTAGTCCTAAGGCAGATGCTTAGGTTGTTGCTCTTATATTTTCCTCTTTTTAATATATGTATTTAATATTTTAATAGTCTTTTAAGGGCTGATTTCACTGAGTCCCACACAGTTTCATATGCTGTGTTTCCATTTTTCATTATTTAAAAACATTTTTAAACTTCTACTGAGACTTCTTTCTTCACTCATGTGTTACTGAGAAGTATATTGCTTAATTTCCAGATACTGGAGATCTTCTAGCTTCCTTTCTGTTATTGATTTCTTAGTTACTTCTACTGTGGCCTAAGAACAAATTTGTATCATTTATACCCTTTTAAATTAGTTTTAAATGTGTCTTATGAATAATAATATATTTTGTGTCAGTAAATATTGCATTTTCCAGAAATCAAATAATAGACATAACCCCTAACATATCAAATAATTGCCTTAATATAAATGATGTATATAACACAACACTCCACATACAACATAAAACACATTTTGTTCCAGTGATTTTCTAAGACTGGCCATATCCTGGGCCATAAAATAAAAGAATCAATGAGTTAAAAAAAATTGAAATTACAGAGTGTCCTCTTTGACCACAATGGGATCAAATTAGATATCAATAACAGACAAAAGGAAAAGCTCTAAATACTTGTAAATGCAGCAACACATTTCTAAATAATCCATGGATCAAAAAGTAAATCTCAAAGGCAAGTTTTGAAAATATAGAACCAAATGATGAATGAAAATGAAAATATAACATATAAAACCTATGTAGAGTGTACCTTAACTACTGAGAGGAAAATTTACAGCCAGAAATACTTACATTAGAAATGAGGAAAGATTTCAAAACAGTAATCTAAGTTTCTACTTCAAGAGCCTGAGAAACCAAAATGGAAAATAAGCAGGCAGAAGGGAAGAAATGACACAGTTATTCTGAAATTGAAAATAGGAAAACAAAGCAACATCAATGAAACAAAAACTGGTTCCCTAAGAAATCAATAAAATTGATAAACCACTAGTAAGGTTAACCAAATAAAAATAAGACACGAATCATCAATGTCAGGAATGAAATATGGTATGTCACTACAGATTCTGCAGTCATTAAAAGAATAATAAGGGAATAACATGAATAAGTTTACACTTATAACTAAAGTGTAATAAGTTTACACTTTAGTGACTTAAACGAATCAATTCCTCAAACACCTCAGTTACCAAAACTCAACCAAGATGAAACAGATAATCTGAATAGTCTTATAATCATTCAGTTCAGTTCATTTCAGTCGCTCAGTCATGTCTGACTCTTTGCGACCCCTGGACTGCTGCATGCCAGGCTTCCCTGTCTATCACCAACTCCTAGAGCCTTCTCAAACTCATGTCCATTGAGTCGGTGATGCCATCCAAACATCTCATCCTCTGTCATTAAGAAATTGAATTTGTAATTAAAACTCTCCTGAAAATAAAATTACTCATGTAACAGTGATTTTTTTGCAAGGGGTCTCAGATACCAATGCTAGTTTTTTCCATACA